>NW_004524668.1:2218656-2261209 GCF_000260255.1 Octodon degus
AAAATAAAGTATAGAAAAGCAAAACCACCCTGTCTTTAATAGTGAATGCTTTTTGGAAACAATAGTCTGATGGCTCCCTGAGGACAGCATCACATTTGTTATGATGACTGCGGTATCCCTAGCATCCAACATCACGCTTCAACTTGGAAGGCTTTCAGAACTTACTTTTAGCCAGGAATGGTGGCCCATTGCTGTTATTCCAGTACCCTGGGAGGTTGAGACAGGAGGTTTGCAAATTCAAGCCCAATCTGAACAATTTAGTGGTTTGTGAAATCCTGTCTCAAAATAAAAAAAAAAAAATTAAAAGAAGGGCCTGCTGGTACTACTCAATGCAGAGGCCCTAGGTTCAGTCCCCAGTATTACCAAAAAAAAGTTAAAGAGAGACTGGGGATATAGCTCAGTGGCACAGCACCTGCCTGGCAAACACAACATCCTGAGTTGGGTTGCGGGTACCAAAAAAACCAGAAAATTTATTTGTGGGTGGATTTAATTAAATCAGCAAGAGAGGAATTGAAGGGTGCAGGTAGGAGGGCCTCGTGAGAAGAACTAGAGTACTCAGGATTTTGACATAGTCCTTGGTACTGAGGAGCTGCAGAAGGCTTTTACTTTTTTGTTTTCTTTTTTTTTTTTTGGGGGGGGGTCTCGATATGTAGTTCACAGGGATCCTCCTGCCTCCGTCTCCTGAGTGCTGGGATGATACGCATGTGCTATCACGCCTGGCCCAGAAGGCTTTACAGGAAGATGAGACAGTGGAGGCTGTGATTTTGAAAGACTCCTGTGCAGGATGATCTGGTAGAGCGAGACCATGCCATACATCCATGAGCTAATGGCTGTAGATTTGGAAAGAGGAATCATAGAATTTGGTGGGTGACTAGGTGTAGGAGGTGGGGAGGAAGAGAAGGAACTTTAGGCTGAGCACTTGTGGGCAGAGTCCTGCATAGGAGGGAGCCAGAAAAGGGAGGGTGCAGTACTTTGGGGAGACTCCATCCTATAGGACCCAGAGAGCGTGAGTCACCTGTGCCCTTCCGCACTGTGCACCTTGCTCTAATTTGTTTATGATGGGGCCATAACTTAGCCCACATTTAGTTAAGGAAAAATCTGGATGGTAGAACAATCCTATTTCCACATAAAGATTAACTCCTTTCTGGGTGAGAAGCTGTCTCCACCAAGGCACAGGTTTTGTAGACCTTGAAGACAAGTCTTGCATCCCGCCCCACTGGCAGGGTCACGTGTGAATTTATGCTGGCATTTGGAAGACAAGGTGGTGTGGTGCCGGCCGCAGCGAAAGCAGGGACACGTGCTGCATGCTGATCTGCCTTTTCCGCTGTCTCTCTCCACTGTAGAATGTGGTGCCTACTTCAGTGAAAATCAAGCTGATAGACATGCTTTCAGAAGCAGGACTTCCTGTTATAGAAGCCACCAGCTTTGTGTCTCCCAAGTGGGTTCCCCAGGTGAGCCCCAGCCTTTCCCAGATGAGAGGGTGGGATGGCTTGCAGCTGCCCTTGGAGCCTATGGAAGCTGGGAGCATGGGTTCCCACAGCTTTGGTTTTGAGAGGGCACAAGTGATCCCCACACTGTTCACCAGAAGGATGTGGCGTGGCCCTGGGTGCTTGGATTCAGCCTTAGCTGTGCCCAGCCTGCTGCTGACCTTGCTGATGTTTCCAGTTTGCAGATGGTCCGCAGGTCTCTTCTGGTTCTAGGAATGTTGAATCTCCATGCTTGTGTGGTAAAAGACAGAATGGGCAACTGGAGAAGAAAGTGAGCTGTAGATAATGAAGAGAGTGGAGCAGTGCCTGGCTGGGAGCAGTTCTCAGTCAATGCCAAATGGTGGTAGACCACTGACGCTGCCTCCGTGAAACTGCTAGTATTGGCCAGAAAGAGAAATCAGGGAAGTCATTCGGCCCAAGGCCACACAGCAACCACAGGTGGGAAACTCAGGCCTGCAGAAGGCTTACAGCCCACAGCCCTAAAAAGCAGAGACCTTGTGGTAAAAAGGCTTTCTGTAACTTCGAGCACTCTGCCTACTTTGGCCATGTGTCCTTGGGCTCCTAGATGGCTGACCACACCGAAGTTTTAAAGGGGATTCAGAAGTTTCCCGGCATCAACTACCCAGTCCTGACCCCAAATCTGAAAGGCTTTGAAGCAGCGGTAAGAGGACAGCTTGTTGGTGGGGCCTCCTGGGATGAGACTGATGGTGTTAGTCCCTGTCCCTGTGATCCCCTGCCCGGGATGCCTATCTGAGCATCTTGTCTTTGGTGGCAGCCAGCACCATTGGACCCTGGGGCAGTCCTGGCCCTACTTCTCACTGCTTCATGAGCGTGGCAAGTTGCTTAACCCCTCTGAGCCCCGGTTCTGCCTATAGACTAGGACCAATGATAGTAGCCAAGGTTGAGGTGATTTCAGAAGATAGATTACACAGAGTTTGCGTAGCAAGGGCCTGACATCAGTACTGAGTAAATGCCAGCTCTTATTACCCACTCCTTCAGAGAAAGGTTCTCTATTTAGGCAAAAAGGTTCTTTCAAGAATGACTTTCAGGGGGCTGGTGAGATGGCTCAGTGGTCTAAAGCACCTACTTAGAACAAGCTTAGCAAAGCACAGGGCCCGCGGTTCAATCCCCCAGCACCACATGCCAGCCAGCCCGCCCCCTGGTGGGCTGAACTGGCCACACACAAATAAATTAAAAAAAAAAAAAAAAAGAATGACTTTCAGGGTGGTGATGCCAGGAGCATTGGTGATTTCATTGGGAGATGTCACAGTTGTATTTTTGGCACGCTTTCCTGCCCTTGGGGTTCCGGGGATGGGACCTGGGGCTTCAGCTTGCGGGCAAGCGCTCTAGGCTGAGCCATAGCCCTGGCCTTGGTTTGTTCTGACACAGAGCTCACTGGGTACTTCCTAGATCCGCTGTGCGAAAGCACTACACACTGAGTGACTTAAAGCAGGAATTTATTCTCTCACAGTCGGGAGGCCAGAAGCCCGTAATCAGGATGTCAGTGGTTTGGTTTCTTCTTGAGGGCTCAGAGAGCAGCTGTTTCTGCCTCTTCCGGTGCTGCTCACGGGGCAGCCCTGGCATCCTAGGGCTGTCAACGCATCACCCTGGGAACTCCCCCATCTTCACGTGGCTTCCTCTTTTGTCTCTGTATCAGCACACAGCCATCTTCTAAACTCACCATCCTGTAGTGTGACCTCTTAACTGATTACACTTTGATGACCAAGTCTTCAGATAAGGCCACTATAAGGCCACTTTGTGAGAAGGGCCTGGTGCTTAGGGCTTCAGCGTATCTTCCTAAGGGGACACAACACAGCCCATAATGTTCCTGTACCTTAACATTTAGCATAAGATGACACTTTGCCACAAGGTCAGAGACCCCAAGAGCTGCTGAAGGAACTCCCCTGGGTGTTGGCAGGTGGCTGCTGGCGCCAAGGAAGTGAGTGTCTTCGGAGCTGCCTCGGAGCTGTTCTCCAAGAAGAACATCAACTGCTCCATAGAGGAGAGCTTCCAGCGCATGGGCGGGGTCCTGGAGGCCGCACGGGCTGCGGGGATTCCTGTGCGGGGGTGAGTCAGGCCACACCAGCCTCCTTCAGTGCCCTCCTGGGGTGGGCTTGGCTCTGACCCCAGCTGCCCCCCCCCCCCAAGCTCCTAGTAGCATAAGCACCTGCCTGGCAAGCACAAGGTTCCGAGTTTGATCCCCAGTACCACAAAAATAAATAAATAAATAGATAGATAGATAGATAGATAGATAGATAGATAGATAGATAGATAGATAGATAAAGTGTAAGACTTCCTAAAATATTTACCAACATAAAAACCTGTCAGTGGCTGGCCAAGTGCAGACTTACTTTTCTTTGCCATAGTAGGGATTAAATCACGACCTTCTGAACTATATCCCCAGCCCCTTTACTGTTGTGGGGTTTTTTTGAGATATGGTCTCGGAGGTTCCCCTTAAATTCAGCAATCTTCCTGCTTCAGGCTCCTAAAGGCTGGAACTATAGGCATGTGCCACCACACCTGGCTCACTTTTTATTTTGAGACAGGGTCTTGCTACATTGGTCAGGCTGGACTCAAACCTATGATCCTCCAGCCTCAGACTCCCAGAGTGATGGGAATACAGGGCTGAACCATCATGCCCAACTCGGACTTTTTTTCATTTCGCACACTGGGGGCCAAACCCAGTGCTCACTGCATGATGAGCTGCGTCCTCAGCTGGGTTCAGTTGCTGTAACGTGGCTTGCAGGCCCCTGATGATTCTATCCCCGCCACTGGCCGCAGCTTCGCCCTGACCTTGTCTGCACACTGCACTGAAGCCCAGCTGAAATGTTTTCCCTTTGTCACATGCCTGCTGCTGCTTGTCTTGGGCCTTTGCGCTTGCTTTTTATATACTCAGAACATGCTTGGCCTACATCATGCCTGTTCAGCTCAACTGTGGATATTGGCTCCTCTGAGAAGTGTTCCTGTCCCTCAGCCAAGGTGGTGGCCTTCTGCTGGGATTCCATAGTCCCCTGTGTCTTCCAATGTAACATTTAGCACTGGTTAAATCTGCCCTCCACCTACGCTCTGCGCAAGCGCAGGCCCCTATCTACCACCCCTGATGTGCCCTGCTCTCTGACACTGTGGGGTGTGGAAGAGGCACTCAGGACAGTGAGCGCTGGCCGCAGCCTCTCTGGCCCCGGTGCCATTTTTCCCACACAGGTGCCCACCCGCACTGCCCCCTCTGGCTCCGCATTCCTGTGGGGAATTCCTGGCTGCTCCCAGGCTCCTGCAGGTCTCCCACCTCTCCCTCCCCAGAGGCCCCTGCAGGTCTCCCCATGGGCACTGACAGGGCTCCTCCCACCTCCCACAGGTATGTCTCCTGCGTGCTTGGATGTCCCTACGAAGGGAAGATCTCCCCGGCCAAAGTAGCTGAGGTGCGTGTGTGGCCAGGCAGGTGTGCTGTCCCCTCTGCACAGACGACATCTGAAGAAGGGCCTTGCCCAGTGGCTCCAGCGCTCCCCGTAGTAGAGAGGACAACAGTCTTTCTCTGAGTGGTGAATGCCATGGAGAACCCAGGTTCAGAATGAATTTGAGCATTTCAGGAGCTTCTGTCATTTTGCCCTCAAAACTTGTGCAGATTTGTTATTCTTCCATTTCACAGTTAAGGAAACAGACTAAACAACTGGCTACTCAGGGTGCAAATGGTAAAACCAGGCCTCAGGCCCCTCGTCTCTCTGCAAAGCCCACTTGTTCCCCCCTACCGTGTGGTATTCAGATAAAAGAAATGGTCCCAGAGCCAGATGGGTGTCACGGGCACCTGTAACCCCAGAACTCTGGAGGCTGAGGCAGGATGTAGCTGTGTAAAGGTCCTGGCTTCAACCTGAGTACCAATAAAAACAAATGAAAGATGGGCAGGGCTGGGAGTGTGACTCAGAGTTTGAGATGCTTACAAAGTGCAGGGCTAGGGCAGAGGCAGGGGTCCTGCTGTGTGGCCAGCTCTGCACCCCAGGGACACAAGCCTGTCCATTCCTGTTACAGTTGTTGGGAGCCCGAGGCCCAGCAGAAGCCCAGGGCCTCCCATGTGGAGGTGACCAGCTGGTTGGCCATCCCTCCTTCGAGCCTTCCGGGCCCCAGTTGTTAGCATCTAGGCAGCTCCACGTGCCTGTTTGCTTCCCAGGTCTCCAAGAAGTTGTACTCGATGGGCTGCTACGAGATCTCCCTGGGGGACACGATTGGCGTGGGCACCCCAGGGCTCATGAAAGACATGCTGTCGGCTGTCATGCATGAAGTGCCCGTGGCTGCCCTGGCTGTCCACTGCCATGACACCTACGGCCAAGCCCTGGCCAACACCCTGATGGCTCTGCAGGTAACTAAAGGCACGCGCCCTCTTCCAAAGGGCACAGAATGGCTCAATCCCACGTGGTGTTCACCAGATGTTCACTGATGTCAGTGTGCCAGGCCCAGGCCAGTAGTGGTGACCTTGTCTGTGTGTTGGGACAGTCGAGATGATGCGGGAAGGACTTACGGGACTTAGGTCGGAGCCCTGCAGACACGCAGCTGGAGAAGGAGGGGGGACCAGGACCAGGACCAGCAGCGCCCTGAGCAGATGCGTTTGCTGTGGATACAGCAGCGGTGTGTGTGCTGTGGGAGAGGACAGAGGTAGAGAAGGCCAGAGCTAGGATCTTAGGGGTCTCCAGACGGCTGAGCGGCTAAGGGAGAGTGTTGAGCAGGTGACGGCCAGGCCATGATCTGAAAGCCCCCTCTGACCACCTGTGGAGATCGGACTGCAGGGAATAGAAGGGGATACCAGTTCGGAGGCTACAGGAATCCTGTGGAAGGTGGCTTGAGGAGGCTCAGAGGATACAGGCCTAGGGCGGGTGCAGCCCTCAGGCCTCCCGGGGAGCCCTCCAGGAGCAGGCAGTGGTTATGTGAGTCTCTGGGCGGTGTGAACATCATGGAGTCTCAGCACAGAGGTGGGTATTTAAAGACCATGAGGTCACCTGCGAGGGAGTATAAATCTAGAATTTGTCTGAGGACCACGTAGTGAAAACTCCAACTTCTGTTTTGTTTTTTCTAATTTTGAGACCTATCTTTTTCTTCTTTCTTTCTTTCTTTTCTTTTCTTTTTTCTTTTTTTGAGACATATCTTACTGTGTAGCTCATCCTGTCCTTAAATTCACTGTGTAGCTCCCTCTAGCCTCAAACTTGAGGTGATCCTCCTGCCTCAGCCTCCTGAGTGCAGGGATTACAGGATGTACCACCACACCTGGGTATAGGTCCATTTCTCCCTGGCTTTTCTTTCCCCAATTTCTAAAAGCTCAGAACAGGGTATGATGACGCATGCTCATAATCCCTGCACTCTGCTGAGGCTGGAGCGTCACTGAGTTTGAGGCCAGCTACCTAGTGAGTTCAAAATAAGTCACAATTACAGAGCAAGACCCTGTCTCAAAAAATCGAAAGCAAATACAGCAAAAACATTGAAGGAAGCCAGATGTGTTAGAGGAAGACAGTGCTGAGGGTGATGCTCCTGGCTGTCACAGAAGGTGGCAACCTGACCTTTGGATATGTAGCCACGTGGAGGTCACCAGTGCAGTGGAAGAGCTGTGGGGAGAAAATCATTCAGAATGGGCTCAGGTTAGAATGGCAGTAATAGTGAGGAGGGACTGCCCCTTCGGGGTATTTTGCTTTAGACAGAGCCAGAGACATGGGAAGTTGGAAGGGACCCAAAAGGGGCTGTGAAGGATGGCACAATCCCAGGCTGCTTGTGCAAGGGTCAAACCCTGGAGCCAAGACAACAGTGGAGCTTCGGGCGGGCCTGGGTGCTGTGGAGGTGGAGGAGGTGGCCGTGGCCAGGAGCTGAGAGTTGCCTCAAGCAGTGAGGGCACAGAGCATCTGTGTCACTGATACAGGCAGTGGGTGATGGACAGTGGAGGCTAATGGTGGTGTCTGTTCTCCCTGAGAGTAAGGAATCAGCTGAGAGTAAGGAAGGGGCAGGAGTGGCAGAGGTGGGAGGAAAGAAGGTGAAACAGCCATCCAGGAGAGTGGCCAGCCTGCGGACCGTGACGGTCTCCTGTGGTCAGAGTGAGGGCATCCTGCAGTGGGTGCGTGCACGCGCGAGTGAATCTGTGAGAGGTCTGAAGTCTCAGGTGAGACTGGGTTGGTGATCTGGAGGGGCCTCTCAGAGGAGGTGGCTTGATTGAGGCTGAGATCTTCAAGGTGAGGAGGGGCCACCAAGAAAGGAATGGAGGAAAGGTACTCCTGGCAGAGGAAACAGTGAAGGGAAACAAGACACTTTGGAAACCCAGGGAAGCCTGTCTGCCAGTGGGACTTTCCCTCCGCAGACTGCTAAGCCAAAGGATAGCTGCTCCCCAGGACACACGCACAGGCTCAGGCACCTAGCAGGGAGGTTTGCAGGGCGGGCCCAGAGGTTCAGGACCCTGGCAGCAGCAGTGTTTCACCATCCTTCTGTTTCCAGATGGGCGTGAGTGTTGTGGACGCCTCTGTGGCAGGACTTGGAGGCTGTCCCTATGCACAGGGGGCATCAGGGAACCTGGCCACTGAGGACCTGGTCTACATGCTGAGCGGTTTGGGGATTCATACGGTAAGCCCGCCTGCCCCCTGGTGGTGGCAGCCTGCACTGACCAGGGTGCTGCCTGATGCCCTGGACGGAAGCCAATGTGCTGACTGGGGTTGGGTAACAGGGTTAAAGGTGGAAGTGCCAGTGGGTTATGGACCTTTTTTATCTTGTGTTCAAAAATGGAGCAGAATGTGACTGAACAAGGTCACAAACAGGCACAAGAATGCTGGGAACATAGAATGATGTCCAAGGTGCAGCTCTGTGAGGCCCAGGGATTATGGAAGATCCCTGAAAGGGGCCAGGATCGTGGTATTCATTTTGTTCTCTAAGCTGAAGGTGGCAGAATTAGATACCACCCTGCCTCAGAGTTCTCAACTAGTCTGTAAAGACTCTTAGGAGTGGCACAGAAGCTGGTCCAAACTTGAGGTGCTCCTCTTGCCTCAGCCTCCCAGTGCTGCGATTCTGGAAATAATAATAGCACCAATCTCATAGGCTGTCATGAGAATTAAGTAAGAAGATACGGAACCAGACATACAGGTTGTGTATGCCTGTAATCCCAGCACTCAGGAAGCTGAGGCAGGAGGATCACCTCAAGTTCAAGGCTAGCCTGGGCTACATAGTGAGACTTACCTCAAAGATCCTACGTGGCTGTGGGCATAGCTCATGGGCAGAGCACATGCTTAGCATGGGCAAGACCCGAGTTCCAGCCCCAGCACCACAAAACAGACAACAAAAACAGAAACTGTGTCAGATGCAGAGGATGGAGCCTGTCAAATGCTGTGAACAGAGCTCATGGTCCAGCCTTCCAGGTTTTTATTCCTACCTTTGCACTTTAGTCCTTACTTCAATGTGCAGCTTTTGATGACAAAGTCAAGTATTTGTGGCCCTGGCACAAAAGTCCCAATTCCTGTGATGCCACTCCTGGTGGTGGCATCATAAACTTGAAAGGGAGAATCAGAGGGACAACTCCAGATGGCTGACAGACAGGACCTCACAGGCAGCTGGTATCCCGTGGTCAGGAACAAACCAGAGCCTGCTTGCTGCCACCTTTCCTTCTTCAGGGTCATCCTGCCACCTCCCTGGGTGTTGAGGGCGTGTCCTGACTCACTGTGTCCTCTTAATTTGTTTCTCTAAGGGTGTGAATCTCCAGAAGCTCCTGGAAGCTGGGGACTTCATCTGTCAAGTCCTGAACAGGAAAACCAGCTCCAAAGTGGCACAAGCTAGCTGTAGACTCTGAGCCCCTTGCCTGCCTGGAGCCCACAGATTGCACGGGGATAGGGGTGCACACGGATGACTCCTGGATGGGGAAATGGAAGCAAGATGGCAACGCAAGGCACGGGCAGCTCCGGCCCACCCTGCCAGGCTGTCCTGGCCAAGAGGAGAGGGCGGGACCCTTCCGGTCAGCCCTGTGGGAGTGGGAGTGTGCGGCCTCAGGGGCTGGGAGTCGCCCTTTACTGCAGACCTGGTGACCCTTGAGTTGGGTGCTTGAGGCTCTTGGGAACCTGCGTGCAAGGATCATGGTCATTAAGTCTCATTCTGGGTGACCTCTGTGCAGCCCCACCCTGCCAGCGCTGAGGGCCATTACTGTCCTCTTAAGGCAGAGGGTGTGGAGCAGTGGCTCTAAACTGGCAGCGTCTGCCATCTCCTGGTGAGGCTGGTCTTCTGTGGTGGCCGTTCGCCAACCGCAGCATCAATGGAAAATCTACTTAGAACATGATTTTTGAAAACAGCTGATGTAATTAAAGATTTAATTTTCCAGTATCTGGCTGTGCAAATGTGTGTATGCGAACAGGAATAAAATCCCTATCGCTCTGCACTGTGAGGGGAAACTAGACTTCGAATGTATTATCAATGGATTTCTTCCCTGCTTCCCCCCTGAGCCCCACTGCAAGGACCGGAAATCGGAGGCACTGGCCACCGAACCCCGGCTGTGCCACCTGTGCCTGCCCTGGCCCTAGAGCAAGCTCGGAGGGCAGCAACGCCCCACCCCTCAGGGCCAGCCCTGGCGTCCGGTAGGTGGGGACCCTCCTGCGGTCCTGCATTTATTGCTTCTCTGCACGGGTTTTCACAGTATGACACAGCTTCACCGACGTTACTGCACTGCCATTTATTTGACTTAAGAAAAACAGGCACTACTGAGCTCTGTTGGCAGCAGGCAGTGTGCAGACAGACCCTTCCCCGCGGGTGGGCGCCGCAGCCTGGGCGAGTTCAGAGCGGTGCGCAGCTTGAAGGTGCTTTGGTTTGTTTGCGAACTGGACTCCCAGAACTACAGCAGAGCCGCTCCCCAGCTTTACCATTCCGCGAGACCTGGAGGGGCCTCTCCCGACTGCCAGTTCCTGCTGGGCGGGGTGCCGCCCACTTCCGCCCTCCCTGGGAAAGCCTTTGCAGTCGCCTTAAAACTGCACAGGACTTTTGTCCTGCTGGAGTCTCCGTAGTGACCATAACCCAAGCGACACGTCTCCTTGGGGGTGTGGAGGGGGCGGGATCTGGGTGGGCTGTCAGCTCTTAAAGGGACCGCCGCAAGGGGCGTGCTAGGCGCCGCCGCGGGAGTCAGCGCAGGGCGCTCAATCCCCAGCAGGTTTGCGAGGCGGAAAGAAGGTCTTGGTGGGGTCTAGAGGGTGGGTGGTTAGCAGGGAGTGAGAGAGTCCGAGCGGGGTCCGGGCCGAGTTAGAGGCAGAGCAGCGCCTAGGCGAGCCCGCCCCTTCTGTTCCCGCTTCCCTGGCGGGGCCGCCCGGGTTCATTCATTCCGGGGCCAGGACTCCTAGCTCTGCCCCTTCCGAGCCCCGGCCCAAAGTCCAGCGCTCACGGCCAGCACCCCTTCCCCTCTTGATAGAGTGGAGAAACTGAGGAGGCGACAGCTGAACAAGATCATCCCCTGGATACTGGGCGAAGTCGCGCTCTGGTCACCTGTCTCGCGGGACCCCTCGGCGACCACTTTCCCAGGTTCGCAGAGCGCACGCCGCTCGGCTGGGAGAGCGAGGGGGCGGCTTGGGCGTCGGGCAGAGTCCAGGGGGAAGCCTCGGGGAAGGGCTGGGCTGCCAGCCTGGAGATCCGAATTCCAGCCGGGCCATCACCGGTTGTGCAGCCACAGTCACGTTAACCTCTCTGGCCCTCGTTCTGCCACTCATAACACCTGCCTCGTCGAGTTGTGGGCGAACTCAGGAAAATAACACGCAAGAGCTAGGTACAGAGCCTGGCACGCAGCGGGCGCTTAGTCAAGAGGGTTGGGGCTGGATGAGCCCAGAAGGGTTTCAGGCAGCCTGGAGGAAGACGGCAGCCGGCCAGGTCGTGGAATGAAAGGCTTCAGTGTCTGGGCCTCCCGACCCGCTTTGCCCCCTCCACCCAGAGTTTGTTCAGGGCGGAGACACACACCTGGCAGTGGAGACAGGGCCAAATCCACGTCTACACTGGCCCACCCACTACTGCCTGAAGTTGGGCGGATCCCCATCATCAAGCCCAAAGTAACCTGGCATGGGCCTAGCCAGAGCCCGCCTGCTTGCTCTGGGTTGATGCTGGGCCCCTCCTTCAAGCAGAGGACCCACCCTCTTTCTGGTTCCTCCCGGCGGATCCCTGAGGGAAGGGGCTGCCTAGCCCCTATGGCCAGGAGCTTGCTGACAGCCAGTAGTGAAGCTGCCAGGGAGGTCTGAGTCTGAACAAAGGAGCCTGTCCTGGGATCCTGGAGTCCCAGTCCTGCTGCCATGTCCCCTTATGCCCAGCACTGTCCAGTCTTCAGACACTGGAAAAGGTCATGTAGGTCCTCAGGGATCTCAAGTGTGGGTCACTTGTGGGAACTAGAAAATATGAGACCTCTGCATCCCTCCTGCAGCAGGCCTTAGCATCACCTCGTTGCCCTCCCTACCCTATAATGGTCTGTGTACAATTATTCACTTCATTTTGCAGGGACTAACTGCAGCCTGCAGGGTAGGTGATTCTTGCAGCCTTAGCTACTCAAAAGCCAGCAAGTGCCAGTACCTGGGCTAGAACCAGAGCTGACTCAAGCTCTTACGTGGGACCCACTGCTCCCCGCCTCCAAGGTGAGCCTGTGAGGTGGGGCAGACTGGGGATGGGGAGAAGCGCTGAGACCCCCACAACCACCTCTGTGACTGTGTGCTAGGCCAGGTGTGATGGCAGAGAAGGTGCTGGTCACTGGCGGGGCTGGCTACATCGGTAGCCACACGGTGCTGGAGCTGCTGGAGGCAGGCTACTCGCCCGTGGTTATCGACAACTTCCACAATGCCATCCGTGGTGAGCATGGGTGGCAGGATTGGCGTTTCTGGGGGGCATGGAGGGAAAGCCTAGCTTCCAGGACCCCATTTGCTACTCTCGGTGCCCCTAGGCAGGGCCTCTATGCCTGAGAGCCTGCGGCGGGTGCAGGAGCTGACAGGCCGTCCCGTGGAGTTTGAGGAGATGGACATCTTGGACCAGGTGGCCTTGCAGCGTCTCTTCAAGAAGGTAGATACCAGCAGGTAGGGCCTTTGCCAAGGGCAAGGCTGCCAAAGCCATGTTGACCCCCACTTTGCCCCTACAGTATAACTTTAAGGCTGTCATCCACTTCGCGGGGCTCAAGGCTGTGGGCGAGTCGGTGCAGAAGCCTCTGGATTATTACAGAGTTAACCTGACAGGGACCATCCAGCTTCTAGAGGTGAGAGGCCTGGGGCAGGAACCCAGCCCACCAGCGGGAAAGTGCTCGTGTGGGAGTCACCCAGGACCCATGGCTTTCTCTAGCTCCTGGCCTTTCTACATCTGTAAATGAGATGCCAGTGACCTCACCCCCACCCCCGAACAGCCAAGGACAGGACCGGCACAAAGTGCGGGCCACTGATGCCTCCTCTCCCGGCCAGATCATGCAGGCCCACGGGGTCAAGAACCTGGTGTTCAGCAGCTCAGCCACTGTGTACGGGAACCCCCAATACCTGCCTCTGGATGAGGCACACCCCACAGGGGGCTGTACCAACCCCTACGGCAAATCCAAGTTCTTCATTGAGGAGATGATCCGAGACCTGTGCCGTGCAGACAAGGTGAGGCCCCTGCGGCTGAGGGGGTCCAAGCACCCCTCTCCTACCCCAGGAGGAAGCTGGGGCTCAGAAGTGACAGGGACTTGCCTGGGGTCACAGCACTGACAAGGAGTTCGTTTCTGGAGAAACAGAGGACAGTGGGGAGGCAGAGGGCCCTGGATGCAGCTAGGACACATTGCCAAGACCCCTGCCCACCCCGTAACCTGACCTGAGCCCCACAGGCCTGGAATGCGGTGCTGCTGCGGTACTTCAACCCCACAGGGGCCCATGGATCAGGCCGCATTGGCGAGGACCCCCAGGGCATCCCCAACAACCTCATGCCCTACGTCTCCCAGGTAGGGGCAGCAGGGTGCCCCAGGGTACAGCTAGTGCACGGACCTAGGAGAAACTGACCAGACCTCTGCCCCTAGGTGGCAATCGGGCGAAGGGAGGCCCTGAATGTCTTTGGCAATGACTACAACACTGAGGATGGCACAGGTGAGCCCAGGGCCAGGACTGAGGGCCCTAGAGAGAGACTGAGGCAGAACCAGCTCCCCCAACCAGCTCCTCCTCCGCAGGTGTCCGGGATTACATCCACGTTGTGGATCTGGCCAAGGGCCACATCGCCGCCTTGAGGAAGCTGGAGGAGCAGTGTGGCTGCCGGGTAGGAATGGAGGAAAGAAGTCGGGAGAGGCAGATCCTGGGCGGATGGGGCCCAGGGCAGTGGCCAGTCCAACCCTTTCCACTAACCCTGTTCTCTGGGCAGATCTACAACCTGGGTACTGGCACAGGCTACTCGGTGCTACAAATGGTCCAAGCCATGGAGAAGGCCTCAGGAAGGAAGGTAGGCCCTTCCCGTTCACCTACCCGCAGGTTTCCCAGCACCCGTCTGTCTTGCACCTCTGTGCTAGGTGCCAGCAGCAGGGGTGAGGCCCAGGGCCAGCTCTGCCAGGCTTCAGCCACATGCATCTTGCAGATCCCCTACAAAGTGGTGGCACGGCGGGAAGGCGACGTGGCTGCCTGTTATGCCAACCCCAGCCTGGCCCACAAGGAGCTAGGTTGGACAGCAGCCCTGGGGCTGGACAGGATGTGTGAGTGCTGGCCTGACCCGGGGAGGGGGCTGTCCTCAGGCCAGGTCCTGACCAGCCACCAACTCTCACAGGTGAAGATCTCTGGCGCTGGCAGGAACAGAACCCATCAGGCTTCAGCGCACAGGCCTGAGCAACTGTCCACTCTCCAGCCCCTGGCAGGACCCCAGGCTCCAGAGCGTTGGGGCCAGGCCAAGGCCACCCTACCTCAAAGCCCAGCCAGGCCCACTCAGCCCACCAGGCAGGAGGCTGGGGGCTCCACTGACCAGGAGCCATGCTGTCTTGCACGTGTCTCCTACTGGGCCCAGGAAGGCAGCAGGGCCACCAAGAATGGGCTAGCAGCAGGGCTGTGGGACCACACTTTCCTCCCAGGCACCAAATGACACTGCTACCAGGGAACTTTCCAAAGTATTTAAAATAAAAAGTTTTCTTTTACTGGGGCAGATTCTCACAGATGGTCATTCTGCACTCCATGAATACCATCAAGCAGACCTGAGTTGAGGGAACGATTTCTTTTAATTTTATCGGAATCTAGGACACAACAAGAAAAACGCTCAAAACCACATGGAGACAGAAGACGAGACAAAACTGCTCCCCACTGCCTCCCTGGCCCTAGAGTGGGGACACAGTGGGGGTGAGAGAGCCAGGGGAGACCTTGGGCCTCAATCCAGCCTCAAGGCTCCAGGCCTGGAGGTTGAGGGGTGGCAGGGCCCAGCCCCAAGTGGGTCGCTGAGGGAAGTCCCTTGAAGGGCTCCACCTCACCCACATCCTGCCGAGGGCGCGGCTAGGGGCCCCAGGCCATGGACACATTCATGATTGAGAAGCAGCTGCTGTGAGGCAGAGAGACACATGATTATCAGGGCAGAACCACTGGGGTGGGGGCCTGGGAGGGCCCCAAGGGCCAAACCCTGAGGTCGCAGGAGGGGGCCCAAAGCGGGGCTACAGAATGAGGTCCTGAGTGAGTGGGTCAGTGGCTGGGCCCTTCTCCCGCTGCCGACAGCCCCTCCGATGCTACTGCTGGGCCCACCCCCAGGGAAGCAGGCTAAGAAAGCAGCCCACCCTGCTGCAGACTGCCAGGTGGCTGAGGCCAGGAAGGAAGGCCTGGCCAGGCCTTGGCTGCCTGCCCCAGAGGCCTGTGGGAAGAGGATGGGGTGGGGAGGGGGAAACGAGGGCTCAACCGGCTCAGATCCAAGATGGTGCCACACTTTCTTGCTGGGTCCCCTGTGAGCTGGGGAACCGGACTGGGACTAGCAACTCTGGTTAGACCGGAGGCAGCAGCTTCTCAAGAAATTCTTTCACAGCTGCCATCTCCTGAGGAGCAAGGGGAAGTTGTGCGGTGCCTAGCTGGAGGGAGGAGGGAGAGGGCAAGGAGCAGGACGTTTTCCACTGACCTGGGGACAGGAGCTGTGCATGACACCTGGGTATGTCTTGAACTGGACTCTGGCAGGTGTGACCACAGACCGGAGCTTCTCAGCTGTCAGGGCCCCAAACCGTACTGGCACCATGGGGTCCAGCTCCCCATGGCACTGAAGGATGGCCAGGTCCTTGGCACTGCCATTGGCCGCCTGTGGGCCAACAGGGCTCAGAGGGCAAAGCAATGCTAAGCCTCAAGGACATTCAAGGGCAGGAGAGGACCTAGAGGGCACTCACCTGGGGGAAGTTCCGGTGCAGAGGCAGCCAGCAGCTCAACGCCACGATGCCAGCCAGAGGGTGGGGGCAGGTAAGGGCTGTGTACAGGGATAGGGCCCCGCCCTGGAGGGAGAAGACAACAGGTCAAGGGACATAGCTCGGCCCCCTGGCCACTCCCCCTTGGTGTCCCCTCACCTGTGAAAAGCCGCCCAGGACAATTCGGTTGGCAGGGATCCCATTCTTCATCTCGTGCTCGATCAGGGCCCTGACTGCAGGGAAGGGTGTGATTGGGTAGGGGAGCTGCTAGCCCCAAGGGAGCCAGGCCCCGGTGCTCCCAGGCACCGGAGGGGGTTCAGAGGAGCTGGGTCCTTACTGTTTTCTGCAGCTTTCTTGATGCCAGCCTCGTCCTCTGGGGCGTCCGGACTCAGTCCCATCAGGTCAAACCTGGGGAGCAAAGATGGTGGCCGCTGGAAGCCCCAGGCCAGTCCCTTGCATCCCCCTCGGCACCCATCTGCCCCTGCGCACACTTACCAGGAGGGCATCACCATCTTCATGTTGAGTGTCACAGGGATCCTAGGCCTGGGGAGGGACAGTGAGAAGGGCCCATCAGGCTCTGGAGGGAGCAGGAAGCCACAGCGCAGAGGCCCCTGGGGGCCCCTCCCAGCAGGCAGGGCGTTTGTTTAGGGTGTTGCCAGGCAACTAGCCACGTGGGGCGACAGACTGGTTGGGAGATCAGCTATGGATGCAGAAGCAAAGCCTGGCGCTCACCAGGGGGGACCAGGTTCCAGCTCAGTGGGTGAGTACTTGGGGAAGGGGCATGAGAGCCCCTGGTCTAGGAGCCCCTGGGCTCAGGGGCTGGGGCTAAACCTCAGTCTTGCAGGCTCCCTAAGAGCTGAGGCTGAACTGGGCACATCTGACTGCTCTGAGCCCAAGCTCTGGGGTGCAGCTGACAGACAGAACAGGTATGGAACCACAGGAGCATCCCCACTGCTGCTGACCCCCCAAAGAAGCCCCCCAGCCCCTCCCTTGCTGGGGGGACACTCACGCGTGGGGACAGATGTACTTGACGTGCGGCAGCCGGATGGTGGAGAGGGCGTCAGCCCAGCTGTGCCTGTGGGAGGGAAGGGAGAGAAGGCTCCATGCAGGAAGGGGACCAGCAGGCAGCCCTGCTAGCTGAGCCCTGCCCCACCTCCCCAAGGAAGCCCCCAACCCACTCACCCTGTGTCTCCAAGTCCATGTAAAAAAATAACCTGGAGAAGGGCAGAGAAGGAAAGGTGAGTAAGTTTCCCCTGCAGATCTTTCAATTTCAGCCTGCCCTTCCCTACCCACAAGGACCTAGGGTGAGCCCAGGTGACAGCCAACAGGTTATTAAACCCCAGCCTCTGGCTTCAGGCTACACCCCTCACCAGTGCCACCTCCACCTTTCCCATGCCCCCTCCAGCCAGTTCCGCAGCAGTTCTGGCTGCACCCAAACCCATACCCATACCCAAGGGCTGCCAAGGCCAAAGGGGTCCCTTACCGCGGCCGTTTCCCGCTCAGCTCCAGACACGGTGGCAGCGTCGGTGAGCAGGGGCATAGACATGGTGTTACCACACATACACTGCAGGGCTCCCTGCAGGCTGGGCCTGCACAAAGGAGGGGCTGCGGTCAAGAGCAAGGCTGGTAGGGGACCTCCAGCGGCCCACCCAGGCCATCTCTGCTCCTGCCAGCAGCAGGTTCTGAGGACAGAGAGAAGGCAGGCAAGAAGTCCTGGGGCAGAAGGGTAGAAGTCTGTTTGCCTCCATGCCAGGGCTGGAAAGCAGAGGCAGCCACCTCAGGGGCCTGGCACTCCTGTCTGGTTCTGGCCCAGCCTGAGTCTGAGCTTGCTGCAGGTGGGCAGGGCAGGGCTCTGGGCTGAGGAGAGAGGAGGCCCCGGGTGGTCCCTACTGGCCCCTGCTGAGGCATCCCTGAAACTGCATCCTCCCTAGTCTCCAATCCTCCCTTCTCTGGAGCCCCTAAGTCTCCTCAGCTCAACTCCGGGTCCTACTGGGAAACAAAGGGGAAGGAGATGCCAGGGAAATAAGCTTCCAGCCCCATCTCCATCCTCCTTGCCTCCCAGCCAGGCTTCACAGCAGTTTCTGGCTCCAAAATTCCCAGAGCCCTGGGGGCTGCCTGTGTCCCCCGGAAGCATAAGGAATTCCATCTGCCACCCACCCCCCAACTGGTGCTCCACGCCCCCCGGGAATGAGGCTACCTGCAGCTGCTGTCGACACCAACTCCAAATGGGTCCCCAGCTGAACAGGTTCTGGGACTCCCCAACACACAAAAGAATGTCAGGCCGGCTGGCCCCTCCCCGTCCTTAGCATCCTCCAAACTCCGGAAGCTTCCGCTACCTGCCTCTAAGTGCCTACCCTTCGCAGGGCGCCCTCCCAGCCGGCTCCCACCTTGCAGCGCCCCCCTCGTGCCTCCCCAGCAGGAAGCTCTCCAAGGACCTCGGCGCTGACCCTGGCGCGTCTCTCCCCAAGGGGACTGCACCGCCCGCCCTACGCTAGGCTTCCCTTCCTTCTCTGCGCTGGGGACTGCTGCCTACCCCTGGAGCCTCCTCTTCGCGGGGTGTCCCATCCCCGGCCTGGTGTCCCCCTCCCCCCAGCAGGACGCAGGGTCTCCCCCGGTGAGCCGGGGGAACTTCTGCCCGGACCAGGGCCAGCGCCTCCCCACGGAGGCGTCCGCTAGCCCGACTCGGGACACGCACCTGCCCGAGGGGGCTCCACGATCTGGCCCTGCCCAGGCCCCCGCCCCACAATGGCATCTGTCCCTTCCCACCGCGGAGTCCCTCTCTGCAGCCCGGACAGCCCCTCGGCCGGCCCCGCTCCACTCCCGAAGTCCCCAGGACTGGACAGCGCCTTCGCACCGCCTCCCCGCGCCCAGCCTCCGGGCCGCGCCGCCCCCCGGTCCCGCGCTCGCCGCGCCGCCGGCTCGGTCCCGCTCCGCCCGCCCGGCTACCTCGCTCCCTGGGGCTTCCGCGACCGCTCGGGCAATTTTCTTTCTCCCACAGACACACACTCTTCCCCCTCGGCCGCCCCCGCCGGAACTTCCGTTCGAGTCCCGGGAACCCAGCCATCGCGCTGCCGGAAGTCGCCCGGCCGGCGGTACGGAACCCGGAAGCGGGCCGGCCTGCCCGGCTCGGAGCTGCCATGTTGCGGGCGGCGGGGCCGCTCCCTGGGGCTGGCGTCCACCCGCGACATCGCCACCGCCCCGTCCGGACAGCAGGCGGGAGGCGGCCCATCGGGAAGGGCGAGGCCGTCCTCACGCTGCTGGCGCGGAGCTTGCCGCCTTCCCCTCGCAGGGAGGCACACGCATCGTGACCTTGGGAACTGGCCAAAGGTTCGGGTTTTTAAAAAAATACCCAACATTTTATTGTTTATATTACATATCAGATAGACATATAGTAAAATAATTACTATCAAACACATTTACGTATCCATCATCTCAGCAGCTGTTGGCTGCTCATTTAGCAAAACTTCTGAATATACGCTTTCCCACGGTGGTCCTCATACTCTTCAGCGGAGCTTTCGACTTCATACTGGCTACTGGCTTCCGCGCTTTATTCCAGCATCACAGGAGAAATCACATACTCTGACCTTAAAAGACCGTAAGTCACCTAGTCCTCCAAGCGAAAACATGAGGAAACCGAGGCTCACAGAAAGGGGGTAAATAAACGACTCCAGGTTACACTCTAATCTTTTCGTGACCTGCTTTCTATGCTATAAAGAGGTGATAATAACCACCCTGTCCACCTCGTAGCTTTGCTGTTAGGTTCAAATGGTGTGAACATGCTTTTACACACTGTGAAATCACAGCGTGAGGCCTTAATCGACTCTAAAAAGGGCCCTGGGAAGATACGCGGGCTATCTCAGGAGGACTGGACGGCACGGACAGGCTGTCCTTAGCACTGCCCTCTGCAAGCAGTGCATGCAGGGCACACGAAAGGCCACTCTTAAGTGAGCCAAGAACAAAATGTGTTTCGTTTGGTCAGCGTGGAGTCATCGCTTCATTAGTAAAGTAAAAATAGGGCCCAGGGTCTAGGAAAGACCGAGAAGCAGACAGAGTTGAAAGACCAAGCCCCTGAAAGCCCAAGAACATGTGAGGCTGTGCAAACAGGAAATGAGTCACATCTGTCCCTCAGCATCTGAGGACTCATTCTCCCAGCTTAACCTAACAAGTTTTTTCTTTGAACCAAAATAAAATAGTATGAACTTGGAAGCTCAACAAAGCCACGTTTCCTCAGGCCTAGAGAACTCAAGAGGTCAAAGAGATGGAGCTTAAAATACTAGGATTCTGGAAGAAACGTGTCACTTTCTCGAGATCCGAGCAAGCCAAGGATCCAGGACTGGGCCTCAAAAGCCACAGGATGAAAGTCAGAGGAAACAACACAGCTGCACCTCTTACCCACAGAATCCCTGCTCCGCCTGCTTGGGGAAGAAACCACGTTGCTCTGGCAATGCCAGGATGCTGGGACAGCAGGGCTCATTCAGGAAAATTCTTCAGAGCCAGTCTCGAAATCCAGAGCCCCACTCCCGGGAGCTGGGATTTGCACTTTACTAGTGGGACTTAGGAAAGGCCAGTCTTGTGTGAGATTTCCAACCGGGTCTTTGCCTTTATCTAAATTAAAACATAGCCCTTATTTTAATTCTCAAAAATATCCAGCTGAAGGGTTACAAATGTTGCTCATTGGTACAGTACTTGCTGAGCATGTGTAAGGCCCAGGATTCAATCCCCAGGACCACACACACAAAAAGCCCCAATTTGCCCCATACAAACCCCCACAGAAACAATGGCTGATCATCTTGGGTGTGATGCTTATGACATCATAAATGGCACTTGCATTCTCATTTCAGACTGTGCTTTTGTGCTTTTTGAGACCAAGTTATGCTATGTAGCCCAGGCTGGCCTTGGACATGCGGTGATCCTCCTGCCTCAGCCTCCTGAGTGCTGGGATTATAGGTGTGCACCACCATGCCCAGCCAGCCTGCATTTTAGAATTTTGAGGCCCAACACTAGAGGTAGCCGACTTGAAGACAGGCTAGAACACGTGGCTATACTCTTCTGGTAACAGTGGGCTCACCCCTCGGAGGAATTTTCTGAAGAGGATCAGGTTCAACAGTAAATGATGCCCCGTATCAACTATTCCTACTTTAACAAGGGCTGGAATATTGACCATTTAAATCTCCTTTTCAGCTACTATACGTAAACTGCCACACTGACATTCAAATGTTAAATCCAAGCGTTTGGTCCACCTCTGGATGGAATGTGCTGCTCTCACTGTCTCATCTGCAGGTCTCCTGATGTGCTCAGAATCTGTTCTCCCTTGTTTCTGTAACTATCACTCTGCACATAGCTTTCCTTCATTAACCTGTGTCGTCCTTGCAAGATGTGGGTATAGGGGTGTTTTTACCATACTGCACACAAGCGTACTGCTGTTGTTTTTGAGTCTTGCTCTGCAGCTCACACTGGCCTCAAGCTCACAGCGATCCTCCTGCCTCAGCCTCCCAAGGGTTGGTTACAGGTGCATGCCACCATGCTGGGCCCAGAAGTTTGAGCTTTCCCGGAGCAACTGATCTAGTCTCAATTTAACTGTGGCACTTCTTATAATCTACCTGAACCAAAACAAAAAATTTCAAAGTTTAAAACAGTTCGCAGTAAAATGAAAGTTTCATCGATAATACCAAGAGCTCAAAAGATAACATGAAGTCTGGCATGGATTTATTAGGAAGCTTATTAGTCACAGTGAATAAAAGCCATGGACAGAACTCAAGAGACCTCCAAACTCAGGCACAGGGCTTACAACGCAAGTCAGAAGCTAATAAACATTAAGGAGGTTCCCAGAGGCTTTTTTTTTTTTTGGTACCAGGAACTGAACTCAGGGCCTCACGCCTGCCAGCAGGTGTTAAGCTACATCCCCTGCTCTCTTGTGAGATATTAACTAAGTCTCAATCTTATACCAACCAGGTTGCCCACAAGTACAGCAGTGACTTCAACCTCTCCCAGAATGCTTAGCTGGGCAGCAGGGAAGACCTCTCCCCACAAGCTATCACGCTTCTGCCCATGAACACTTGTGCATGACAGACACCTCCAAGCGGGGCAACTTGACGAGAAAACTGAGCAATGACAGGGACAGGCAAGCAAGGACAAGAGTTTCTAGTTAGAGGCCCTTCTGATGGCTCATACACATAGTGCTGAGGCTTCAGAAGGTTTCTTACAGCCAGGAGTTGCCATTTTTAAAAAAACAAGTCACACAAAAATCCTGCCACAAATCAACACACTTGGGATTCCATAGCCACACTGGCTGGAAAAGCAAGCATTATCCATGACTGACAGATGCCACCCAGCTTAAGACCCAATTCCTGTGGTGCCCGAGAGAATGCCGACTGTCCCTCGGGACCCACTCCACTCTCCCAGGGGTGTGGTATCTTCCATAGGCCAGGTTTCCACAGCAAGACCCAAGGACAAGGCTTGGCAGAGGCTGTGGCAGCCCTCTCCCGCTGCAGCCTCATCTCCATCCTTCTGAACAGGCAGCTGTACATCTTCCCTGACGCAGCGCATCTGTGGGCGCCTGGGCCAGCCTTAGGAAATGAAGTGTGTCTGTGGGGTGACCTGATGGACCCGGTGGTCTGCCGGGTTGGCAGATGCTTCATAGTTGCAGATGGTCACCTCGTGTCGCCGAAGCTGAAGGAAAATGGAGACGAGGTCAACCAGCCAGAAGAGAATATCCTTCCCCAGAGCACACATGGAGCGATCCCAGTCCGGTTCTTTCCTAGGGTCATCTCTAAAGACCCCTCTTTTCATCCTGATGAGCCCATAAAGACCATTATCAGGGATTCACCTCAACGGGAGAAACCCACTTCCCTGCCCAGCTTCCCTCCTCTAGGAGGGCACTGTGAGACCAAAACACAGTCCATCTTATTTATCATCTCATCTCTGGTGCCTACAACAAGAAAGATCCAGGTATCTTGTTTTTTGGGGCTGGGATTAAGCCAAGGCTTCATGTAAGCTAAGCACAGGCTTCACCGCTGAGCCACATCTCTGGCCCTGATCATGTAACATGAAGAACGTAAAAGTGAAAAACTGTGCATTGATCTGAATTACACAATAACCTATTACAAATACTTCTGGCAATAGTTTATAATGATGAAACCAAGAAAACTACAGACAGGCAGAGGCGCTGATGCATCACCTGCTCCCCCCCCCCCCCCGCACCTGCTCCTGGGGTGCAGACCCGCCCTCACAGCCCCTCTTACCTCAGTCCATTCTCCTCTCAGGCCAATATAGAAGACCTTTGTGGTATCTGCTCCAAAGTTTTTTGAAATATGAATGGACAGATGATAGACATTTGAAAAACGAGAAATTCTTGAGCATGAAAAAGAGGGAGAAAAGCACAGGTTACTGACCAGCATGCATCTCGCCACCAGCGAAAACAACTTTAGCACCAACTTGTGGCAAAGTGCAGGCAAATGTCAGAGAACACCCTTGCGCCCTCTGGGCAAGCAATTAATGGTGTGGACATCTGCTGTGTGCCTGCCAGATCCTGTCCAAGGCAACAGAATAAACACCACAGGAAGAGGAATGAGAGGCGCTATATAACCAAGCAGGGTCACTAAAGGGTGTTTGGTGTTGACCTCTTCCTTAGGAAAGACAAAACTGGGCTGGTGAGATGGCTCAGTGGTCTAAAGCACCCACTTAGAACAAGTTAAGTTAAGCAAAGCACAGGGACCACGGTTCAATCCCCCAGCACCACATGCCAGCCCGCCCCGCCCCCTGGTGGGCTGAGCTGGCCACACACACACAAAATAAATAAATAAATTTAAAAAAAAAAGAAAGACAAAACTAATGAAAAGACACGGCAGTTCCATGTAATTCAAGTCTTTGGAAGCCCACTATGTGAAGAGGAATTCCGAAAACATGTTTCCCAAGACCAAGCTAGGAACTCATCCACATCTGCCAAGTGCCTACAAGTCAGCCAGTTTGTGGCTCGTACCAACTGCCTAAGATCAACCAAATCAATGATCGAGCCATGATCGAGCCTCCTCCAAGTTTTGACTCATTTCTCATGCTGAGAGGGAGGACACTGGCCAAAAATAAACTGAGTGACAGAGAGCAGAAGTCAGGCCATGTGCTTACTTTGTAGCATACTCTAACTCCCCTGTAACATCCGGGTTCAGACTAAAGGTCTGGTCTGGCTCTCTTTCTGTATCATCAAACGACATCTGTGGAATGTTCTTGTACCTAGGAAAGGGAAGGAGAAGAATGTCAAGAAACACATTATCACAGCTTTCAACTATCTATAACTGCAGCAAAAGGAGACCAAGCCTTGAGGTCAAGTTTTAGAAATGCCACTTAGTGCCAAGTATATATAAGTATCTTTAAGCTAATAACAAGAGCAGAGAGTAGCTCAGTGGCTTAAGCGCCTGCCTGGCAAGCGCAAGGTCCTGAGTTTGATCCCCAATACAAAAAGAAAAATACAGGCTGGGGAGAGCTTAGTAGAATAAGCGCTTACTGGCAAGCGCAAGGTCCTGAGTTCAATCCCCGGTACCGGAAAAAAAGAAAAAGAAAAATACATAAATAAGACCTGAGAACTGTAACATAGCTCAGTGGTATCTCTGAGTTAAAAAATCTCGAGAAGCAGTACAAAGAGATGGCTCAAAGGAGGTCACATGGAGCAAATGCAAGAGAAAATAAGCAACTCAGCACATTCACACCAAGCTGAGAATGTGAAATAAAACAGCTTACTCATGGAAAAGGAAAATACATACTTTGGCAGCAACATACTAAACACAGCTAAGAGATAAGATCAGGCAGCCCTATGCTCAAACATTTTGTGTCCAAAAATTACTCAATATGGTCAGTCACCTTACAGCTCTTAGATAATACAATTTGGGGATCCCTGTTTCGAAAGAGCACAAAAAGTTGCAAATTCACAAAAGGCTACAAAAGTGAAACTGCTAGTGAAGAAAATATTTATTAAAAGTCTAAGGAGGAGGGGGCTGGAGAGATGGCTCAGTGGTCTAAAGCACCTACTTGAAACAAGCTTGGCAATGCACAGGGACAGTGGTTCAATCCCCCAGCACCACATGCCAGCCAGCCCCGCCCCCTGGTGGGCTGAGCTGGCCACACACACACACACACACACACACACACACACACACACAAATAAATAAATAAATAAATGTTTAAAAAAAAAAGTCTAAGGAGGAGATGGGGCTGGTGAGATGGCTCAGTGGTCTAAGCACCTACTTAGAACAAGCTTAGCAAAGCACAGGGACTGCGGTTCAATCTCCCAGCACCACATGTCAGCCAGCCCCGCCCCATGGTGGGCTGAGCTGGCCACACACACACACACACACACACACAGAGAAATAAACAAATAAATAAAAAATTAAAAAAAAAAAAAGTCTAAGGAGGAGAGAGGAAAAAAGAAGAACTAAGATATATCATGTACAGGTCCCCTATGATGAGTGTAATCATTGTGTGTATCTGAATTGCACCAATAAACAATTTTAAAAAGCAAAGTTGAAGAGACAGCAATCTCTACAACACTCCAACTCTGAAGGACTAACCCACACAGCTCCGCCACTTCCCAACTGCTTCAGTAACACACTCACACGGGAAGGGCCGAGATTTTAGCTGCAGCAAAATGCATTTAGTTAAGAAGGCAAATGTTTCCTTCAAAGTGTTTTTAAGAATGACACACAACAGAATAATAAGAGCGCACGTTGATAAGCAGCATGAGGAGGCAACGTGGCACTGTAGTTAAAAGCAGTGTCTCCAACAACAGAATGACAGAAAATATTTGCATGTTATTCATGTGACAAGTCATTATTGATCAAAATTTAATCCTCCAGAAAATATTCCCCCTCAGTTCAAACACACTTATCCCATCATTCTTGCCACTGTCTGAAGCAGTTGTGAGTTTCTTTTTTTTTTTTTTTAATTTATGTATTTTGTGTGTGTGTGGCCAGTTCAGCCCACCAGGGGGCGGGGCTGGCTGGCATGCGGTGACGGGGATTGAACCGCGGTCCCTGTGCTTTTGCTTAGCTTGTTCTAAGTAGGTGCTTTAGACCACTGAGCCATCTCACCAGCCCCAGTTGTGAGTTTCTTAAGGAGGTGTGATACAAAGTATGATGCTACCGAGTGCCATCAAACTGTAAAAATATGACAGTCTGTGCTCGTCCACCTTATTTACTGGATCTGATATTCCATGACCTCTGGCTTCCCCAAAGTCAGAAGGACCGTGCAAGGTAAATGTTTTGAATCAATGCAGGACACCGAGGCAGCCACAAGAGCACAATTAAAGACAAAAGGACTTCCAGAATTGCTTCAGGAGGCGGAAAGAACTATAGCATGAGCGTATTTCAAGTGAAGGGGGAGTATTTTGGGGAGAATTAATGTCAATGTCTCTTTTACTTTTTCTTTCTTTTTTTTTTTTTTGAGACAGGTCTCACTATGTAGTACACACTGGCCTTGAACTCGCTTATGTAGCTCAGGCTGGCCTCAAACTCTCCAACAATCCTCTTGCCTCAACCTCCTGAATGCTGGGATTACAGGCATGCATCACATCTGGCTTCTTTTTTTTTTTAAATTAAAAATATAAACATGATTAGATTTTTGTTTTGTTTTTAATGTATTTGGTACAGGGTCTACAGGGTCTCACTATGTAGATCGGACTGCAGTGATTCTCCTGTTTTTTAGCCTATCAAAGCTCTGGGATTATAGGCACGTGCCACCACACCCAGTCTGCCCAGTCCCAATCCCCATCTCAGCGTGCCCTGGGGACGGGACCAGCACAGCAAGCCGGGAATCAAACCCTGGCCACTGTGCTCTGCCTAAGCAGGCGCTTTAGTCCACTGAACTATCTGGCCAGCCCACATCTGGCTTTTAATATGATACATTTTTAAAATTTTAATCACATACTAGTTTTTTTTTTTTTTAATTTATATGTGTGGGGGGGCAGCTCAGCCCACCAGGGGGCGGGGCTGGCTGGCATGTGGTGCTGGGGGATTGAACCGCAGTCCATGTGCTTTAGCTAAGCTTGTTCTAAGTAGGTGCTTTAGACCACTGAGCCATCTCACCAGCCCTAGCTTTCTTTTTTGAAATGGACTCTTATTATGTAGTTCAATCTGTCCTTAAGCTCACTGTATGGTACAGGCTAGGCTTATATCCACACTGATCCTCCTGATTCAACCTCTCAAATGCTAAGATTATAGGTATGCACACCATTGCTGGTTTAAACACAAAACTAAGTTTTGATTATACAGTACCTCATATATAGAAATCAAAACAATAACTGGGGTGTGATAGGCACATGCCAATAATCCCAACACTCAGCAGGCTAAAATAGGAGGATTGCCACAAATTTGAGGTCAGTCTGGGCTACAAAGTGAATTCAAGGCCAGCCTGAACTATTTAGCCAAGACCCTGCCTCAAAATAATTAAACAAAAAGGCCGGGGAGATAGCTCAGTAGAGTAAGCACTTGCCTGGCAAGTGCAAGGTCCCGAGTTCAATCCCCAGTTCTGCAAAAATAATAATAATAATAATGATAATAATAATAATTAAGCAAGCAAACAAACAAGTAGGCAGGCAAATAATCTGAACAGAGGCATCTCAAAACAAAATATGCAGCGCTGGTGCGATGGCTCAGTGGTCTAAAGCACCTACTTAGAACAAGCTTAGCAAAGCACAGGGACCGCAGTTCAATCCCCCAGCACCACATGCCAGCCGGCCCCACCCCCTGGTGGGCTGAGCTGGCCACACACACACACATAAATAAATAAAAAAAATTAAAAAACACAAAATATGCAAATGGCCAACAAGTATATGAAAAATGTTCAACATCACACTATCATGGAAATGCAAATCAAAATCACCTCACCCATTATGGGGTAGCTACTATCCAAAAATGCTGATGAGAAAAAAAAATGCTGATGAGGATATAAAAAAAGAGAGGCTCTCACACACCACTGATGGGACCATAATTTTGGACTGCCATAGAGGATTCTCAAAACACTAAAGAACTACCCTCTGATCCAAGAATTCTACTACTGAGTATACACATCTGGAGGAAATCAGTATTTCAAAGAGACGTCTGCACTTATCATTACCCATAAGCACCAAGGTATGGAATCAACCTAGGTGTTCATCAATGGATGAATACAGAAAGTATAGTTACATATACTACCCAACAGTATGCAGCCATAAAAAGGATGAAATCCTGTTAACTGTGGCAACAGGGATGAGCCTAGAGAATCCTGTATATGTGTATTTCATATACATAAAATGAAATGAAATGAGTCAGGGACCAAAAGACAGACACATGTTCTTATCTATAGAAGCTAAAGAAGTTGTTGTCATGAAGTACAGAGTGGAGCTGTTGTTCCCAGAGGCTGGGAAAGGTGAGGGATAAGAGGATGGGCAGAAGACATTTAATGGGTACAGGAACATAGATGGATAGGAGGAACAACCTCTAATGTTCTAAATAGCACAATAACATCCCTACAGTTGGTAACAATTAATTTACTTTTCATAACTGCTAGCAGAGAAGATTTTAGTTTTTGGGGGGTACTGAGATTAAACCTAGGCCTCTACCCATGCTAGGCACTCTACCCCCAGCCCTACAGACGATCTCTTTTCTTTTTGAGACAAGGTCTTGCTATGTATTACAAACTGGACTCATATGTAGTCCAGGCTGACCTTGAATTCACAGTGATTTTATATATATCTGAACCCGGCACTGAACTCAGGCCCTTGCGCTTGCCAGGAAGGCGCTGCTTCTACTGAGCCATCTCCCTGGCCCCTCACAGCAATTATCTTGCCTCAGCCTCTAGTACTGTGATTACAGGTTTGCACTACCACACCTGACAGAGGATTCTGAATACTCCCCACAGGAGGAAATGACAAAAAATGAAATAAAATTAAATAAAAAGTCATGGGTTGAGCTAGACTTCCTGGGTATTAATTGCAAATCTTTCAGAGTGTTTAAAGATGGTAAACAGCCAGCTGTGGCAAGCCTACCATAGGTTCTTTTGCAGCCTACCACATCACTTATGAGCTGTGTAAGGGCCGGCCTGATAGCTCAGTGGACTAAAGCAGCACAGAGGACAGGGTTCGACCTCCAACATGCCGTGCTGGCCCCGTCCCCCAGGGGCACACTGAGCCTGCGATTGAGACTGGGTGTGTTGGCATGCATCTGTAATCCCAGCGCTTTGGAAAGCTGAAAACAGGAGAATCACTATGAGTCCAATCTATATAGTGAGACCCTGTAGACCCTGTCCTAAATACAGAAAAGGAAAAAAAAAAAGCTGTGTAATTTGGGGAGATGATTTAACTTATATCTCAGTTTTATTATCTGTAAATCAAAGACAGTGATAGTGTGAATTCCATACAGCTAATATGGAGACTAAATTGGGTCAATTTTAAGAGATGGATATATTTTAAAATAAAAACACTACAAGAAGCCAGGCATGGTAACACACACATGTAATCCCAGGCACTCAGGAGGCTAAGGGAGGAGAACCACTGGAGGCCAGCCATGGGCAACTTAAGAGTGTGTGTCCCAAAATAGAAAAAACAACTAAGTGCGGGGGTATAACTCAGTGGTAGAGCATTTGCCCAGCATGAGTTCAATCTCTGGTATCACAAACACTTTACTCTGAAAAATTGGAAACATACACAAAAGAGACAAAATATAATGAATCTCCATATGCTTAACATTCATCTTTAATAACCAACAACTTCATGCCAATTTTGCCTATCACCCCCACTTTATGCTACATATTTTCTTTTCATTTTATGTATTTGGTACAGCATCTCACTACATAGCTAAGACTCATAGTGATCCTGTTGTTTTTGGCCTCCTCAGTGCTGGGATTACAGGCATGCCCCACTACATTTGGACTAGGCCACTGGCTCAGCACACCCTAAGAGTGGAACCAGTGCAGCATATAGGACCAGGGATTGAACCCTGGTCCGTGCCCTTGCCAAAGCAGGCACTTAGTCCACTGAGCTATCTCGCAAACCCTCATGCCATGTATTTTAAAGTAATCACAAATGTACTATTTCATAAGCACTTAACCCATTTCACCGATAAACACTGCAATATGTAAGGACATCTACTGAGGGGGGAGCTGTTATTATCGCTGTTTTGTTTTGTTTTAGAGACAAGATCTCACCATGGAGCCCAGCAATCATCCAGACTTAGCTTTCTGAGTGCTGAGATTATAGGTATGTACTATTATGCCAGCTAAAAATGATTTTAAAAAACATGTCAATCGGGGCCAGGGAGATGGCTCAGTAGAAAAGGACTTGCCTGGCAACCATAAGGGTCTGAGTTCAATCCCCAGATTCGCCAAAAAAAAAAAAAAAAAAAAAAAGTCAATTGTTGGGTGTGCCACTCAGTATCACAGTGTCTGCCTGGCAAGTGCAGGCAGATCCTAAGATCCTACGTTAAACTGCCAGTACAAAAAAAGTCAGGCATGGTGGTGCATGCCTATAATCCTAGCACTTGGGAGGTTGTATCAGAAGGATCACTAGGAGTTTGACCACCCTGAGTTACACAGTGAGACTATCTCTGATTAATTATTTTAAAACATATCTATAGAGGTAAGGGGGGCACCCAGTGTGGGAGTTGGGGGCAAATAAGTGGGGAACAGGACTTCTAAAAGGCCAGTATGTCTGGGAGACTGTGGTACAAGGCTATTTTCGTTGGCTATAAGCGGGGTCTGCGGAACCAGAGGGAACACACAGCTCTTCTTAAAATTGAAGGTGTTTATGCCTGGGATGAAAGAATTCTACTTGCGCAAGAGATGTGCTTATGTGTACAAAGTGAAAAACGACACAGTAACTCCAGGTGGCAAACCAAACAAAACCAGAATGATCTGGGGAAAAGTAACTTGGGCCCATGGAAACAGCGGCATGGCTCGTTCCAAGTTCCGAAGCAATCTTCCTGCTAAGGCCATTGGACACCGAATCCATGTGATGCTGTACTCCTCAAGAATTTAAGCTAGGGGCCAGGGAGATGGCTCAGCAGAATAAGCGCTTCCCTGGTAAGCGCAAGGGCCTGAGTTCAATCCCCGGTTCCGGAAAAAAAAAAAAAAAAAAATTAAACTAATGGAAAATAAAAGTACTTTTGTGCTCTTGTAAATATACAAAAACAAAAAACATATCTATACGGGGCCGGGGAGATGGCTCAGTAGGATAAGCGCTTGACTGGTAAACGCAAGGATCTGAGTTCAATCCCCGGTTCCGCCAAAAAAGAAAAAAAAAAAAAAAAAAAAAAAACATATCTATGATAACTTTTTTTTTTAGAGTCAGGATCTCCCTATGCAGTTCAGGAGACGGCATGGTGGCGCGCACCTGTAATCCCAGCTCTTGGGAGGCTGTAAACAGGCAGATCACTAGGAGTCTGATCTAGTAGTAAGACCCTGAACACTCTATACACCCTTCTCTAAAGCAAAAAAACAAAAAACATAATCCCTATGCAGTTCAGGCTGGACTTCAGCTTACTTTATAGCCCAGGCTATAAAGAATTGTTGAACTCACAACAATCCTCCTGCCTCAGCCTACCAAGTGCTAGGATTATAGGAGTGCACCACCATGCCCAGCCTATGATACCATTTTATAGTAATCAGCAATATTAATAATTAACCAAGTTAATAATTCATAATAACATTCCTTTTTTGTTTTTTGTACTTCTTGGGCTCAAAACCTCAAGTATGCTAGACAGGCACTATATCACTGAGCTATTACCTTTAGCATCATTAATTCTTCAGTATCATCTAGCATAGTGATAGCAAACTTTTTAGAAACCAAGTACCCAAACTAACCCAAAATCCATTTATTTATCACAAAGTGCCAACACTGTGATTAAACCTATATAGCAGGGTTCCAGAGTAGAAAAAACAACTCATACATCAGCAGAACAAGGAGAAAAATAATACCCATGCCATAGGTTTGCTACCATCGATCCAGCACCTAGTCTATATTCAAATTTGCCTGACTTAAGATCCTCAACTTAATCTTTCTGAATGTGGCACAACAGCAAGTCATAATTGAATAGGGAGCATTTTTTAAAATAACTTTACTGGGGGCTGGTGAGATGGCTCAGTGGTCTAAAGCACCTACTCAGAACAAGCCAAGCAAAGCACAGGGACCGCCGTTCAATCCCCCAGCACCACATGCCAGCCAGCCCCGCCCCCTGGTGGGCTGAGCTGGCCACACACACACTAAATAAATAAATAAAATTAAAAAAAATAAAAATAAAAAAAATAACTTTACTGAAATGATGGTGCATTAACCACCGCAGCATCTTAGATTTGGTAAACTGTAAGACACAAAGTCTGCTTACAGCTGTTTAGGTATTTGTACCTGCTCGCCCCAAACAGGACACATACTGAACTCCACACCCATTGTAAGTGCTTCAAATGGTGGAGGTTACCACCTTCCTGCCAGCTTGAACCACATAGTGCATGTGTGACTGTCACGGGTATGCCCCTGGTAGGTCAGAGCAGCCCAAGAACAAGTCAGAGAAGTACAGCCCTAAACACGTTAAGTCTTTCCACAATCTTGTGAAGTTGTACTATGAATATTCCCATCTCATATATGAGAAAATTAAGGCATAGAGAAGCTATGCAATATCCTAGAGTCACACTGCAGCTAGTAATTTTTCAGCCAGAATTTTGTTTCCATAATTGGGATTAAATCCAGGGAAGGCTGAGCCACAAGCCAGGGCCTTTTTATAAGACTTTTGAGACAGAGTCTTAAGTTACCCAGGCTGCCCTCAAACTTGTGATGTTCCCATCTCAACCTCACAGTACAGTAGTCCCTCGTCACTTCGCAGTTTGACTTCACAGACCCACTGTTTTACGGGTTTTCAAAAAAATATTAATCTGGGGCGCCGGGGAGATGGCTCAGTAGAATAAGTGCTTCCCTGGCAAGCGCAAGGACCTGAGTTCAATCCCCGGTTCCGAAAAATAAATAAATAAATAAATAAATAAATCTAAATTATTTACGGCAGACTTTTCACTATATTGCAGGACTTTGTGGTGATGTACAGTATTGTATAGGTATTTTGTAAAAATTATGTATGTTTATGAGTTTAGAAAAGGATTAAGAACATTTGAAGTGGGGCTGGTGAGATGGCTCAGTGGTCTAAAACACCTACTTGGAACAAGCTTGGCAAAGCACAGGGCCTGCGGTTCGATCCCCCAGCACCACATGCCAGCCAGCCCCGCCCCCTGGTGGGCTGAGCTGCCCCCCACACACAATAAATGTTAAAAAAAAAAAGAACATTTGAAGTATTTTTAAAAGTGTGGGAAAAATTTATGGGCGTGCGGGAAGGGTTTATAAAGCCTTAAAATACACATATACATACTAAAATAAATAACGTTGCTAGTTCGCTTATTTTCAATTATCACAGGGGTGTATGGAACGTAACCTCCATGATAAGTAAGGGACCGCTGTACACTGTGCCCAGCTACAGCCACAATTTGTATTCCCTTAACTCCAGAGCACACAGTGGAGCCACTAGAACAGGGACGTCTCATCTTCTAAAGTAAAACCCATCTCCCCAGTAATTGAGTCTCCAAAAGCACCAGACCAGAGTTTCCTTAAAATAATTAAATATATGGTTGTGCTTTGACTTACCTATTTTTTTTTTTTGGGGGGGTGGCTTTTTAGTTAGAGTTTTTTTTTTTTTTTTTTTTTTTGGTGGAACTGGGGATTGAACTCAGGCATTTGGCTTGCCAGGGAAGCACTTATTCCACTGAGCCATCTCCCCAACCCCTGGTTTGTTTTTTAAGATAAGGTTTTGCTAGAAGTTCAAGCTGGTCTTGAACTCACTATATAGCTAAGGCTGATCCTCCTGTTCTTGTCTCCTGAGTGCTGGAATTAATGGCATGCACCTTTTCACTCAGCTATTTTCAGTTTTCTAAGACAAGGTCTCACTATATTGCTCCATCTGGCCTTGAACTAGCTATGTACCTCAGTCTAGCTTCAATCTTGCAATCCATCCCCCTTCCTCAGCATCCCACATACTGGGGCTAAAGGTATGCACCACTGCACCCCGCTATGGATTTGCTCTTACATTTTTTTTGTTCTTGAGACAGGATCTCATTATATAGGCTAGGCCAGCTTTGAGCTAGCTATGTAGCCCAGGCTGGCCTTGAACTTACAATTCTGCCTTTCCCTCCTGAGTGCTGGGATTATAAACATGAGCCACCATACCCAACATAACTTACTTTTTTTTTTTTTTAATTATTTTATTTTTTTTTTATTATTTATTTTGTGTGTGTGGCCAGCTCAGCCCACCAGGGGGCGGGGCTGGCTGGCATGTGGTGCTGGGGGATTGAACCGCGGGCCCTGTGCTTTGCTCAGCTTAGCTTGTTCTAAGTAGGTGCTTTAGACCACTGAGCCATCTCACCAGCCCATAACTTACTTTTTTAAAATTTATTTTCTTTTTTTGCAATTTAGGGGAGAGCCTACAAAGTGTTCAGGGTCTCACTACTAGATTGGACTTGTAGTGATCCACCTGTTTACAGCTTCCCAAGAGCAGGGGATTACAGGTGCGCGCTACCACGCCCAGTCTCAATTGCCATCTCAGTACACCTCAGGGCCAGGGCCAACACAGCAGGCCTGGAGATTGAACCCCTGGCCCCTGTGCCTGTTTGCAGGCACTTTAATCCGCTGAGCTATTTGGCCAGCCCTATAATTTGCTTTTAAATTCATGTTTTTAACATTCAAAATTGTACCAAGTTCTTGAATCTCTTTAAAGTCCATTATTCAACTTTTAGGATTTGTTACTTCTTTTTTTTTTTTTTTTTTTGCAGGGCTACATCAAATGGAAGGGGAGGCAAACCAAAGGTTCTGCACATGCTAGACAAGAGGTCTACCACTGAGCTCTATCTACAGCTCCAGATGAAAGTTCTTTCATGGGATGTTCATTCGTATGTTTTTTTCCACACTCATCGGTTTTCTTCCTCTTTTAGAAGGCTGCACTGGTGTAAGATAAGCTATCACGGGAGGAATACCTCTGGGGGCAGCAGATGAGTGTTTCAAGAGGTTAGACAACTTTGTTAAACAAAGGTCATACAAACTAAGTATGAAATAGCAAAAGGAAACTCTGAAGCTAAGCCCCACAGTAGAGTCCATAAAGATCTTTTGAGATCTACAAGTAGGTTATTAACAAAGCTGCAAAGTCATCAGCACTGGCATTTATAGCTCGGTGCCTGAATGAATGGTGTAATAGTAAGCACTCTGAAAAAGAGACAAGCTGTTGGCCTTTAAAGATGCTTATTCCTAAAAAAAAAAAAAAGCATTGAACTTTGGACTGGGGATGTGACTCAATGACAGGGTGCTTGCAAAGGCCAGAGGTTCAAACCCCAGCATGGCAAAAAGGGAAATAAAAATGAGAAAAGCACATTATGATATAAATGAACATAAGACTTAACATATTCTAACAAGAAGAACATTGATCCTGGTTTTTTTTTTAAAATGGTGTTATTCTAGAATAAAGCATTACCAGAGAAAGATAAAGATAATTAGGAGCTCTGCAAGGACCTAAGCCCTCACCACTTACAGTCTCATTTCAGAGGGGTGTGAGTCATCATCCTCTCCCATTATAATGATGCCTTTGAGCTTGACATTGCCCGTAAATCTGCCAGAATGCGAAACAGAAGGTTGTCAACTTAGGGTTAAATCCTTAAACTGCTGTGATCCTGAGCAAGACCATTCCCTTTTCTGAGCTTCAGTTGATGCATCTGTCAGACTTAAAACTGGATACTACTGCTCAGATCTGCCTAGCTCTGGCATTCTGCAATTCTAAGAACTTTACCTCCATTTCCCAGCTATTTTTCAACAAATACATCTGTTCCAGCCAGCTTCAAAAGAAAGCTATCATGCTTTTCTCCTGGAGCCCACTAAAGTCATTTACCCCAATTCTAGAAACAGATGTCTGTTCTTGATGCAACCAAGGAGATACTTACGGAATATTAAACAGAAGCTCTTCATCTGCATCACTTTCAACAAACTGGAGGGGTCGGGGAGGTGGGAGGAGAAAGCAACAAACATTTGCTGAGAGCCTACACTTTCAGGCATCTCCCACCCTGTCCTACAAGTGGGGGCGCAACGCAAATAGGCAACCTTCTCCAGGTTCTGCAGGACTTACTGACCTGAAGCTAAATGACTATTGCTTCTCGACCCTTTGGCTAAGATCAAGTGATGACAACTGATCTTATTCTAATATCCATAGACCATCACCGGGTGAGTTCCTACAGGGAAGCCTCTTGAATTGCGAACCGAAAAGACTGGAGATGACGTGAATTTTTCTGGGAGGGGGCCCACGGCTTTCAAATGGCTCTCAAAGGGGTCTGTGCTCCAAATGGGAAACACCCATCATCTCCCTCGGGCGAGCTTCACCAGGTAATTTGATCAGGCAGCCACCGAGACCCATGATCAAAGGGCAGGGAAAACGCTCTTAAAACCAACCTCCCTCACAGCCCTCACGGCCCACACAGCTCCGCAAAGAACCTCGAGCTGCGCGCAGCCAAAGCAGCGCCCACTTTTTCTCTCCGGGTCTCAGTTTCCCCAGGGGCAAGAAGACAGGCGCCTCGACCCCGCTGGCCTCTCGCAAGCAGACAGCAACAAGAAAGCGCCTGGCGACCGCGCTGCCGTCCTTTTCCACCTCAGGAGCGCGGCCGACGAGCCTGCTCGCCGCCCCGACCCCGGCAGCCCACCTTGGAGCGGTCGGTCCGCTCCTCCCACGGCTTGAAGACGCCGCGGCCGCTGCCCTCGCGGCTCTCGTTGAGGCACTGCAGCCGCTCCAGGTCGATGCGCAGGTACAGGCCGTAGGCCAGGCCGCGCTGCTCTGGCGGCTCCTCGCGTTCGGCTGCACAGCGACAACCGCCTCCGCCGTGGCTGTGCCCGTGCGACATGGCGACGCCGCCACCCGAGCGTCCCTCTGGCACCGCCACGCCGCGTTCGCTCCGCTCCGGCCGCCAAGCGCCGCGTCCGCCGCGTCGTAAAAGGCGCCCGCGCGTGGCGCATGCGCCGAGGAAGAAAGGGGCGGGGCCCTGGAGATTGACGTGGGACCTGCGCCTTCTGTGTTTGACTCTTTCGGTGCTGGAAGTGAATACTTTTTTTTTTTTTTTTTTTTTTCGGAACCAGGGATTGAACTCAGACCCTTGCACTTGCTAGGGAAGCACTTATTCCACTGAGCCATCTCCCCGGCCCTGGAAGTGAATACTTTTATTCTCCCAGCTTCAGGGACCGGGAAATAGAAGGGCGGAATGAGGCATCATCGGATGATCAGAGCAGATGGCCGGGATTCGACTTCTCTGAAGTCTGCGCTCGCTGGCCACCACTTTTCTTTGGCGCTGCGGAGTGATAAGGCCCTGGCGGACTGGAAGACATCGCGTTGTCTCTGCACGGACCCACCTTGCTAACAACTTTCTCAGCCGGCTCCTGAAGAGCCGCCAGATTTGGAGGCAGCTGCTGGGTCTGCTGCTGACGGTTTGAGACTGAGTAAGTCATGTTCTTAGTTCTGAGACTTGCTCCCTCGCCTGTAAATGAAGAATGTTATCTGTTTCGTAGGATCGCAGTGAGTACGGTACTATGTGAATGCGATTCAAGAACCCAACGTAGGCAGGGCAAGGTGGGCACACCCGTAATCCAGAACTTGGGAAGCCGAGGCAGGAGTTCGAGGCCAGCCTGGGCAACAGAGCAATCTCACGCCAGCCTAAACTGCATAAGGAAACCCTGTCTGAAAAAGACCAACAAAAAACCCCAACACAGGCTGACACGAGGTAGGCGTTCAACAGCTGTTGGGTTCTGATTGTCAAATCCTACAGTGCCGCTTAATAGCTCTGTAGTGTTGGACAAGTGATTTAACCTCTCTGAAGTTCAGTTTAATCCCTGCAAAGCGAAGAATTTGAACTAGATGATGTTTTTTGTTTGTTTGTTTTTTAGATGATCTTTAAACTGCCTCTTCTGTGTGATATTTCGGAACAGTCTTTCAAACGACTACTTGTGACAGTAGTGGATCTTAAAATCCATTTGGTGGATTGTGACCGTGTTTGAACAAATAAAATAGGGTGCAACTTTTAAAAAATCAGAATGTGTCACACTTGAAGTTGCAACAGATGTAGCTTTGTTTCAGTTTGGGGTTTGTGTACTCAGGCCAGACTGAAAGTGTTTCATTTTCTGGGTTGAGGTTAAAAGCATTGAAAGTCAGTCTTTAGAGGTGAAATGATTCTGTTTTCAGATAGGATGTTTACTTACCGTTGATGGGAGAGGATGTTCCCTGCCCTTGCAGCTGGCCTAGGCTACACTGGTGAAATACAAATCAAATTATTAATCTGTTCAAGTTCCATTCATAAATATTTTGATGCCCTACTTCAGTTATTTGTGAAATAAGCAAATTTTAGTTCAAAAAGTTCAGTGGCATGAATGATTCCTATTTTCACATTGCAGACTCAAGCATGGGCCTGGCATGGTATATATATATATATATAGTGTTTGTGTAACTGAATCTTAGTCTTAGTAGCCTTTCCTTGGAAAAAGTCCCAGTGAAGGGCCAACACAGGAACCCTAGCTGGAGGTCTCACTATGACATCTTTCCTGTTACCTCCATCACTGTCTTCTGTTGAGACAGGATCTCACTAGATAGTTCAGGCTGACCTCAAAACTGGCAACAGTCCCCCTCCTGCCTCTGCTTCCCAAGTGCTGGGATTACAGGAGTGGGATTACAGGAGTGGGATTACAGGAGTGCACCACCGTGCCCTGCTCACTGTCATCTTTTATTGATGTGTGGAGCTCCATGTGCCAGGCACTGTGTTAAGCACATTGTGTCGTCTATCTCAGTAACTTGTCCTATGACTTAAGAATTTTTTTTTTTACTGGCTCAGGCTGCCTTAAGGGCAGGTTTGGTAAGGCACGGGGAGCTGGGGCTCGAACTGCGATTCCCAGGGCCTGACTGGGTTTGCCCCAGCAGGCACTTAAACAACTGAGCTAACCCACAAGCCCCGTCCTATGACTTGAAATAGATACATAACAATGTTATGTCCAATTTGACAGTGAAAAGTGAAGATAAAGGGTCAGCCAGATAGCTCAGCCGACTAAAGCGCCTGCTTAGGCAGGCACAGTGACCAGGTTCCAGGGTTCGATCCCCAGCGTGGGGGTCGGTCCCACCCCCAGGGCGCACTGAGACTGGGAGTGGTGGCACACACCTGTAATCCCAGAGTTTGGGTGGCTGAAAACAGGAGGGTCACTACGAGTCCAATCTGTGTAATGAGACCCTGTAGACCCTGTACTGAAATACTAAAAAAAAGAAAAAAAAAAGTGAAGCTAAGAAAAAGGTGAATTAACTTGCCCAAGACTAGACCAAGTTAGGAAGTAACCAGACTTTGAATTCAACCTGTAGTATTCCTGAAACATACCTTCTCAGTTTCCAGGAGAGAGCAGAGGTACCTATGAAGTAATTATATTGCATTAGTTAGCTAATGCTGTATAACAGCTCATTCTAAAACAATAGCTTGGGGCTGGTGAGATGGCTCAGTGGTCTAAAGCACCTACTTAGTACAAGCTAAGCTAAGCAAAAACACAGGGACCGCGGTTCAATCCCCCAGCACCACATGCCAGCCAGCCCTGCCCCCCTGGTGGGCTGAGCTGGCCACACACACACACCCACACACGCAATAAACAAATAAATAAATATTTTAAAAAAATAAAACAATAGCTTTGGGGCTGGTGAGATGGCTCAGTGGTCTAAGGCACCTACTTAGAACAAGCTCAACTAAAGCACAGGGACCGCGGTTCAATCCCCCAGCACCACATGCCAGCCAGCCCCGCCGCCTGGTGGACTGGGATGGCCACACACACACACACACACACACACAGATAAATAAGATTTAAAAAATAAATAAATAAATAAAACAATAGCCTTAAACAACACATATTTATTTACTATTCTTCATGATTCTGTGAATTAGCAGAGTTCTCTTCTAGACCAGTTTGGCGTAGGCTGAAGCTTGGAGCGCCCTCACATGTCCGTGTGATACTGGCCATCATCTAGGGTGTTGGGGCCACATGTCTCCAGCAGATACCAAAGCTTAGTTCCAAGGTGACCATCCCTGAGTTCCCAAGAGCAAGAGAAGACAAGGCCCAACTGCATAAGCACTTTTTAACCCTCTGCTTCTATGATTTTTCTTTCTTTTTTATGTAAAACAGGCATTTTGCATTTCTTAGGATCAGACACAGGGCCTTGGGCATGGTGGGTAAGGACAAGTGTTGTATCCGAGCTGTCCTCCAAATCCCTGAGGCTATCTCTTTTCAGTTATGAACTCAATACCATAGTAGATAGGAACACATTTCAAAGTATCCTCTCCAGCTCAGTGACGTTGTAAAAAGAACAGAAAGCTTAAACATTCCTCCTTTTTGCAGGACTTGTTAGCTTTAAAATCTCTTCAGTGTGGGTGGAGGAGATGGCTCAGTAGAATAAGTGCTTGCCTGGCAAGTGCAAGGGTCTGAATCCAATCCCCGGTTCCACCAAAAAAAAAAATCACTTCTTGGTGTTTAGCTGCTAAAGACACCCAATTTTTCACATGTTGAATATTTTTTCTATACGTTTTTATCTTCTAATGGGAAAGGCTGAAGGCTCCACTTCAGGCCCTGCCATCCCAGTTCTCTCCTGAATGAATCAACACTTCTCAAGGGCTTTCTCACAGTCATTGCATCATTACACTCTCCATGATAATCCTTGCTGATTGTTCATTATTCATAATAAGATCCATCTCTCCAAAAGACTTTCTTTCCTACTTTCTGTATTCATAGATTTCTTTGTGTGTATGTGTGTGTATCATAGACTTCAAAAGTGAGGGCTGGCCAAGTAGCTCAGCAAATTAAAGCACCTGCAAGCAGGTTCAGGGGCTGGGGGTTTGATCCTTGTGCCTGCCATTCTGGCCCCATGCCCGGGGCACACTGAGATGGCAATTGAGACTGGGCGTGGTGGCACACGCCTGTAATCCCAGCTCTTGGGAGGCTATAAACAGGTGGATTACTATGAGTCTGATGTAGTAGTGAGACTCTGAACACCCTGTAGATTCTTCCCTAAAATCCAAAAAAAAAAAAAAAAAGTGACATTTTGGTGGTGGTGGTGGTGGTGTCAGGAATCGAACTCATGATCTTCCACTTGCCAGGCAGGCACTTGTGCCACTGAGCTATATCCCTGGCTCCTCAAAGCTGACCCTTAGGCACATATTCAGCAAGGCTTTTCCACAGTGAATATACAGGGTGCCTCTTCTTCCCCCGCGCATGCATGTTTATGACATAAAATAAGTCTTAATTAATGACTGGAGGCACAATTACATTCATTACATTCATGAGGTTTCTTTCTCTCTGGGGCAAATCCTGTTTTCTTCTGAGGGTGGACATCTGGCCCCTGGCTGTCCTGGAAAGACCATATTCCTACTTGCTAGGAGCCCACAGATGTTTGCCATCCTCAGGATCACAGAAGGTATTTGCACAGCCATATTAGCAGAGTTTCTGCCTTGCATGAGTTTACTGCTGTCTAGTAAGGTGGGACTCGTTGAATTTTCCACCTTCACTGCATCTCTGCGTTTCCCCCTGCTCTGTGTTATCTTATGTTTCACAAGTCACGACACAGAGGTGTAGACTCTCCTTAGGAGTTCTGTGGAGGACTACGGAGTTCTGCCTTTGGAATGAAGGCTTTCCCCCAATCGCTGCATTTATAGGGTTCCTCACCAGAGTGAACTCTCTGATGTCTAATGAGCTCTGATTCTGCAAACATACTTGTCTACACTCAGCCCATAAAAAGGGTGTCTTTCCTGTGTGACAGCTCTGATGTGCTGTGACACAGACCTTCTTGCTGGAAGCCTTGCCGTAGGGCCTCTCTCCTGTGTGAATTTGTTGATGTACCATAAGATTGCCCTTCTTTTCTTTTTTTGGTGGAACCAGGGATTGAACTCAGGCCCGTGCACTTGCCAGGCAAGTGCTTATTCTCTTGAGCTATTTCCCTGGTCCCAATCTGAAATGCCTTTCTGAATGAATTCACATTGCCCTTCTGAATGAATCCTTTTCCACATTTGCTACACAAATAAGGTTTCTCTCCTGTATAAATTTGCATATGTGCAGTGAGCAGTGATTTCCTGGCCAAACTCTTCCCACACATGGAGTGTTTTTCTTGTATGTATCTTCTGATGCTGAGTAAGCTGTGATTTCCTAAAGAAGGCTTTCCCACATTGGCCACATTCATAGGGTTTCTTTCTCTTGTGAACACTCAGATGTTTAGTGAGGTTGAACTTCTTATAGAAGGTTTTCCCACAGATACTACACTCATGAGGTTTCTTTCCTAACTGAATTTTCTCATGTTCGGGGAGCTGAGTCTCAGTGAGGAAAGCTTCTCCACAATTAGCACATTAAGGAGCTTTCTCTGTTTTTGTTTTTGTTTTTGTCTTCTTGAAAACAGGTCTCACTATGCAGTTCAGGCTGGCCTTGAGCTCACTTTGTAGCCCATACTAGTCTTGAACTTGCAGCAATCTTCCTGCTTCAGCCTCCTGAGTGCTGGGATTACAGGTGTGCACCACCACGCCCATCCTCTATTTCTGTATATTTGCTAGCCTTTAAGGAATTGTGACTCAGTGCTGGTAGGTTTTCTGTGTTCATGGTATTTAATTTAATTTAATTTTTTTTAATTTATTTATTTTTATTTATTACATTTATTTATTGTGTGTGTGGCCAGCTCAGTCCACCAGGCGG
>NW_004524668.1:2261309-2266499 GCF_000260255.1 Octodon degus
TCGAACCGCGGTCCCTGTGCTTTGCCAAGCTTGTTTCAAGTAGGTGCTTTAGACCACTGAGCCATCTCTCCAGCCCCATGGTATTTAATTTTAGTATGAGTTTTTTCATGAGTATCATAGAGGAAGGATTTCCTATGACTGAGTAAGCTGTTCTATGGTACATTTTGTGTTGGATAAACCTAAATATGGTTTCAAAGTGTTTCCATATAGATCAAACATATCATGATTTGGCCGTAAAGGAAAATGACATTTGCACCTTTGAGTATTTCCGAGTGCATCCTGTTCATAACGTTGTTCCATCTCTTTGGCCTTTTTTACTTTTGCAGTTGCTGCTGCACGTGACCATCAGCTTTCTCAATTTCTGGATGGGCTTGGCTGTGGGCTTCACAAGGCCACAGCAGATTCCCTCATTCCATTATGGAGAGGACATGTAGCCTGCAGGCCTGAAGCACCACTGACACCAGGCTGCTGGGTTGTCCAGCGCCATGTCCTGACACAGGTCCTCACAGCAGGGCCCAGGAGCTGCCACATCCCCCGGTGGCCTCACAGCCACACGCTCCAGTGACCGTGTCTCCTGGGCCTTGGCCATTTTCCTCTGCCTCAGGAACATCCACTAACTGAGATGATGTGGCTTCAGTGCCTTTTGATTCTGCCTCACATTTTTGTTTTGAAATCTGAGCCTTTGGTCGAGGGTATCCCAAGAAATGATGCTGCCTACATGCAGGAAGCTCCTCTTGCCTTTTTTTCACTGCAGTGTTCTTACTCTAGGGAGCAAACCCACTGCAGGCTGGCTTGCTCCTGGATCTCCCTAAACTTCCCCTCTGTGGGCTTGAAGAGCTGAAGAGAAGCACACAGTTCACCAAGTTGGTCTGTAGAGAGGCACCATGATCCTGGCCCAACCTGAGGCACTCGTCATTTCTCCAAACGCCTGCGCTCCACTGCTGGGTGTGTCCTAATAAACCCTTCTCTTACCTCCACTGATGCATCCTAAAAATTCTTTTTCCATGACAGGCAGGGGTCAGTCAGCAAGCCTGCAGTCTGGTTTTACTTGCCCTCTGACTCCATCAAAATCTCCAGGGGTGGGCCAGGGAGATAGCTCAGTATAATAAGCACTTGCCTGGCAAGTGCAAGGTCCTGAGTTCAATCCCCGGTACTGAAAAAAAAAAAAAGTCTCCAAGGGGCTAAGGTAAATCTCCTCTGTGGTTTTTCTGTAACATCCCATCAGCCAGAACAAATTTCATGGCCAAATCTAAATTCAAAGGTGGAGAGATAGGCTTTGGTTCTGATTAGAGGAACTACAAAATGCCACAGTGTCTTCTACCTCCTCTCCAGTATCCCCTTGTTAGTTTTCTATCATTGCATAATAAATTATTGCTTAATTTAATGGCATTAAAAAACAATAAACAGTTATTATCTCAGTTTCTGCAAGTCATGAGTTCGGGTGTAATTTAGCTTGGTGGTTCTGGCCTGGGGTCTCTCAGGTGATGGAAGTCAGCTAAAGACTTGAGTAGCACTGAAGTAGCCACTTCCAAGATGCCACACTCACAAGGGGGCAGGTCTATGCAGGTTGCTGACAGGAAGCCTTGATTTCTTTTTTTTTTTTTTTTGGTGGAACCGGGGATTGAACTCAGATTCTTGCGTTTGCCAGTCAAGCGCTTATCCTACTGAGCCATCTCCCCGGCCCCAGAAGCCTTGATTTCTTACCCTATAATCTCACTATAAAACTGTTTGAGGAGCCAGACGTAGTGGCTCATATCTGTAGTCCCAGCACTCAGGAGGCTGAGGCAGGAGGATCACTGGGAATTTGAGGTCGGCCTGGACAACATAGTGAGATCCTATCTCAAAACACCAACAAAAAGGGGGGTGGGGGTGTTCTGAGGATATACCTCAGTGTGAAAGCCTTAGATATAATCCCTAGTACTTCACAAAGAAGAAAAGGGGAAAAAAGAAATATATTATTAAAAAAAAGAAAAGAAATATATTACTAAAGCTGGAGATACAGGGCCCAGTAGTGGAATGCTTGTGTAGCATGCACAAGGCCCTGGTTCTATCCCTAGCACTGAAAAAAAAACCTTTTTTCTGTGTGGTTTTTGACTTTTCTTTTTCTTTTTCTTTTTTTTTTTTTTTTTTTTTTTTTGCAGAACAGGGATTGAACTCAGACCGTTGCGCTTGCCAAGGAAGTGCTTATTCCACTGAGCCATCTCCCCGGCCCCCAAAGGTAAGGATTTTTTGTTTTGTTTTGGGTTTTTTTGTATTTTAGGGAAGGGTTTCCAGGGTGTTCAGGGTCTCCCTACTAGATCGGACTTGTAGTGATCCACCTGTTTATAGCCTTCCAAGAGCTGGGATTACAGGCGTGTGCCACCAGGCCCAGTCTCAATTGCTGTCTCAGCACGCCCTGGGGGTGGGGCCGGCATGGCAGGCCCGGGAATCAAACCCCCGGCCTCTGCGCCTGCTTGCTTTAATCTGCTGAGCTACTTGGCCACCGGCCCTTCTGTTTGGTGTTTGAGAGAAGGTCTCAGCACTGTAGTCCAGGCTGACTTTGAACTAACTACATTGCCCAGGCTGACTTCAAACTCTCAGTGAACCTCCTGCCTCAGCCTCCTGAGTGCTGAGATTACAGACATGTGCCACCACAACTGGCCTGTTGCTTTTTTTTTTTAATTTTTATTTATTTGTGTGTGTGTGTGGCCAGCCAGCTCAGCCCACCAGGGGGCGGGGCTGGCTGGCATGTGGTGCTGGGGGATTGAACCGCGGTCCCTGTGCTTTGCTAAACTTGTTCTAAGTAGGTGCTTTAGACCACTGAGCCATCTCACCAGCCCCTGGCCTGTTGCTTTTTGAGACAGGGTCTCATTATGTAGTTCAGGCTGGCTTTGAACTCATTATGTAGCCCAGGCTGGCCTCAAACTCAGAGCAATCCTTCTGCCTCCGCCTTCCCAGCACTGGGGTTACAGGCATGTGCCACCAGACCCGGATGATTCCTGATGATAGGAGTCCCACCTCCTCACCAAGATCTCCCGGTCCCTAGAATTCTGAAGAGTGAGAATGTGAACCATTGTGGCTTCTTTGTCAAGTGTTGGACGAGATATCTGCTGGACCCTTACAGTATGGAGCCCCTAGAACAGAATGTGGGTGCACAGGTAAGGACCCCTGCGTACATGTGCACAAGGCCCCTAGATTTAGGATTTGAAGAGAAAGAGACTGGGTGGGGTCCTATCTGGCCCCTTCCACCACCTCTTCATGCAGAGCTCTGAGGTCTGCAAATGGAAATTTTCCCTTCCAGGTCCTCATGTGGGGCTATTTATCAAAGTCACCAAATAATCCATATTTATTTAACCATTCATTCACTTTGATTTTCTAGGTCTGCCTCTGCCAGAGCCCTGGCTCATCCCTCTAATAATACATCTGGCTTGCTAGGGCATTGCTTAACTCCTCTAGGCCTCAGATTTGTCTTCTGTAATGTAAGATTAATAAGAGTTCCCACTTTACAGCTTAATTGTGATGGAAGTATGAGATGACGTGTGAAGTGTGTTTGCCACAATCTGTGATCTCAGGAAAGGGCTGCCGTTTACCTTTCCTTATTGCCAAGAGAAGACCTGTCAGCAGCGCCCCCCTCTGGTTGGTAAGGAAACTGCAGTTGTTAAAGGGGCTCAGTTTGGAAGGAGCCAGCCAGGGTGTGGGGTGGCTTTGCTGTGACCTGCTTTTCTCCTGTCTTCTGTCTCAGTTTTCCTGGGAGAAAGAACTGTTACCCAGTTTTGTTACTTTTGAATGCCTCTTCGAATGCAAACTGAGAGTGTAAGTAATAAAAACAGCTAACCACAAAGGGCACTAATAAAGTGCCAAGAGCTGTCCTAAGGGTTTCACTTCATTATTTCTTAAGCTTCATAATTGTAGGTGCAGGGCCAGGGAGATGGCTCAGTAGAATAAGTGCTTGACTGGCAAACGCAGGGATCTGAGTTCAATCCCCATTTCTGCCAAAATAAATAAATAAATAAATAAATAAATGAATGTAGTTGCTTCACTCTTTATCCTCATTTTATTTTATTTTTTGTATTTATTTATTTATTTATTTATTTATTTATTTATTTATTTATTTATTTTTGCGGAACCAGGGATTGAAGTCAGGCCCTTGTGCTTGCCAGGGAAGCGCTTATTCCACTGAGCCATCTCCCCGGTCCCATTTATTTTCTTTTTAATCATTTATTTATTTATTTATTTGGTACAAGGTCTCGCTACACAGCTTGGACTCATAGTGATGCTCCTGTCTCAGCCTCGCCAGTGCTGGGGTTGCAGGCGTGTGCCACCACGCCCGGTTTCAGTGGCTGATGTGGCAGCACAGCATGCAGTACTAAGGATCAAACCTGGTCCTTGTGCCTGCCGGGCAGGCGCTTAGACCACCGAGCTATCTCCCCAGCCCCTTATCCTCATTTTATAGATGAAAAAACAGGGACACAGAGATGCTGAGGACCCTGCCCAGAAGCACACGGGTATTTAGCAGTAAAGCGGACTTACACCCTGGTCATCTGGCTTCCAGGCTCCAAAGTGTTTAACTATGTGAACCTCCTGCTAAGAATTGAACCCCTGGGCCAGACTGAATGACTGTGTTACCTTGGACATGTCATTGTTCTCAGAGCTTCACTTTGTTATTTTTGAGACAAGCTCTTACTATGTAGTACAGGCTGGCCTCAAACTCACAGCAGTTCTCCTGCCTCAGCCTCCCCAGTGCTGGGATTACAGGCATGCCCCACTACGCTATTTCCCTAGCCAGAGTTGTTTTTTGGTTTTTTTTTACAACCACCCTTTACCTAATAATCCCCCAGCTCTCTGATAGTGCCTGCAGCTCCTCCTAGGTGCTAGGCACCGCTATAAGCACTGAGTGTCTTAATTCATCAAACTACAAAGGTGTCACTGGGCTTGGTCGCATACACCCATAATGCCAGCACTCAGGAGGCTGAGGCAGGAGGATATTTGAGAGTTCAAGACCAGCATGGGCTACAAAGTGAGCTCAAGGTCAGCCTGAACTGCAGAGTGAGACCCTGTCTCAAAACAAAAAAATAGGGGCCAGGGAGATAGCTCAGTAGAATAAGCACTTGCCTGGCAAGGGCCTGAGTTTAATCCCCAGTTCCACCAAAAAACAAAGCAAAACAAAAAGCCACTGCTGGGCTGGTGAGATGGCTTAGTGGTCTAAAGCAC
>NW_004524668.1:2266773-2268322 GCF_000260255.1 Octodon degus
GAACCACAGCACCCTGAGCCTGACTGCTTTGTTGAAGCAGCCACTTAAAGAACTGAGCTAAGGGGCAGGCCCACGGTTTGACTACTTTTGGAGGAAGAAACTGAGGCAGAATGAGTTTGTCTGGGCTGGGACTGGGACTGTGGCTCGAGGCAAGCACTGCCTAGCATGCGCAAGGGCCTGGGTTTAATCTCCATCACTACAAAATTAAAAAATAAAAGAGAAAGCCTGGCCAGATTAATAGCTCAGTGGATTAAAGCACCGTGTTTAGGCAGTCCCAGGGACTAGGGTTCGATCCCACCCCCACCCCACCCCCGGGGCGCACTGACACAGCTATTGAGAAATTGAGAATGGGCGAGGTAGTGCCCACCTGTAATCCAAGTGCTTGGGAGGCTGAAAACAGGACAATCACTACAAGTCCAATCTATGTAGTGAGACCCTATAGACCCTGTACTAAATACATTAAATAAATAAATAAAAATAAGAGAGTCCGAGGGCCAGCAAAATAGCTCAGTGGACTAAGAACCTACTTAAGCAAACACAGGGACCAGGGTTCAATTCCCAGCACTACAGGCCATGGTGCTGCCCCACCCCAGACTGGGCCTGGTGGTGCAAGCGTGTAATCCCAGCACTGGGGAGGCTGAAAACAGGAGGATCACTGTGAGTCTGAGCTGTATAGTGAGACCCTGTACCAAATACATAATAGAGAGAAAGAGAGAGTCTGACTATGACGTTCATGTCCCTTGTTGGCCTTGTGGGTGACCTAGACCCAGCCTCCTTTTGCCAGTGGAGTTTGGTAGTGTGAGCATGTATTTCCAGTTTTCTGTCTAGGCCCACGGGTGGGTTATCTTTCCTTACTGCTTGGGTTTAGGTGCAGCCTACAGGTATGACAGGCACCACTGGACAGGGGCAATAGTCCCAGTTTGCGTGGGATTTTTTTTTTCTTTTTCTGAGATGCTGAGATGCAACTCAGCCTTGTCCATGTGAGTGAGCATTCTACCACTGAGCTGCACCCTAAGCCTGCCTGGAGACCTTAACGGTGTAGGGATGACACCACCTTTAGCTTGGACTTCTGCTGGAGGATGACCTAAGGGAGACATACGCCAAGCCAATAGTGCACATGTAGGAAGCCATTGCTCCAAGCCCCTGGGGACCTGGGCACGGTTGCTGTGGTATTTCCAAGCCCGGAGTTCTCAACCTGGGGTCTGTTTACATTCTGGGCCCAGTAATTGTTTGGTGGAGGGCTGGCCTGTGCACTGTAGGGTGTTTCTGAGCATCCTTGACCTCAGCCCGCTAAATACTCCCAGCACCCCCACAGCAGGGACAACCAGAAACACCTCCAGTCATTTCCAAGTGCCCAGCTAGGAACACCACCATGTCTTACTGAGAATGCCTGCTGTGGGGCTGGAGAGATAGCTCAGTGGAAAAAGCACTTGCCTGGCAAGCACAAGGGCCTGAGTTCAATCCCCAGTTCCGCCAAAAAAAAAAAATGAGAGAGAAAGAGAGAATGCCTGCTATTCTTGCCTGTGCTAACAGAGTCTGCCCCACCAGT
>NW_004524668.1:2269012-2281782 GCF_000260255.1 Octodon degus
CTCAGGTTTATTTGTACAAAGAACACAGGAGGACACCAGCCCCCCACAGATGGCACCCCAGGGGTCACACCAGTCCTTCTGTTTTTACATCAGCAGATAAGAGGATTTTACTGTGGAGCCTTTACGGGGGCCTGGGCACCTTTGGGAGCCTGGGCTGGAGCAGAAGCTGGAGCCTGGGCCTTGGCTGGAGCCTGGGCCTTTGGCCGACAAGGCCTGTGACCCTTGGCAGTGTGGGCCTGGATTCACTTCCCAAGCTTGGGGTGGGCAATATAGGTGAGTCAAGCGAGCCTGGGGTTTATTCCCTTTGGAAGGATCTTGGGCTTGACCTCCTTGGGGTTGACAAGGGCCTTGATAGCCTCAGCATACACACTCATGGCCTTGGCATTGTTTGCTTGCATCTTCTTAAAGCCCTTCTTGTTGTACTTCTTGGCAAAACGCATGTTCCTAAGGAACTTGGGACCCACCCCCTTTAGAGATTCATATCTTTGTGACCGAGGTTTCTTAATGCCATTTCTGTGCCATTTTTGGGACTAGTTGTGCGTGTTGTAGTTCTTGGACTTGGCCATAACTGCACTGTAAACTGTGGCGACCAAGTGCCTCGAACCAGAAGGTGAAAAAAAGGCCTGCAGTGCAACATGGGAAAAAGAGTCTTATGGTTGTTGTTTTTAATGTGGTTTTTTTGTTTTGTTTTTTAATTTGGGACAGGGTCTCAGTACGTTGGCTAGGCTGGGCTCAGATTTGCAATTCTCCTGCCTCAGTCTCCCAGAGTGCTGAGGTTATACATGTGCTCCCAACTCTTTGGTTTGTTTTCTACGTAAGACTGGCCTGTAGTTTATGCGCTTTCAGTGTCACCACCATGGGACGTTCATAGTGTTTTGCTCTGTGTTGAGATAGTAGGTGGCATTGCTTGATCTGTGAAGGGTGAAAGGAATTCCCCAGAGCATGGTAGGCCCTGAGCTTTCTTACAGGGAGGCTGTACTTAGTCTGCTTGGATTTGCCAGTGTCGGAGGATCGATTCTGGGAAGCCGTATTTTCTAGAACACTGTCAGCTTCTTATTGATTTTATGATATCTTACAAGTAGTTGTTGCACAGGGTTTTAAAAACTGGGAAAATTGAGATAGAAAACTAGGTTCCTGCCTTTCCTTTAATACTGAGAAAAATGAGGCAGCATTGGGCCCTGCACTGTACCCAGGAACCGTCAGGCTGTGTGCATGGCTGTCGTTTGCCCTGTTCCCACCATTGCCCATTGTGTCCTGCCAAACCCGAGGTAAGATGCACCTAGGGAGAGGCTGTGTTTTGGTAGCTATTGGGGTCTATAGTGGAGACCAAAAACAGTAAGATCTGCTCCAAAAAACAGAAAGCCTACACTAACTAACTGTTCAGGATAGGATCCCGTTTATCAGGAAGGACTCACTGACCTCAAACTAGTTCTTAGCTTGTGATCTTTTTGTTTTATTTTTTAAATGTTTTTCGATCTTTTATTTATTTATTTGGTACAGGGTGTCACTACACAGCTCAGGTTCATAGTGATCCTCCTGTCTGAGCCTTCCCAGCACTGAGATTATAGGCATGCACCGCCATGCCTGGACTCGGTGGCCAGCACAGCATGTGGAACTGGGGATTGAACCTGGGCCCTTGCACTTGCCAGGCAGGTGCTTAGACCACTGAGCTACCTCCTCAGCCCTCCTATTTTTAATTTTTTTTTTTTTTAATTTTTAGTCCTCAGCCTTCTAAGAACAGTGTTCCCTTGTTTTAGTTTTTGAGAGCTTCCCTGTGCTACCCAGGCTGCCGTTGGACACAGGGTCTCCAGTGATCCTCTGCCTCTTTCCTGGGTAGCTGGAACTGCAGGAGCATACCAATGCCATGGCCGTTGTCAGATTTCGGGGGCGGGGAGATGGCTCAGTAGAATAAGTGCTTCCCTGGCAAGCGCAAGGGCCTGAGTTCAATCCCCGGTTCCACCAAAAAGAAAAAACAAACTTAGTGAAACTCTTTCTCAAAATTAAAAAAAAGAAAAATAGGGCTGGGGAAATGGTTCAGTAGAGTAAGTGCTTGCCTGTCAGACTTCGGAGCACATTTTATGAATTTCTTGGTGTCTCAGTTCAGGCAACTAGAACAAATTAGCATGAAGCAGTGACTTGCGCAACAATACTCATTTCTCAAAGCTCCGGAGCCGCAAGCCCAAGGTCAGGGACCTAGAGCTCCGGCCACGGCCTCCCGCTGCAGAGAGCAGGGTGAGGGCGGCCTCTCGCTTCCCTCCTTAGCAGGAAGACTCTTCATGCTTGGATTACCCAAAGGCCCTCCTGCTCACACCATCACACTGGGCTTCAAGTTGTACCCTTAGCATTAAGGGACTGAGCTGCGTTATTTAGAGACCTTGTCTCAAAATAAAAGGATGTAGTTTAGTCAAAGGGTGTGGGTTCAATCCACAGTACTGAAAAAATACAAAGTGTGTGTGTTAATTTTTTTTTTTTTTTTTTTGGTTATAAAGTAAGTTTATTTCTGCAGAGGTGTCTTGTGTTTGTGCGTGGTGAAAAAGAGGAAACCCAGGTATTCAACCTCTTTGTTTTCCCTCCCAGAACCGCATCCCTAAGTCCTTAGCAGCATCATGCAGTGCTTCAGCATCTTTACTGGGGACCAAAGATGCTAGGACCATGAAGGGTCAGGCTGGTCACCAGCTGTTCAAAGTCACCCAGGTTCCAGGAAGGAGGTGACAGATTTTCAGGGCCAACAGATGACCTGTTGTCAGGGCGCACAGCCGCTTCTCCCTGCACGTGGGCCTGCAGTTCCAGAAGTTCTACGATCAGGCTTTGGTCGGTCCTGGGATGGCAGAAAACTTCCTGGTTGTCCGGGACCGGTCGGAGGTCGCTTACATCAATGGCCCCATGGGGGAAGATAGCGGAGAAGGCGCCCCCGAAAAGTGGACAGGCTCTTGTGGGCTCCATGGGCCACTAGGGGATGGGCTTCACATAGGTTTAAAAGAAATTCGTGTGACTGTGAGGCATCGCCTCACTAGGTTTTTCGCAGCGGCCACCGCCCGTGTGTGTTAAATCTTTCAGTCCATAATACTTGGGTCCGTCCTTCTTCCCCTCCCCTCCCCTCCCCTCCCCTCCCCCTTCCCTTCCTTTCCTTTCCTTTTTCTGTATACTCAGGCAGCCCAGGCCCAGACAGCATGCCTGAGAAACACAGATGTAACTATTGAAAACATTTTTGGCAGAATCAGCCATTGAACTCAGTTGCAGTGAGCTACGTCCCTAGCCCTCTTGAAAAAATTTTTGACATTTGGAAGGCTGAGGCAGGAGGATTGCCATGAGCTTGAGGCCAGCCTGCATTACATAGATAGACCCTGACTCAAAAAAAAAAAAAAAAGACACATAAAAAAATTTTTTTGAGGGGTCGGGGAGATGGCTCAGTGGAATAAGCAATTGCCTGGCAAGCGCAAGAGCCTGAGTTCCAATCCCCAGTTCCACCAAAAAAAAAAAAATTTATTTTGAAACAGGGTCTTAATCACTAAGTTGCTCAGATTTGCAGTTTTCCTGCCTCATCCTCCCAGAGTGCTAAAATTATAGACATGTGCTGTATTCCTCAGGAGCTGTATACCATTATAATACTTGGAACTTTCCTTAGTCTTTGAAAAGAGTCGAGGCAGTGGGCATTACAGAAGGAGAAGTCCAGCAGCCAAGGCAGGAGGATCACCAGTTCAAGGCCAGCCTGGGCAGCTTAGCAAGACTGTCTCAAAAAAGGGGGGTAGGGACCAGGGGTATATATAGCTCAGCAGCACAGTGCCTTGCTTGACAAGCACAAGGTCCTGAGCTTGGTTCCCAGTACCCAAAAACAAGTCCAAGAGTTAGCAGAGAGTGGACTGGGGATGTAGCCCAGAGTGAGGCCCCTGAATTCGGCCCCTAGTAACACACACACACACACACACACACACACACACACACACACACACACACACACATCCAGGGGCCTCTGAAAACAAACTCACATTCCCTTTTTTTGGTGGTGCCAGGGATCAAACTCAGGACCTTGCGCTTACAGGCAAGTACTTATTCCACTGAGTTATCTCCCCAGCTCAAAACTCAAGTTTTCTATTTCTCCACTAGTTAAATAACCAGGCAATGGGAAACTCTGGGATGAAGGCCTCTGTCAAGGTGATAAATCATAAATGAGGTTCATGATTTGGCGCGGAGTCAGTTCACCCAGCACGTTGTCACGTGAGCGGTGACGGCATCTTTGGCCAAGCATCTTTGCGTTGGAGATTGGCTCTGCTGCTGAAGCCTACCTGGGTACAACCACACCCTGGTACTGACTGCTCAGAGACTCAATTTATTTGGTACTTGATACATTGATGCAAAAGTTTTTGTCCCACCACTTGGTATTCAGTGGGCAAGCTAGAACCTGTTTACTACCTTTTTCTCTTTCTGAGACAGAATCTCACTATGGAGGCCAAGCTGGCCTCAAATTCACAGTGATTCTCCTGTCTCAGCCTCCCAAGTGCTGGGATGACAGGTGTACACCACCACACCTGGCTTCCCTGCCCTTTCCACCCCAAACAATTTCTGTGAGATTTGTCCTTTTGGTGTTTGTCATTCCTTTCTGGAGCCAGTTGCCAAGCGCTGCAGTACACCGTCTGTGTATTTAAGACCGTCAATGAGATGAGGGCCCTGCTTGGGCATCAGGCCAACGAGCACTCTGCTCGCGGTGTGACCTTCAGGTCTCCAGCTCCCTCTGCTTCAGTTTTTACTTTTTCAGTGGGGCCATCACTGTCTGCCTCCCTCATGGGATCTTCGTGACAACTGAGACACTGGAACCAAGACAGAATGCTGGCTGGGACCTTGCACGTACCTACCTAACGAGTAGGGGCAAGTTACTCCTCCCAGACCCCAGAGCCAGACCTAATGGCATTTCTGTGTTCCAGGGTGTAATACAGGTTCTGTCTCAGCAAATGTTGAATTAATGAATAAAGGACAAAGGACTAATTTAAAAACTCCAGGTACGATGCCAGGCTTGGTGGCATGTACCTGTAATCTTAGCCCTTAGAAGCTGAGACAGGAGGATGCCGTGAATTTGAAGTCAGCCTAGGCTGTATAATCAGTTCAGGGCCAGCCCGAGCCACAGTGAGACCCTATCTAAAAACAATCAGAACACCGAAACCCAAGTATAATTACCCGTCAGATACTGTGTTCTACAATTAGCTTTGAATGCATAGCGATTTTTGTAAGTGAAAACTAGATCCATGGAAAAACTGCCGAGCAAGATGGGACATGACTGTAATCCCAGCATCTCTGGAAACTGAGACAGGAAGATCCTATTTTTGAGGCCAGCTTGGACAATTTAGTGAGATTCTGTGTTTTAAAAAAAAAAAAAAAAAATCTGTGCAAACACATAGGTCAGTATGAAGGCCCTGATGTCAAGTGCCAGTACCACCAAAAGAAGAAAAAAGAAAAACCAAATCCAAACCATGTATGGAAGCCGGGGAGATGGCTCAGTGGAATAAGCGCTTCCCTGGAGTGCAAGGGCCTGAGTTCAATCCCTGGTTCCGAAAAAAAAAAAAAAAAAAAATGTATGGAGAGAGTGCTTTTTAAGAGAGGAGGGCTCATGGTCCACGAGGCGGAGTTAAGGTCCAACCCGCTTGGCGTGTGCAGGGCTGCAGGCCAAGTCCTTGGCTTGGCTGGCACACACTTAAGTTCCTACAGCTCACCCAGGACCAACATGGCAGACGCTGACACACCTTTCTTTACGTTCTTTTATTTTTTGGCAGAACTGGGGATTGAACTCAGGCCCTTGCACTGCCAGGCAAGCATTTATTCTACTGAGCCATCTCCCCCGGCCCCATTCTCTTTACAGCCCTACCAGGAGTCAGAGGGAGGACCTGCCTGGGCCCTTTGGCTCAGGCAGACGAAACTAGCCACTTGAGAGCCATGTGGCCTGGCCACATGGTGTCAGTGCCACAGTTCTCACGGTCCACGGGCTGCTGGCTCATCCACAGGCCTCAGACCATCACAAGGGGCAGTGCTGTCCCCACCAAGTGCTCTTACATCTGGGTCTTGTTTTGGGTTCTCTACCCGAAACGCCCCTTCCCAAGTCCTGCTACGCTACCAAGAGAAGCCCAACATCCCTTAAGGCCCAGCCCCAGGATCAAGGTTTCTGCCTCAGCCCAAGAAGCAGGTATTTATGACCAACTCTGTTCCCTAACACAAAAAAGACACAGAAAGTGAAGTGTTTTTTGTTTTTTTTTTTTATTTTTTTTATTTAGACATGGGATTCTTGTTTTTGTATAACTTATCTAATTAAAATATTCATCTTGGTAGTTACCACAAAAAAGTAACATAGAAAATTGTATTTACATTTTGGGACCAAAATACAAATGAAGAGCAGGGCAACCCCTTGCTCCTTCCCCTCCCACCTCCAAGAAAGAAAAGCCCCAAAGAACCTGCTCATCACACTGAGGATCACAAGGGGTTTGTCTGGAATTTGGTGATTCATGTGTAGTGTAGCACAGAGAAAGATTGCACGAGGCTTCACACAGAGACCAAAGGTTCCACATCGTCTGCACCTGCACCTGCCCTGCAGCCGCTTCGCCCAGCCCGAAGCTGCTGGCTCTCCAGGCCACACCCCTGGCATAGACATTCAGAGGGAGACAGGAAGAGCTGGCACTTTGCCAGAGGGGTTCATAGAAACCTGTATGTGCCCAAAAAGGGTACTGACGTTGGAATGGACAGATTTGTGTCCTTCCTTTCCCACTTAAAAGACCCCTACTAAAGGGGTCTGAATCATACACAACTGAACTTGAAATGGGAAAAACTGGTTCAGTAGCAAAGAATGAAAGACATAGTTGGGAGACAAGTTCAAGGTGACAGACACCTAGAGGAAGCTATTCCAGACAGCAGGTGCCTGGCACCTGATCCACCTGTTAATTTAGTTTCAGGTAAGAGGCTAATATTAGACCTGGGGACTGGGCTATACAGGATAGGGGTAAAACAAGCCATAGCAAGAGGAAGAATGCTTTACCCAATTCAGATACATCAAATTAAAACAAAGCAATACTTGTGTCCCACTGCAGCAGGCACCTGGCACAGCAACACACACCAAGGAATGCAGAGCCTGCGGTGCCCTGGAATCTTCCAGGTCAGCCTAGCTGAGGTCTCTAGGGCTATGGGAACGGTGGGCTCCAAAGTCTAGGCCTTCAGGGAGCTTGAGGAGGGCTCCCTGGCTGAGCTTGGCCGGCTGCCCATCATCTGGCCACCTATGCCCTCCAATTGTCTGTAGGTTTCTATGGTTGTACTTCTCAAGTTCCTGGCGTGTCCGCCTGCGTCACCACCACACGGTTCCTACTGGCCCATGTTCTTTGCCAGCCAGGAAGGAGTAGACAGTGCCCTCCTACTTCTGATCTTGCCTCTATGCCAAGCTGAAAGCTAAGAGCCTCCCCTCCCAGACTCGATGGGTGCCCCTGTGGCTCAGGTTCCTATGTGGCTCCTTCCTCCAGCCCTGGCACAGGCATTAAAGACGGGACTGCGCTGCGGAGCTCTCTGCCGCACAGTACACCGCTGCACTCTGGTCATGCCATCCCAGCCTTCAAAGGAGGAACAAAAACAAAAGCAATTTCCAACAAAGCACTGCAAGCTTAAAAAACACTCACTCCTAATGGCAACTCACCAGGATCAAGATTAAAGTGCTGGCTTTTAAAACTCCAAAGCCATGTTGAAGGCCGTATGAAAGGCCCTGCCATGTTTGTGGTGGTTTCATTTTCTTCCTGGGCTGGGGTGCACGGAGTTGGGGGAGGATCACTCAAAATTTGAATCAGAAACTGGAAATTATGAAATTGCTGATTTTATGCAAATTAATCTCTCAAGGTTCTGTGTCCTCTAGTGAGCCTTATTTAGAATAAAGAAACAGAGACTGAGAGACAGCTCAGCAGCTTAAGCACCTGCCTGGCAAGTGCAAGGTTCTGAATTCCATCCCCAGTATCAAAAAAGAAAGGAAAGAGAGAGAGTGAGCAAGACAGATTTACAAAGATGGTAGGACTCTAGGCTTTGCTAAGAGCCTCCCTAATAAATACAACTGAGTGGGTAGAAAGAGGCACCTGTGTAGAACTTGGAGCAACACTGAGGAGGGGCGCAGGGCCAGAAGCCCGCAACACTGCTGTCCCCATGCCAGGCCCCCCTAAGGACGAGCCTGACACCCACTCCTGGCCCAATACACAGCAAGCACCACACAGATTGCAGGGCTGCCCAGTCCTCCCTCTTGACAGTCTGCTCTGTAGAGCAACCTGGGATAGGGAACGGCTTTCATCTAACTTTAATAAAGGAGCTGGAAAAGAAAAGGCTGAATGTGTGGTGAAGGACAAAACAAAAACCCCCTGCAAAACCCTGGGGGTGATATAAATACAATCTGGGGGCAATATTTATTAAAACTATGACATAATAGTTTACAAAGGTTCTAATTAGCAACAAAAGTATAATTGACCTTAAAATCCTCAGTGAGCCTGAGGTTTCACATCGTCTTCAGAACCCTGCAGTGTGCTCCAGGCAGGGTGTGAGGCTGCGGCACACAGGGCCGACACCAGCACACGTGCAGGCCACAGAGGCCAAAAGCTGGCACAAAGCAAAAGACTCCGGTCTCCTCTGGAAGGCTCACTCTGCAGCCCCAATGTCCCTGTATTCCTGTCTCCCAAATTCCACCTGCAAGGCAGGTCTTCCGTTTATCGCCTGGAGAATCTATTCTTGAAAGCTTTAATCGTCTTGGCCATCATCGGGGCAACTTCTGCAAAGAGAAACGCAGCAGTTGTTCTAGACAGGAGATGCTGAGGCACACGCATAGCGGTGTACAGCCAAAGCCACGCCACGCCTGAGTTCTGGGCTGTGTGTGAGGCCAATACACAGAATGCTGCAGTGACAGCAACAGTACTCATGGACACTTGCCGAGGCCGTCAGGCGCCAGCCACATGTGCTGCAGCAAGGCCGACTGGCCAACGTGCCGCTGAGAGCACTGGGAATAGCAGGCCTGGAGCTCAAAGCCTGCTGACCCTGAAGGCTAATCTCAGCCTCACAAACATCCACACAGGCCCAAGGTGCTCCCCTCCCCGGCTCTGCCCAGTATGGCAACAGATCCACGCTGAGCTATGCAAACCCCGTCCAAGGAGGGCCAGATTGCCTCCTGCCTGGTTCACTGGAGTGCAGCTGACAGTCTAGGAAGCCCCACCCCACCAGCCACAGAGTGGCTAGGCAGTAAAGTATTTCTCAAGTGAGGCACCCCTGAGGTTACTGAAGCTAGCCTGTGCTACTAAAGCTAATAAAATATACAACAAACCCAAAGAGATATCAAAACTGTTTTAGAGGGGGGGAATTACCCGCTCGCCTCCCCCTCCTGTCCCTCTCTAGGACAGGAGCTTTCTTTCAATAAATATATTCTGCTCATTAAAAAAAAAAAAACAAAAACTGTTTTAGAGGGCCAGTCAGATAGCTCAGCGGACTAAAGTGTCTGCTTAGGCAGACTCAGGGACCAGGGTTCAATTCCCGGTGTGCTGTGCTGACCACCCCCGGGGCACACAGACATGGTGATTGAGACTGGGTGTGCTGGGACATGCCTAGTCTGATCTATGCAGTGAGACCCTGTACTAAATACATAAAAATATTTTTTAAAAAACAAACTAGAGGGCCGGGGAGATGGCTCAGTAGGATAAACGCTTGACTGGCAAACACAAGGGTCTGAGTTCAATCCCCAGTTCCGGGGGGAAAAAAAAAAAAACTAGAAACTAAGGCCTAAGACTATCATTTAGCTACAAGACTCCTCTTACTGCCTAGAGAAACATTTTTACATTTAGGTGAAAAAAGTGCCAAAATGAATGCTCAATATGATCATAACTTAAAGACGCATGTAGGGCTGGTGAGATGGCTCAGTGGTCTAAAGCACCTACTTAGAACAAGCTTAGGGGCTGGTGAGATGGCTCAGTGGTCTAAAGCACCTACTTAGAACAAGCTTAGCAAAGCACAGGGACCGCGGTTCAATCCCCCAGCACCACATGCCAGCCAGCCCCGCCCCCTGGTGGGCTGAGCTGGCCACACACACACACACACACACACACACACACACACACACAAATAAATTTTTTAAAAAATAAAATAAAGACGCATGTATAGCATGGACATGGACACAGCAGGAGAAAGGATGAATCTCAGGGGAGCTGGTGCCAGGCGTCCCACAGATGCCGCCTCCAGCACACAAGATGCAAGGCAGTGCAATGACGTGCAGAGGGGGTTCAAAACCAGTTCCAGTATCTTAGCAGGAAACCAGGTTACTTACTCTTCACTGCTGGTTTCCTAGGATCATAGCAGACAGTACTGTTGACCACCGGCGCCAAGTGGGTGCTGCTGGTGCTGGGGCCATCGTAGGCCGGCTCCTCTGGGCTGGAGTTAAAGCTGTTGCTGCTGGCAGAAACGTGGCTGCTTCCTGTGGTGTACGGGGCAGGCTTAATCCTACAACAGAGCAAAGCTGGTCAGCCCCGAGTGGGACGAGTCTCTCCCATCACCAGCAGCCTAAGGCCACTCCTGCAGGGTGACTCACTGTGGCTTAGCAGTGGACTTAGCACCTGGGCGCTAGTGGTGGCACAGACAGCTGCATCACCCTTTCAGAGTGGACAGTGGTCTGAGTTCGCCTTGACTGTTCAGCTGTCTGTACTTTGAAAGCATTTAGGGCTGTGGGTGGGCCTCAGAGGTACAGGACTTGCCCAGCATGCACTAGGTCCTGGGTTCAACCACAAAACCAAAATAAAAACCTAAAAACACTTAGGTGGATTAGAAGTGTCTCCGCATCCCAAAGATACAACTTCTGTTTAAATGGGAAAAAGGAAGGCATACAAAAACACTTCCACAGGCCAGACCTGATGCCAACCGCAGAGACAGGGACCTCATCCACATCACAGGCCCAAGCGGAGCCGGCCAAGGTCGAGCTCCAGAGCCCACGTCCCCACTGGCTGCTTTCACCCTCCAAGAGGGTCACTTCCTGCCCCTCCTACGCCCTCCCAGCTCTTGGAGCTCTCTTCCCTGAACAGGCAGAGGTCAGGCAGGAGCAGCATCTTACTTGACTTTCTCATGGACAGTGACTCCTCCAGTTCCAAACTTCTCCTGCCTCCGCCGAACATCGCGAGGTGGCTTGGCCACAGAGTTGACAAAGGCCATCTTTGCTTGCCGGCCTGTGGACCAATATGGAGATCAGTATCTGTCTCCTTACCAGGAGAGGACAGAAGAGAGAAGGAGGTGAAGGAGACATGCAAAGAACTGATGTGCAGTGTACATGTGCCAACTTCCCACGTATTCCATGATGCACTGCAAACAAGTACAACAGGAACAAAACTTTCAGGGCTGGAGAGATAGCTCAATGGAATACGTGACTGCCTGGCAAGCGCAAGGTCCTGAGTTCAAAAAAAGAAAAGAAAAGAAAAGAAAAGAAAAGAAAAGAAAAGAAAAGAAAAGAAAAGAAATTTGGGGGGTGGGAAGATAGCTCAGCGGCCTAAGTGCCTGCCTGGCAAGTGCAGTGTCCCAAGTTCAGTCCCCTGTACCACATGCCAGGCACCCTGGAATCCCAGGTATGCCATGCCAGCCCTGAAACCAGGCACGGTGGCGCACACCTGTAACCCCAGCACTGGGGATGCTGAGACAGGAGGATCACTATGAGTGTGAATTGCATAGTGAGACCCTGTATCAAATAAATAAATTACAAATATCTCCAGTACCACATACATACATACAATAAGTTTTTAAGAAATCAGCCTTCTTGGGGCCAGAGATATAATCAGTGCCATAGCACCTACCTGGCAAGTGGGAAGTTGTGAATTTGATTCCTGGTACAAAACACAAAAATCTGCCTTCATGAGCAGAGATGCTTAGTGACTATATGTGGGCTGGGTGTGGTACACACCTATAATCCCAGCATTCGGAGGCTAAGGCAGGAGGATCCCCATGAGTTTGAGATCAGTCTGCACTATATAGTGAGACTTTTGCCTCAAAACAAAAAAACCCTATAGGCTCATAAGGACCCGCACAATAGATTATCAGCCCTGACAATCCCACTATAAGGCAGCACTGGCTGGGGCAGAAGAAAAGCCCACCCTCAAAGAAGAGAGACACTTAGGGCCCATGGCCGTAGACCAGCCCAGCCCGCCAAGACTCTACTGCCAACCACAGTTCCCACCTGCCGGCTTGTGCCCAGCTACCCTTTCCTCTACCTTTGGGCTTGTTGGCATGCGCAGATCGGATATTCTTTGTCAGAACTCGTAGCCGCTGCTCTCGGGCATCCTGAAGCCGCAGGTACATCTCCCGCCAGGACTCATATTCTTCGGGTCTTTCTTCCTTAAAGTCTCGGTGACAATGAACTTTCCATAATTGATCTGTTTCTTCAATTAGAACCTGAAGCGAGGACCCGGGCATCATTTACATATAAGCACTCTTGCAGCTCTAAGAATGACCAGTTTCTTAATAATTTCTGTCTACATAGTAGTAGTAGTATATTAAAATACCACTAGTTCAGGGCTGGTGAGATAGCTCAGCACACTAAGCACAAGGACTGGGGGTTTGATCCTGGCACGTCCCGCTGGCTCTGCCCCGGGAGCAGAGCTGGCCAGTGCGACCAGGTGTGGTGGCACACGCCTGTAATCCCAGCGCCTGGAGGCTGAAGACAGGAGGATCACTACGAGTCTGAGCTGCGTACAGAGACCCTGTACCACATACATTAAAAGGTAAATAAAGGGGCTGGAGAGATGGCTCAGTGGTCT
>NW_004524668.1:2282475-2295002 GCF_000260255.1 Octodon degus
AAATAAATGTTTAAAAAAAAAAAATCTACCTTCTTGCGGGGCTGGGGATTTGGCTCAGTGGTAGAATGCTTGCCTAGCAAGCTGGAAGCCTTGGGTTTGGTCCTCGGCATCAAAAACAGAAAATAAACCTCCCCTAAAAAAAATTGGCCTTCTTGGGTCCAGGGATACAGCTTAGTGGCACAAGTGCCTTTATGATAAGTACAAGGTCCTGAGCTTGATTCCTAGTAACTGCCAAAAAAGATTAAAATATTACTACTGAGGTACTCGTCTAGTGGTTTTTGGATGGCTTAGAGAAGATAACACAAAAACTAGGTTAGACTTGGTGCTTTCCTACAGGAAATCAGCTCAGGGTGGAGCTGAGAGGATGTCAAACCAAGTGTTTCCACGGCACTGTAACGAACAGCCATAGCCAGGGGCCGCAACAGGACCATATGCTGCCAATCTCTCAGACGCTGTGACAGCGAATGCAGCCCGCTGACTGTACCCCCATCACAGGATTCAGAAGGTCATGAGGCCTCCGGGAGACAGCCTGTGCTCCCCACCGCTCCGCGTGCTGGGGACCGCACCTGGGCCTCTGCACAAGGCCATACTGAACTACACCCAGCTCTGCTTTACTCTGAAACAAGGTCTAAGTTGCTAAGTTGCCCGGACAGGGCTCAAATCATCCTGCCTCAGCCTCCCAGGGTGTTGGGATTACAGACACCAACACACCTAGCCAAGCTGTGCTCTCTTATAGTCACCAGATACCTTAGTGTCAACAGTGAACAGACTTCTCCCTGGGTCCCAGGGGCTCTGCTGCCAGAATTCTCCCTCACGACTAGACAAGCTCAAGGGAGGTGCTGAAGTGTTTTTCACTTTCTTTAAATCCCACCCTGATTCTAACCCAAGAGGCCCACTTAAGACACTAGGAGCAGGTGCTAAAATTATTATGCTTGCTGAAATGGAGCAGGCAGCCCCAACATGCGCAGGCAAGTGACCTGACCACGTGCCTGCCCCTCAGCCACAGTGCACATGGGACAAGAGCCCGAAGCCACTGTCCTCCCAATTGCACAGGACACTCACATGATTGTATTCCTCTATGCGGTACAACTGCTCCGGTGTACACCTCTCCAGAACGGGTTCAAGAACAGAATAGGGGACTCCTCCCACTTCATAGATGGCTGCGGGGAAGCAGAGGTGAGAGCACTGAACAGCAGCCAAACCCCGAAGCAATCCAGCCCCAGGAGACACGTGACTCACAATCGATGTTGTTCTTGAGCACACGGATGCACTGCTGGTGCAGGGTCATCATTTTGGGGAGATAGGCACACTTGGACCCGGAGTACACCTGCATCTTGGAGTTCATCCTGCGCCCCGTGAACCCGGCTTCTTCTTCTTCCTGGAGCGAAGAGAATGCTACAGGGCAAGAAAAACCCAAGCAGGTATCACAAAAGGCCCAGGCCAGAGTAAACGATCTCCTTCCTCCCATCCTCGGCCTCCCCGACTCCTTTTCTCAGACAATGGCGCCAGTTTCTCAGGACTGAGAAATAAGCACACATGTACCTTATTCCTTTTTTAAACCAATTAGTTTAAAATACTATAATGCATCATTTTTTTCACTTACTTTCTTTGGTACAGGCAGTCAGTACTGAGGACTGTACTCACGGTCTTTACACTGAATTACATCTCCACTGTTTTTTAATCTTTTGAGTCAGTCTCACTGGGCTCACACCTGGGATCCTTCTGCCTCAGCCTCCCGAATGTGGGGACTGCAGGCATGCACCACGCCTGGCCACTCACTGCATTCTAGAGTGTGCCGGGCCTGCCCATCGCTACTGCCCATACAGCGCACAGTGGAGTAAGAGACTGATGTGTGGATGAGCCACAATTACCTGTCAGTCTCCTGCTGATGGACAATTATGTGGGTTCTTATTCTTTTGCTATCAAAAGTAGAGATTTCTGTCGACTGTGGTGGCACACACCTGTAATCCCAGTACTTAAGAGGCTGAGACATAAGGATCACTGAGTTCAAGGCCATGCTGAACTATATAATGAGACCCTGCCTTTAAAAAAAAAAAAATTTTTTTTTTTTTTAAAGGTGTAGATCACATACAGAATAAAAAGTTACTAATAGGGCCGGGGGGATAGCTCAGTAGACTAAGCACTTCCCTGCCTGGCAAGTGCAAGGGTCTGAGTTCAATCCCCGGTTCCGTAAAAAAAAAAAAAAGTTACTAACAGTAGCAGCAGCTAAAATTTACTGAATATTTACTATGTGAAAATCTTGAGCTAAACACATTATTGGAATTACCACTTCTGAAACTACTTCATCCTGAGGTAAATGCCATTACTCTCATTTACAGAGCTGTAAGTCCAAAAAAGTAAGATATGATCCAAGGCTGAAGTTGAGGATGTAGCTGACTGGTAGAGCACTTACTAGCATACAAGGTCCTGGGTTCAATGCCAGGCACAGAAAAAGATTTATCCAGGGTTACAGAACTAGTAGAAACCAGGGCCAGGGATATAGCTCAATGGCACAAATGCCTGCCCTGCAAATGCAACGTCCTGAGTTCAATTCCCAGTATGAAAAAAAGAAAAGAACTAGTAGCCTACACTCTTAGGAACTGCATTCAGTAAGGGTGTCACAGGAATAGGTCATGAATGACGTTTTACATTTTTTCCTATTTTAAAAAATATATACTGAGTTCAATCCCCGGTTCCACCAAAAAAAAAAAATATATATATGTATATGGGGGGGGGCAGGCAGGCTGGGGAGATGGCTCAGTGGAATAAGTGCAAGGACCTGAGTTCAATCCCCAGTTCCGCCAAAAAAATTAAAATAAAAAAGATACAGAGGCTGGGTAAGATAGCCCAGGGGCTTAAGCGCCTGCCTGGCTAGTGCAAGGTCCCGAGTTCGATCCCCAGTACGAAAAAAAAAGAAAAGAAAAATGACACAGAACATTACCTTTTCGCTTTGGCTGGGAGGATGACATGAACTCAAGGGAAGGAAGCGGGCGGTAATTGGCCTGGATTGTAGACAACGGGAGGTCTGGCAACACTGGCAGTGCTTCAGGGGGGACCTGCAGAGGAGAAGCAGTGATGGCGAGCCCCCATCTACAGATGGCTCTTCCCTACAGTCAGTTGTTTTTGTTTTTTGTTTTTTTTTTTTTTTTTGTGGAGCCGGGGATTGAACTCAGGTCCTTGCGCTTGCCAGGGAAGCACTTATTCCACTGAGCCATCTCCCCGGCCCCCCCTACAGTCAGTTCTTAAAAGCATCAGCAAGCACACTTCCCAGGCAGATCCAGGCTGGAGGAGTCAGGGAATACATACGGCTGGGCCCACCACAGTGGGATGCCTCAGAAAATTTCTATCTACCCCAACAGCTAGTGAGACCAGGAGGAAATTCACTGCAAACTGAAATTCAACAGGCCACATACACACAAGCTGAGGCGCGGCGGAGGGACCCCGTGCCCGTGCAGGGCCTTGGGTCCTGAGTGGGCTGCCACTAGGGCCTAAAGGGTTACCTTTCTCAGCCTGGCTGAATCGGTTCCAGTTGGCTGTGGCTTCTCAGATTTGTTTTCATTCACTTTGGGCAATTTCTGAACTGAGTCCAAGTTTTTACTAGTGCTTTTAGAACCACTTTTTTTAAGTCCTTTTTCCCCAGGTGCTGTGGTTGAAGTTTTCACCACCTTTTTCTTTTTCTTGCGGGGCTGGTCATAGCTTAGGTACGACTCAAACGACATGGTGGGCTGCTCAAATTCGTCATCCACGTCAGTCTCCTCCACTTTAGGGAGCGAGGTCAGTGACTTCCTCTCTGAATTGGAGGTTTTTACTTTCCCTTCTTGAGTCTTGAGGTTGTTAGAAACCTTCTCTCTCATTTTGGAAGAGTCTCCCACCCCTTTCCCCACGTCTAAGCCATCCGCACTTTGCTTGCTTTTGTCTGACTTGGTTTTCTCAGGCTCCTTGTGCTTTGATTTTTTAAGGTGGTTGTCTGAGACAACCTCCACAGAGGGCAAACACTTCTTTTTGAGGCTGCTACCTTCTCTTTCCTTCTCTTTCTTGGCACTGGAGGGCAGTTTCTCCTTGACACTGTCCCCTGACAGTGGCCTTCGGTTCTCCTCTCTGGAGAGAGACTTATGTGGTTTCTCTCTGCCCAAAGAGGACTTCTCATCGCTCTTGGCTTCCCCGGAGCGTTTCTCCTTGTGGGAAGATTTGTGCTCCTTGCTTGGATTCAGGGTCCCTTTCCCATGGGTTTCACCCAGGTGTCGCTCATGGCTGACCCCTAGTCTATCATGAAAGGCATTACTGTGGCCTTTTCCGGTTTTCTGATGTGGAACAGTGGGCTCATGCTCCTCCTCTGGGGACCTGTAATGGTCCGTGTACATCTGATGAGGACTGCCAGTGGACGGAGGGGACTGGACATGGCCGTAGTCAGAAGACTCGGGGTCTGAAGAGTATGCAGGTGACACTCTGAGACACCTCTTCCTCTCCTCTCTCCTCTCATGACTGTGAGACACTTTGTGAGGTCTTTCCAGCTCCGAGAGTTTTTTGTGTTTTTTCTGTCTGTGCTCAGGGCTATAGGACCGGCTGCTGGAAGCTTTCCAGTTTTCCTGGTAGTCCCCTTCCATCTCCTCCTCTCTCTGAAGAGCTTCCCGAGGGCGCTTTCTTGAATTGCTCTTCTCAAAGTCCTGTTCCTCAGCCTCATTGTTTCTAAAAGAGCAGATATACATCTCAGTGTCACCTCTGTTCAAAGTCACAGGCCTCGAACTCACAAAAGATGAAGAGCCAGAGTCAGAAACAAGGGCACAGTAAGAACGTGAGAGGGTGATGCTTCAAGTACTCAACTAGGGTCGGGAGATAGCTCAGTAGAATAAGCACTTGCCTGGCAAGCGCAAGGTCCTCAGTTCAATCCCCGGCACCACCAAAAAAGAAGTACTCAACAAAATTTAAGCTCTGGGAAAACGCCCCATGATGAATGCAATCATTATATACTGCAACCATATACTAATAAAAGGAAAAGGACAAAAGAATTAGAGGAACTCAGCCAGGTGGGGTGGTGCCCACCTGCAATTTCATCGGACTGGGAAGCTCAGGAAGAAAAGCAAGTTCAAGTATAAGCTGGGCAACTTGGGCTCTGTACCAACACTGAAGACGTGAAGAACCAAAGACCTGGGTTCATTTCCCAGTAAGCCCGCCCACGCACGCACACGCACACAAATGCAAAAAACCTGTAATCCAAGCATTCAGGCTGAGGCAAGAGGACTGCTGTGAATTTAAGGCCAGCTTGGACTACACAGAGTTCAGGGATAGCCTGAACTACATACAAAACAAGACCGTGTCTCTCAAAAATAAATAAATAAAATCTTGTGGATATGAAACATGGAAATTTTCAAATGTTTTCTCAATACAGGAATATGTTTAATTTGTTCCATAAAAAGGGAGATTTTTAAAAATGCCTTTGGGGCCAGGGAGATGGCTCAGTAGAATAAGTGCTTGCTGGCAAGCACAAGGACCTGAATTCAATCCCCAGTTCTGCCAAAAAAAAATTAAAAATAAAATAATTCCTTTTACACACTTTGAAGAGCTTGGATAGGGAGATAGCTCTGCGGGCTAAGCACCTGCCCAGCAAGTGCAAGGACCAGGGTTTGAACCTGGACCACATACTGTGCCAGCCTGGAATGCTGGATGGGTGGGGTGTGCTGGTCACAGAAACTAGGCACAGTGGCACATGCCTATCATCCCAGCACTGGGGAGGCTGAGATAGGAGGATCACTGAGTCTGAGCTTCTGAAGTGGGACCGTGTACCAAATAACTAAATAAATAAATAATTTTTTAAAAAAGTTTGAAGGGCTGGGTATAACTCAGGGAGTAAAGCATGTGGTTGGCATGTGTGAGGCCCAGATGTTTGAGCTCTAAAACCAGAGCCAAAACAAACAAAAAGCAATTAGAAACATCTCAAATTGCTGGGTGTGGCAGTACACACTTATAATCCCAGCACTGGGAGGCTGAGGCAGCAGGATTGCTGAAAGTTTGAGGCCAGCCTGGTCTACAAAGTGAGCTCAAAACCAGCCCAAACTGCAGGGCAAGAGCCTGTCTCAACCCCTGCATAAAAGATACATGCCAAACTGGGGATAGTGCTTACCCTTCAGTGACAGAAATTTTATCTTCTCTATTTTTAAATTGTTTCTAGAGCCAGCCAAATAGCTCAGCAGATTAAATTTGCAGGCGCAGGGGCCGGGGGTTTGATCCCAAGCCTACCTTGCTGGCCTCATGCCCGGGGCGCACTGAGATGGCGATTGAGAATGCGTGTGGTGGCACATGCCTATAATCCTAACACTTGGGAGGCTGTAAACAGGAGGATCACTACGAGTCCAATCTAATAGTGAGACCCTAAACACCCTGTAGACCCTTCCCTAAAATACAGAAAAATAAAAAAATTGTTTCTAATATACCATAATGATAATGATTTTTAATAATTGAGATAGGGCCGGGGAGACAGCATAGTGGCATGTGCTCCTACCTGGCAAGCACAAGGTCCCAACTTCCACCCCCAGTACTACCAATAAATAAAATAAAAAATAATTGACTTAGGACTGGAGAGATAGCTCAGTAGAGTAAGTGCTTGCTTGCCTGGCAAGTGCAAGGTCCTGAGTTCTATCCCTGGTACCACCAAAAAAAAAAAAAAAAAAAAAGATGTAAAGCAGGTATTTTAAATAACAAGATAAAGAAAACCATTTCACAAACCAAAAGATGCTCTTACCGTTCAACAGGCACCAGCTTCTTCCACTGGGCCACAAGGCCTCTGGCGAAGTCCCCAACTTGCTCATGCTTTCGAAAGCTATTCACCGTCTTCCCAACCCCTGTCTCCTACAAATGTAACAAAGCAATTGAAAGACGTTACTGAACAAGCCCAGGTCTGGGAAACAAGCCTCTTACCTTCAGAAATTCAGAAAGGGAACAAATACTTGCTAAACTACATCTTGCAATTTCCATTCATTACTCTGTTGCCTAGGCCAAATCACTAATGACACAGTAGTAAAGAACACACATTCAGAGAAACATTTCATCCAGACATCCTCAGAACTTTAGAAACAATAACAAAAGCTGGGGAGCTTTCTTTCCCCCAATAAATATATTCTGCTCATAAAAAAAAACCAAAAACCAATAACAGAAGTGATTAGGCGATGCTAGGCTCTGCATATAGCCTCTCAGTCTTTACCTTTGAGGCAGGAATCAGTTTACAGAGGCACAGCCTAAAATCATAGAACTTGGATTTGAACTCAGAACTAATACATACTGAAGCCAATTTTTTTTTTTTTTCCGTTTTCAGGCAATACAATAAAAGTTTATTTTGTAACCTTTTTTTTTTTTAGAAAATAGATACATTTGGGGGCTGGGAGATGGCTCAGTAGAATAAGCGCTTTCTGGCAAGCACAAGGGCCTGAGTGCAATCCCCGGTTCCACCAAAAAGAAAGAAAATAGATACATTTAATTTGATTTAAACATTGTCAATGTTCTTTTCATTCATTGTGATTTTCAAATAAAATTATATAATAGGGCTAAGGGTTCCACTCAGAGGCAGGTCACTTGCCTTGCACATGCCACGCCCTGGATTTACTCCTCAGCAAAGTCTCCAACCCCCCCAAAAATCATCCACTCAACATTAAATTTACCACTGTTGTTGTTATTTTGCCCTGGCTTGGCCTCAAGCTCCCGCGGATCCTCCTCTGCCTTAGTCTCCCAGTGCTGGGATTACAGATGTGCACCACCACGCCCAGCTAACTTTGCCATTTTAACCATTTAAATACATAACTCTCTGTGGTTTCCAGAATACTCCTAATATTGCACAACCATTATCATACTCTAATTCCAGAATATTTCCATCACCCGAAAGAGACTCTGTCTCAATCCCCCCAGCATGACAACCACTCATCTATTTTCTGTCGATGGATTTGCTTACTCTGGAGATTTCATTTAAAAAAAAAAAAGATCATAAGACATGTAGATTTTGGATCTGGTTTCTTTCACTTCCAAAGCCCATCTTCTAAAGCTTCCTGTATACTCTCCAGTGGGAAGGAGATGGGATAAAAATATGTAATTCTTACCGCAAGAATGTCTACTGTAATAGGTAGGGTGGAAAGTTTCTTCAAATATTTCAATAGCTGCAGGGAGAATAAAACAAACATTAATTTCTATAAAGTCACATTCACTGGAACAAATCAGCCTCTCTGATGGTTAAATGCTTGCTCTGCTACCTGTTTTACAGTAACAGGTACAGTTATATCTCTTCCACAAGTGTGAGGGCAGGCTACCTGCTCTAGGAAGGCAGCAGGGCAGGACTCACTTGAGTCTATAGCTTCAGAATCCATGCTTTTGACTGCTATCCTGTACCACAGGTAGGTAAGGTGCTGAGGAGAAAAATCACAGCCTCTGAATGCTGATAAAAGTCATCAGCAACTGTCAGCCACACTTTAGGGGGGACTGAACTACTGGGGATTGAACTCAGGACCCTGCGCTTGCCAGACAAGCGCTTATTCTACTTAGCTATCTCCCTGGGCCTTTTTTTTTTTTAAGTTTTCTGGTTTCTGTTTTCTTTGGAGAAGGAGCCTTGCTACAGTCCAGGCTGGCCTTGAACTCACAGCAGTTCTGTCTCAGCCTCTCCAGTGCTGGGATTATAGGTGTGCGCCACCATCCTCAGCTCAGCCCCAGTTTTGACTGGGTATCTATGAGAAAAGTTCCCAGCTTCAGGAAAGTAGCCCATGGACAGACACACAGGACAGTAAAAGGAAGAGGACAGTGCTAGGAGGCAATACCATGTGTCAAGAAGAGACACAGCATTTAACACGGGGTTTTTAAATACAAGTAGTAAGCCAAGAATGGTTGTGAACTGCTAGCGTCACAACTTTGCTCTATGAACAGAATAGGCCTGGGTAGATTAGAAAGAGATCTGGGTTTGTCCACATTTCCTTTCTATAGTCACTAAAACTAGGTCAAAATTGGTCTAGTTGGGGGCTGGGGAGATAGCTCAGTAGAATAAGCGCACTGAGTTCAATCCCCAGTTCTGCAAAACAAAATGAAAAAGAAAAAAAAAAAAAATCTGTCTAGTCGGGGGCCAGGGAGATGGCTCAGTGGAATAAGCACTTCCCTGGCAAGTACAAGGGCCTGAGTTCAATCCCTGGTTCCACCAAAAAAAAAAAAAAATTTGTCTAGTAGACTTAAGAGTTCCAGAATCAGAGATGGGCTTCAGTTCAGCTATTTCCTGCCCACCAGGTGATCCTGTGCCAGTCAGTAACCTCTCTGAACCTTAGTCACTCATCTGCAAGACAAGGAGCTGGATCCTGTCTCCGCTTCACAGACCATGAAGATTCACCCAGACAACTACACGCAGTCCTTAGTCATGGTACCCGCAGCACTACGTGCTTACTGTTAAATCATTTCATCCACCAGCTGACAGTTCTACCCTGGATTCTCAACCCAATATTGCTTAGTCGATTCCTACTTCTATTTCTACTCTAAGCCATGACCAGCTAAGCCTTTGTCTAGGGAATGTTCCTATGCATATAAAAATCGTACAACACAAGGAGTGTTACAATGCACAAGTAGTTCAAAAGAGGTAACTGTCTTGGGGCTGGAGAGATGGCTCAGTGGTCTAAAGCACCTACTTGGAACAAGCTTGGCAAAGCACAGGGACCGCGGTTCAATCCTCCAGTATCACATGCCAGTCAGCCCCGCCCACTGGTGGGCTGAGCTGGCCACACACACACACACACAATAAATGTAAAATAAATAAATAAAATAAATTTAAAAAAAAAGAGGTAACTGTCTTATCTTCAGACAACAAGATCTTTATTTCTCCGTCTATGCCCTATGTTATACTTGATATGCCATCTTGCTAATAAGTGGAGTGACAAGGATGTTTATTTTACTTCCATAATTACCTAACACAGTCACTGGGCAGAGCAACTGTATCACACATAATGATCTTGCTTGGGAACAACAGGCTAAGGGAGGGTAAAACTTCATAGTTGAGTGAAAGTCAACTTCCACTCAAATTCCAGCCCCACCATCATCCAACTCAGAAAAAAAGTTTTTTGTTTTTTTTTATTTTTTTTTTTTTTTATTTATTTGAGAGAGAGAGAGAGAGAGAGAGAGAGAGAGAGAGAGAGGGGTGTGTGTGTGTGTGGCCAGCTCAGCCCACCAGGGGGCGGGGCTGGCTGGCATGTGGTGCTGGGGGATTGAACCACGGTCCCTGATGCTTTACTAAGCTTGTTCTAAATAGGTGCTTTAGACCACTGAGCCATCTCTCCAGCCCAGAAAAAAAGTTTTATGCATATCCGTTGCCTACACTGTGGGTACAAAGATTCATGCCAACTTCTTTTCTTAACGGAAAAGTCAGAATTACTGAAAAAGTATAAAATAACTAGTTACCTCACTTGCTCCTTACTCTGATGTGGATATTTTCCCCATTTTACAGACAGTAGAACTGAGCCCTCACCGAGGTTACAGAGTTCACCTAAACAAGCTGAGAAGCATTCACTGTAACTAACAGCATCCTTAAGGAAAGAAAATAGAGCAACAACTCAAATGCCTACCTTCCAGCATCCTTGGAACAAGGCAGAGGAGCTTCCCCTCCTATTACACTGTTTTGTCAGTTTAAAGTCCACATGATGGGCTGAGGATGTAGCTCAGAAACACAGCACCTGCCTGGCAAGCTCAAGGTCCCAAGTTTGATTCCCAGTACCAAACAAACAACAAAATCTAAAGTCCATGTGGTAAAGCAAGGACATCACCAAGAGGACACTCTACCAGGCCAACACAGAATGACGGGGCCAGAAGTCACCGAGTCTATCTTAAAGTCTAGCACTCACGTGAAAAGTAATGCTGCCTCTCCACTGGAGTTAGTAAGACTGACTGAAGCTGACAGAACTAAAGCCCTCAAGACTTTCAAACTGACTTAGCCTAACAGAAGAGAAAGACTTTACCCTATTACTATTTTCAGTAAATCCCAAGAAAGTCTGATGCAGTAACAAGGCAAACCTAGGTACCAGAACTAAGAGCAGACCACTGAGCATTATCAGGTACATGCTTAGAAATCTTGATTGTCTCCTGCACACTACCGCAAACCCCCCACCAAAAAAAGCGCTCTCAATGCTGATCCCTAGTTTGCCAACTGTCAATCTCAGTTCTCCATAGTTTGCCTATTCAAAATGTAACACTGTCTGAAAATCATTTCCAATAGAGACCAAGTGGCCCTGGTCTGCCTGATACCTTTCTCTCCCAAGACAGTTGAAGTGAGAAGAGTTACACTTAAACACCAATGTTAATAGCACAAGATCCATGAACACAGGTGTGGAAACCCACCTCTGGCTAATAAGGGTTTGAAAGCAAGATTTGGTTGCAAATTCAATACTGCTCTATAATCATCTTGCAATTTCAAGAACAACCTGTGAGAGCTTGTTGGGTTAACAGAAGGTTGAAAGGGAGGCGGCCAGCGTGCCAGCTTGCAATTTTCCCTCCGCAGTTAGCTCATTTCTGAATGTCAACTCTCATGCCCTTTGCAAAAAAAAACAAAAAAAAAAAAAAAAGACCTACCAACATATTCTCATCTTCATTTTGTTCGTTTCACAGCACAAAGTCAGGAATTCATGATTTTTCTGATATTCACAGTGCTCTGGGCTGAACCTACGGTTTCAAGCAGGCTAGGCAAGCACTGTCACTCAACTACGCCTCCCAACCCTAGGGTATTTCCTACCTGAGAAGAGGAAGCATGAGTCCTTTTGAAAAATCACTAATAACTTAAGTACATCTACTCGGACCTTTCCCTGACTTGACATTTCACGCATAACAACTACCAGAAAAGCGGCTTCAGAACTTAAATCCTTGTGGGAAAGTAACTACAGACATAGAGCATTTTTAAAATCTAGTGGAAATAAAGACGAAATGAGACTGCTTTAGGGTTTTAAAAGTCAATTACAAATCCTACAGTGTTCAGGAAAACTCACTAGGACTCAGAAATAATGACCGTTTATCAGCTGTGTACAAAGAGTTATGGTAAAAAGAAACTTGTCAATATGCCTGGCCAATAGGTACCAAAGCATCGAGAAAGAAAGAGAAGAAAAGAAAAAGAAAAGCAAGCAAGCGTGTATGTCTTCACACATTTATAACGTGGATCTCTGAGCTGGTCATTAATGAGGAGAGTCGGAAAGCAACCCGATGGTGAGAGATTGTGTGCAACTTTTGGAAACGGAGAAACCTCCCTGTGCCAGGTTAGGAGCAAGTAAAGCAAAAGCGGCCCTTGACGAAACACTCTGGAAAAATGATTACCATCTGCCGCGCACTTACATCCTGCTGGTGCTTCAGTCTTCGGGTCTAGCTCCAGGGAGAAGTGGAAGCAGAGACAGGCTCGGCGAAGCCCCCCGCCCGGCCCGCGGCTGGTACGCGGATCGCCCCGATCCCACCCCCGCCCGCAGCGCCGGCCCGCGACCCCTCCTCCGGCGGGACCCGCGCTCAGCTCCGCTCTCGGGGTGCGCGCCGGCCGGACGCCGACCGAG
>NW_004524668.1:2298806-2299699 GCF_000260255.1 Octodon degus
GAGCCACTAACTATATAGGTGTCATTTGTGTGACATTTTCAAAGTTTGTTTTTTTTTTTTTTTTTCTGACTCACCACATAGTACAGGCTGGACTTGAACTTTCGGTAATCCTCCTGCCTCAGCCACCCGAGTTCTGGGCTTACAGGCATGTGCCACTACACCTGCTTTAATAGATTTAAACAGTGCTAACAGTGGTGGCCTGCACTGTTCACAGGGATCCCCACTGCACTCCTGGCTCACGGGAGCATGGAACCCAGGATGAGTTCCCTAGGCCAGGGGCAGCTAGCTGTGCCCTGCCTGGCTCGCCAGTGCCTCAGCACACAAAGTCCCATGAAAGGTTGCTGAAAATTCAATTATTTAACTGATTGCTAGTCCACATTTTCATTCAGAAACTTGAGAAGGGCTTGCCAGCTCTCTTAACAACACATGGTAGAGCCCTCAGTGACAATAATTAAGAGACCATCAGACTGGGTTTTTTTTTGTTTTGTTTTGTTTTGTGTTTTGGCCGCTTCATGATGCCCTCAGGGCAGGTCTGGTTTGGCATGAGGATCTGGGGATCGAACTACAGCATCTTGAGCCTGACTGCTTTGTTTAAGCAGGCACTTTAACAACTGAGCTGATGGGCAGGCCTCCCTGACTGGGTTTTGAACACACATCACACAGGGCCATGCTAGGAGAGAAAGATAGGCTAGGAGCGCTCATCTTCTTCTCCGTACATCTGAGGTTTTTGTAACAAGTATGGCCCACTTTCATAATGAAAGTGACCTACAGGTATTTGAATTCTGAAAAGGAGAGCCGGCCAAATAGCTCAGCGGATTAAAGCACCTGGAAGCAGGTGCAGGGACCAAGGGTTCGATCCCCAGGCCTGCTGTGCGGGCCCCGCCCCCTGGATG
>NW_004524668.1:2301067-2303554 GCF_000260255.1 Octodon degus
GGGAGCATTCAATAGGAAGAGGGTAAAAGTACCAAGTGTAATTTGGTAGTTTTAAAAAGATTTAAAAGTACCAAGTATCATTGCTATCTGTTTATCAATAAAATTTTGAAAAAATAAATAAATAAATAAATAAATAAAAGCACCAAGTATTGTGAGAAATTGAACATGTAAATTAGGACCAGAATATAAGATATTGAGAACTGGAAAGAAAATGTTCAAGGGCTGGGGACATAGCTTAGTGGCACAGTGCCTGCCTGGCAAGCACAAGGTCCTCAGTTCAATTCCAGCTTCCAAAAATGTTCAAATGAGAAGGGGAACATAGGAGGGGGAGGGGGAAGGAGAAGGGGGACGCGGAGGGGGAGGAGGAGGGGAGCTGCTCCAGTATGCCATCATGCTGGGCTTCACTCTCAACTTTATCCTTAAGGCAAGCCTGCATTACAGATACCCAACCTCCATTTCAGTGGGAGGTGTGGTAGGGGAAAAAACCTCCACTTCACCGATAAGGAAACTGAGGCTCATGGAGGATTTGTGATCAACCCAAAGTCATAGGCAGCGCATCCAGGACTCAAAGTCATTTGTCAGACGCCCAGACTCCAGCTCAAAGGCCTTAGGCTGCTTCCCCTGGGTGTTGCCTAGCAACCACCTGGCAAGCTACCCAAAGCCCCGACACACACTCTGAACTACAATTACTCTGATGTTGTACTTTTTGTTGTTGTTTTTGTCTTTTGAGATAGGGTCTCCTCATGTAGTTTGAACTCACTATGTAGCCCAGGCTGGCCTCGAACACGTGGCAATCCTCCTGCTGAAGCTACCCGAGTGCTGGGAATACAGGTGTGCACCACCCAGCTCTGCTATTGTAGTTTAAAACAATCTCAAGGGTCCCTTATGATCAGGTGACTGTGCACAAAGCCCTAATCATCCGATATAAAGCAGCACACACATCACTGACACTTCATTTTTCCTGGAAGCACTTACCACCATCATCATGTTCTAGGTGATACTTCTCCCCAGCTCCCTGACCCCCCAGAATGTAAGCCCCACGTAAGCAGGAACTTCGTTTTGTTTGGAGGTTTTTTAGGACCCAGAATCAAACTCAGGACCTTGTACTTACCAGGCAGGTGCCCGTGCCCCTGAGCTATATTCCCAGCCCAGAGCACTACCAGCAGGATGCAGCCATTGATAAACACATATTGAAGGGCTGGAGAGATGGCTCAGTGGAATAAGTGCTTCCCTGGCAAATACAAGGGCCTGAGATCAATCCCCAGTTCTGCCAAAAAAACAAACAAACAAACAAATAAAAAACATATGGGACAAACAGTAATGACAGCCTGGTACTCCTCCCCTAAGGAACACCACACTTGCTAGGTTCATCTCCAGCCACCCTTGAATCCACTCCCAACTGTGGTTTCTGATTTCTATTCACCATACTATTAAAAAAAATTTTGAGGGGCTGGGAAGATGGCTCAATAGAATAAGCACTTCCCTGGCAAGCACAAGGGCCTGAGTTCAATCCCCGATTCTGGGGAAAAAAAAAAAAAAAGTAGAATAAATGCCTGCTTGGGCAAGCGCAGGGACCACAGTACGGAATGCCACTCCAGCCCTGCCCTTGGGTACACTGAGCCAGCCACCAAGACCACGCATGGTGTCACATGCCTGTAAGCCCAGCACTGGGGAGGCTGAAAACAGGAGGATTACTACAAGTCTGAGCTGTGTAGTGAGATCCTGTACCAAATATATAAATTTATTTATTTATTTATTTATTTATTTATTTATTTATTTATTTTTCAGTACGAGGGATTTAACTCAGGAGCCTGTGCTTACCAGGCAAGCACTTATTCTACTGAGCTATCTATCTCCTCAGCCCATAAATTTAATTTTTTTTTATTTTTTATTTTTTGGCTGGAGAGATAGCTCAGCAGTCTAAGCACCTGCCTGGCAAGCTCAAGGACCTGGGTTCAAACCCTGGTACTGAATGCTGTGCCTGCCCCAGAAAACCTGAGTGCATAATGCCAGCCAGTAAAACCAGGCGTGGCAGCCCATGCCTGTAATCCCAGTACTGAAGAGGCTGAGACAGGAAGATCACTACGAGTCCAAACTGTGTAGCAAGACCCTGTACCAAATAAATAAAGAAATAAGAGATTTTAAAATAAAACAATTTTGATTCTGTTACTAGTGAAATTCCAGGAGCATGTGAAGGTGTTTGTGCCGAGCCAGAGCCCTGCCGTGTCTCCATGAAAGTCACTTCTGCTGGCTTGTGTGTCCTTCACTCCTGATTACCTCGCAGGTTTCTTACTGGCCCCTCAGTCTCCTTTTTCACGTCTTTCCCCGTTAGTGTTACAGTGCCTCAGACTTATCAGGGGCTCCTACTTTTAGGGTACCTAGGCATTCCTTGGATATTCTCCAAGGAATGCCTAGGTACTTCTCCCGGGTTTCTGTTTCCAAATCTACAGGCTCATTGCAAGTTTCAGGACTGCCTGGAGCAGTGGC
>NW_004524668.1:2303869-2309766 GCF_000260255.1 Octodon degus
CAGCCCCAAGTACTCAGGTTTAAGTGGCTCTTTTTTGATAAATAAGGGGCTAGGGATATAGCTCAGTGGCATAAGTGCCTGCCTGGCAAACGCAAGGTCCTGAGTTCAATCCCTGGTACTTAAAACAAAAAGTGGATTTGGGGTTGTAGTTTGGGTACTCGGTCTCTAAAAGGTTCGCCATCACTGGCTTAGAGAGTTCGAAATCTATGTGGCTGGTGCCCCCAACATCCCTATGACTCAGCAGGCTCCAGATGGAATGTGTCATCTTCTTAAAGCTCTGTTCTGGTGGCCTGGACCTGGAGGTGTAGCTCAGGGGTACAGTGCTTGCCCAGCACAGGCAACTTCTGTCCCCAGCACTTGGGGCCCTTGTGGGGGGGAGGGAAGGTAGGTGAGTGGGTGAGTGGATGAGTATCTGCAGTGAAGGAAGGCCTGACTCTGGGGCTGGGGAGATGGCTCAGTAGAATAAGTGCTTGCCTGGGAAGTGCAAGGGCCTGAGTTCAATCCTCGGTTCTGCCAAAAAAAAAGAAGGCCTGACTCTGCCTGGCAGGCAACCTGAGGCCTCAGAGAGGAAGCTTTTGGCCCAGGTTTCAGCCTTGGGCACTCAGGAGTCTAAGGCTAGAGGATCACCGGGAGTGCGAGGCCAGCCTGGCTACATAGTAGATTCCAGGCTGCCCTGAACTACATGGTGAGAACTATCTTACCATGATCAATCAATCAAAAGAGATGGACCATTTGACCTAGATCTTGAGGGAGAGGGCAGGAATTTACCAGGTGAGACGGGGATGCCTCAGTATCCAGGCCCGGCAACAGCAACTGTAAAGGTCTGGACTCTGACAGGTGTGCGGGGCTGGAGGCCACAACATGCCTCCCCATGGAGGGTATAGGGAGAGCAGAGGGGAACGGCACTGCTTGCAGTATACCCCTCAGCCATGGCCAGTGTGTCCCACAACTGATGACCACGTGCACAGGCTCTCTGCAGGTACTGATTAAAGGAGTCAGAGAATGGGAAGTTCTACCATGAAGACAAAAAGCAGATCTCCTAAAAACAGACTCAAAAACCAGCCACACGGAACAACAGTGTTCACGCCCCTGTGACCAACTGCAGCCCTCCAGGAACTCACTCTAGAAATGTTCCCTGTGGCCAAGACGCGGAGGTTTCTACCACAGGCAGAGCTGGCCTGAGACGGGGGCTGACTCCAGACAGGGACCAGGATGAGCTAACAGGGTCACTCCACACGATCAACGGGAGGCTTGGCAGTGAGCGGAGGGCAGCCTTACAGAGCGGGTAGTACTGCCCATATTTGACAGAAAAAGAAACGGAGGCTTGGCCAGGTTATTGGAAGCAGTGGGACTGGAGGCCAGGTCTCGGGCTACAAAAGGCACATCTTCACACTTCCCTACAAAGAGATTCACCCAACTAGGAAGGTGGAGCCCTTCTGTATCCTGGGGCACGCTCGTCTCAGCCTCCTGCTAGGATCCTTTCTGGGAAGCTGATTGTCACAGTCCCAGTGTTGCCCAAGCTCCAATGGTCCTTTCAGTAGACACTTCCCTGTCCCCTCAAGGAGTCATTGTTCCCTTAAGGCCACCCACTTCAACCTATTTCCTGGTTTAATGGTTCAGGACATAGAAAAACTTCTTGTTTTTTCATCACAGTGGGGAGCTGTAGTTGTTCAATAAGCTGATAGCTAAATCAATAATATTTGTGCCAAGAATTGTAGAATAAAGAGGAGATATCATGATATGGAAATAGGACTCGACTCATTCAAACATTTTTTTTTTTCCAGTGCTGTGGACTGAACCCAGGACTTAGCGCTTGTTAGCGAGGTACTCCCCCACTGAGCTACACACCTACTCCTTTTCACATATTCATGGAGGCCCTACTTGGTAGCAGTCCTGAGCCTGACAATGCGCCTTCTAAGACGTGCAGACAACCCACACCTAAAGGAGTCCAGATTACCAGGTGTTATGTCATTAAAAAAAACAAAAAAACAAACCTGTTATGGAAACCTTGAAATCTACCAGTACCCATAGGATGATGATCTTAATACCTGAAACAAAAATTCTACTGAAGTTAATGACACTTTGGTAGACACTTAAACGAGGCTCCATCTCAGTATTCATGGGGGTAATACAGATTAAAACCACAACAAAACACCATCTTGAACTCTCTCAATTGACAGCATCTGCTAGGAAAATGGACCCAGCAGGCCTGAGGTTGCAGAACAATAAACACAACCAGGTACTGAGGGAACTACCAGTACAGAAGGTGTTTTAGTAAACATTTGCTAAATCAAGCCCAGGAAGGCTGGAGTAGAGATAGTGAGCTGCAGCTCATGGGCCACATATGGCCTGCTGGCATTTTTGTTCGCCCTCCCATGTGGGCACGACTGAACTCAGCGCCAAGAGTTCTAAAGTCGGAGAGTTCCCTAGAAATTCGACTGAACTGCGACAGAAAAATGGTCTCGGCTGGCACCTCCTGTCTCCGTGGGGCAGCACATGCTGCAGCTGAGCAGACCTGAGGCTCGCCTCTCACTGCACCCCACCACCCCTCTGCCCTGATGCCTCACCCTGGCACCTCGGAGGTATCTCCTCCTGGACCAGGGACTTGATGATGGGACCTACTCAGGGAAAACCCAAGAACTGGTACCACCAACTCTGCAATGATGCCACAGACTATATATATATATATATATATATATATATATATATATATATATATTTGTTTTTGTCCTCTAGACTGGGTCTCACTATGTAGTTCATTCTGGACATGAACTCACAGTGTTCCTCCTGCCTCAGCCTCTCAAGTCTTGGGATTATAAGTATGAGCTACTATACCATGCAGCTCTTCCCTTTTAATTTTTTTTTTAAATGTACTTAGTACAGGGTCTCACTACACAGATCAGACTCATAATGATCCTCCTGTCTTCAGCCTCCCAGGCGCTGGGATTCCAGGCAGACGCCACCACACCCAGTGCCCTCTCAGCGCCTTGATTGAACCCCGGTCCCTGCGTCTGCCTTAACAGGTGCTTTAATCTGCTGAGCTATCTGCCCAGCCCTTCCCTGTTATATTTATAATTAGTTCAGTTTCACCAGTATGATTATCACTATAAAAGGGCAAAGCAGACTCATCTAAGTCTAGGAAACGCACCAAGGTAATGGCAGTGATTTAGTTTATGTCGGCTCAATATAAGTGACTAAAATTTCTTCAATAGTTTTTGCATGTTCTTAAATGGGTGTTGCTTTCATAACAGCAGGAAAATGTCCTTTCCTACTGCTTGCTCTCCACACCGACCTGCTTGAGAAACAGGTCTAAAGCCAATGAGAGGGCCGGGGAGATGGCTCAGTAGAATAAGCGCTTGCCTGGCAAACGCAAGGGCCTGAGTTCCATCCCGGGTTCCACAAAAAAAAAGCTAATGTGATGGTGCGTGCCTATAGTCCTAGCTACTTGGAAGACAGAAGCAAGAGAATCACTTCAACCCACGAGTCTCAGGCCAGCCTGGGAAACAGCAAGACTTTTGTTTTGTTCTAATTTGTTTGAGGCAGGGTTTTACTATGTAGTTCAGGTGCTGGGATTACAGACATGCACCACCACAACTGGTTATAATCTCAGCCTGAAAGGAGAGAGGAAGGAGGTGAGGGGAAAGAGGAGGTGGAGAAGGGTAGCAGGGGAGAGGGAGGAAGAAAGAAGAGAGAGGAGGACAGGGGAGAGGATGTCTAGGGCCACATTTTGGGGACAGTGTGGAAGAGGGGGGCTGAAGAGACTTCTGTTGGCACAGCCTCACCTCACACAAGGCGGTAGAATGGATCCTGAAGGTGGGAAGGAAGAAAGCAGAGGGTTTACTTAGGGCCTGAGGCAAGGATTAGATTAGGGAAGCCCTGGGGTTTAACCTCCCGAAGGCCAATGGAGATTAGATGGCTGCTCACAGAGCCTGGGAGAGGTTTCTGGGAGAGCGGCCCTCCCTAGCCCTGCTGCCGCCCTGCTTTCCTAGTCCACCATTATTCACTCGACTGCCCAAGTGGGCAGTCAGGGGGACACCCTGAGCTGGTGCCCCAACACACTTCCTGTCACCAGATCTTGACTGTATCTTCCTAAACTCACTCAAAAGCCAGTTTCTTGCTTTCTTTCTTTTTGCGGAACTGGGGATAGAACTCAGGACCTTTCACTTGCCAGCCAGGTGCTCATGCCACGGAGCTATCTCCCTGGCCCCAGAAGCCAATTTCTCTCCTCTCCCCATATGTCTCCCATTTTCTTGAGTGAATTGCAGCCATCTGTCCTGATGGTCGCCTCTGCCCCCAGCCCATGCACCTCCCCTGGAGCTGTCTGTTCAGATCCCTTCTAACATGGGCATCTGAGTCCTCCTTCAGGAGGCCCCTGTGGCTGCAGCACTGTGCTCAGCCCTGTCACCTGGGGAGGCTTTGGCCTCACTGCACCCTTGGAGGAGGGAGGAAGGGTCACCAGGGCCCCAGGGCAGCCATCTGAGAATACTTAGCGAGGGTTCCTGCTTCTGCCGCACCTGCTCAGACCCACAAGGTCTGATTCAGAAAGAGCCTTAACCTGTGCAGGCAGTGTCTCTGCCAGTCCTGGGAAGATTCAGGCTTCATTTCGTTGGATTAGCTGAGACAAGCACCCAATGAAAGAGACTGTGCTAATTCCTTGTATGTAAAATAAAATTTAAAGCACTTAGAAATATTACCTGGGGAACTTTTTAATCGATCGCAACACTAGGTCCCCACACCTCAATTCCGGGTAGTGACTTTTTTTTTTTTTTCCTGTATTTTAGGAAAGGGTCTACAGGGTGTTCAGGGTCTTACTACTAGATCAGACTTATAGTGATCGGCCTGTTTACAACTTCCCAAGAGCTGGGATTACAGGCGTGTGCCACCGCTTCCAGTCTCAATTGTTGTTTCAGCATGCCCATCAGGACCAGGGGATCGAACCCCCGGCCCTGCGCCTGCTTGCAGGCACTTTAATCCGCTGAGCTATTTGGCCGGCCCTAGGTAGTGACTTTTAATTCGTAAAGTTGCTCAGGTGGTTCCATTGCACAGATGGGCCTGAGAACACTGGCCTCCCAGACACAGGGTGGCCTGGGACTCCACAGGGCCCTTCCTCCCAGCGCATACTATACCTGCCATGTCCCAGACTTGCCACTGGCACGGAGGCCCCAGCCAAGAACCTCATGGTGGCCCCTCTGGAAGCCTGTGTGCTAGCAGGGCCAGTGGGGTCCTTAGTGTTTGAAGCCTCACTCACTTCTGTCGCCTCTTGCCTCTTACTCTGGTGACAGACTTGGGATTCGCCAAACTTGCCCAGTTGTAGCCTCAGAGTCCATCTCTCAACCCAAAATACCCACCTCAGCTTCCTGGCCTAGGTAAGATCAGCTTAAGAATCACTTACTGAGGAAATGTCCACTCCACCCCTGCCCAGTATCTATCTAGTATGCCCCGATGACCGCTGTACTCATCCCAGAGCCTCTCTCTCTCTCTCTCTCTCTCTCTCTCTCTCTCTCTCTCTCTCTCTCAGTCTTATTATGCACTTCAGGCTGGCCTTGAGCTCACTTTGCAGCCCAGGCTGGTCTCGAACTCAAAATGATCTTCCTGCCTCAGCCTGCCTCAAGTTGGGATGACAGACAGGTGCCACCACACTCAGCTTATTGACGTTGTGTTCTGCACATGTATCCACTGCCTGGTCCCCTCACTAGGTGAAAGCTTCTGAGGGCCAGGGAGATGGCTCAGTGGCATAAGCGCTTCCCTGGCAAGCTCAAGGGCCTGAGCTCAATCCCCGGTTCCTTCAAAAAAAAAAAAAAGTGATAAGCACTAGATGGCCAGGGAGATGGCTCAGTAGAATAAGCACTTGCCTGGTAAGCGCAAGGGCCTGTGTTCAATCCCCCGTTCCGCAAAAA
>NW_004524668.1:2310351-2312463 GCF_000260255.1 Octodon degus
CTGTGGGCTAGGTGTCAATTCTGAGTTCTTGGGAATGTGCTAGCACAGAAACTGGCCCCTGACCCCTCCCCTCTTGCTCCCATCCGCAGAAGGTAGACTATCACCCCCACCCCCGTGCCTGTACCTTCATCCTGAGAACCTGTGAGTATGTTATCTTGGGCAACAAGGGGGATTAAAATTGCTAATCATCTGACCTTGACAAGGGAAGATTATCTGAATTACTGGGGTGGGCTCACTTTAATCACAAAGTGAAAGAGGGAGGCAAAGGTCAGTCAGAGAAGATGCTAATGCACTCATTAGAGGTCTCTGAGACCCATTTCGGATGTCTGTTCTCCATAAATGTAAAGGTGTTAATTTTGCGGTAATCTTTATACAGCAGCCATAGGAACTGAATACACTGCCTTAACCACCAAGCTGCAGCTCTAAGTGGAATTCTTTGCCATGGGGCCACCCTTGGGCCCGAAGGGCACACACACCTGTGTTCCAGGGAGGCGGGACCCACTGAGGCAGGAGGATCAGTGCAAGTTTGAAATCAGTCCAGGCTATAAAGTGATCCCGGGCTGATGAGATGGCTCAGTGGTGTAAAGCACCTACCTAGAACAAGCTAAGCTAAAGCACAGAGACCGCGGTTCAATCCCCCAGCACCACATACCGGCCAGCCCCGCCCCCTGGTGGGCTAAGCTGGCCACACACACACACACACACACACACACACAAATAAATAAAATTTAAAAAAATAAAATAAAATGATCCCAAGGCACCCATCCACACAGGGCAATGTAATTATAAAAGGAAGATGACAAAGTGGGGTCAAGGCCAGCCTGAACTGTATAGCAAGAATCTGTCTCAAAAAAAAAAAAAAAAGAAAGAGTAGGCAAACCTGAAAGTTTGGTACACTGCCCACAAGCGGTTACGGGCTCAGGCTTGGCCCGGTTCCTAGCCTCCTCACCCACTCACTTGGCTGAGCTGGCTTCACCTCCCTGCCTCATCTGTAGCATCCACCGCTGCATCATGGAGCACTTCTTCCATGCCAAACGCTACGTTCAATGACCGAGACTCAAAAAGGCCAGGACTTTGTCAGTAACAAACTGGTGCCCAGAACAACACGGACCTAAAATCCTTGGGGTGGGAATTTTTAGCCTAAACAAGTAAGTCCGCTCAGAGTGGAAAGTGTAGGACACAGAGAAGGCCTTCGCAGGATGCAACTCTGCTGCGAACACCTGGAGAAGAAAGAGGAGCATTTCACAAGGAATAAAGGCGAATCTTCCAGCTGTGAACAAGCCATTTTATTTGTTTGTTTATTTATTTATGGGTTTGATACAGGGTCTCACTACCTGGGACACTATGCAGCTTGAACTCAGTGATCCTCCTGTTTTCAGCCTCCCCAGCACTGCGACTACAGGCGTGCCCCATCACGTGGGCTCTCAGCAGCTCAGCGGGCCTGGGAGCGGGGCCAGCACCCTGTGGCAGGGCCAGCAGGCATGTGGCGCCAGGGATCGAAGCCCAGCCCCTGTGCTCACCTAAGCAGGTATTTAGTCCGCTGGGCTATCCCGTGGGCCTGAACAAGATGTTTTATCTGGCAGTAAAATGGGCCAAAATTTCTCAGCTGAGGAACAAAGATGCATACAGCTGCCACCATGCCCAATCTCAACTGCCGTTTCAGCACGCCCCAAGGGGCAGGGCCCGCACCACAGGCCTGGGGATTGAACCCCGGGCCTCTGTGCCTGCTTGCAGGCGCTTTAGTCTGGTGAGCTATTTGGCCAGCCCTAACATTTGCTAAAGTTAAAGGAATTAATGAATCCCTGCACCCCCAAGTTTAGGCAGAAGGACTGGAATTTTTGAGCCAAACTTGGGTGATTAAGGGATTTAGCAAGATCCTATTTTAGGGCTGGGGAGATAGCTCAGTAGAATAAGTGCTTGCCTACCTAGCCCAAGGGCCTGAATTCAATCCCAGGTTCCACAAAAAAAAAAAAAAAAAAAAATTCCTATTTTAAAATAAAGTGGCCAGGGCTGGTGAGATGGCTCAGTGGTCTAAAGCACCTACTTAGAACAAGCTTAGCAATGCACATGGACTGCAGTTCAATCCCCCAGCACCACATGCCAGCCAGCCCC
>NW_004524668.1:2312563-2315893 GCF_000260255.1 Octodon degus
GACCCTGGTCTATCACCATGCACTAAACTAAAGTCAAAATGGATTAAAGAGGGCTGGTGAGATGGCTCAGTGGTCTAAAACACCTACTTAGAACAAGCTAAGCCAAGCAAAGCACAGGGACCGCGGTTCAATCTCCCAGCACCACATGCCAGCCAGCCCCACCCCCTGGTGGGCTGAGCTGGCCACACACACACAAAATAAATAAATAAATAAATAAATAAATAAATAAATAAATAAATAAAATAATAATTTTTTAAAAAATAAAATAAAGTGGCCAGCCAGATAGCTCAGCAGATTAAAGCACCTGCTCAGGCAGATGCCAGGACTGGGGTTCAATCCTCGGCGTGCCATGCCAGCCATGTCCCCAGGGCACACTGAGACAGCGATTGAGACTGGGCATGGTGGTGCACGCCTGTAATCTCAGCACTTGGGAGGCTGAAAACAGGAGAATCACTGAGTCGGATCTGTGTAATGACACCCTGTAGACCCTGTTCTAAATACATTAAAATAAATAAAAATAAAAATAAAGGGCTGGGGATGTTGTTTAATGTGAAGGCACTGGATTCAATCCTTGGTATCTGGATGCATGCATGCATGCATGAACGGAGACTCAGGTGATCTGTGTGAGGGATGGAAGCCTGGCAAATGTCAAAAGAAGAAAAGCAACAGCAGTTTCTGAAGGTGATGTTCACTCCCAAAGACTCCAAAGAGGCTGCTCATAGGCTTTTCTAACTTTCCTAACTTTGGCTCTTTTTAGGTGTTCTATCTTTCTCATCACTACAGGGGCTCACGCTCCTAGCGCCTGGCACCTGACGCTGTGGGTAGAGCCGAAGAACACTGAAGCCAGGAGCCTGTGCTTCGTGCTTAGGGAACAGAGCACTCAGCCAGCAGGAACCAGCGCGTGCACAAACTCCAGCAAGTGCTGCAAGTGATTCCCAGCAGCCTGGCTCCTCTGTAGACTCCGCAGTTCTCAGGGCAACTATAAAGGTTAACTAATATGTAAAAATGCCTGGGACAAAGAAGGTGTGTCAATAAACGTCAGTTCTCCCACTTCCTCCTCTTATCTTTCCCACTGCCCCCAATCTCCTGTGTGCTTGGCTGAGAGGCACAACAATCTGTCATTTGATCATGCTGAGGACAATTTCTAAAACAAAGGCTAAAGGAACATATTCCACAGGAGAGAAATTTCTCCCTCCCTCCCTTCTCTCTCTCTCTCTCTCTCTCTCTCTCACACACACACACACACACACACACACACACACACACAGAGGTTTGGTCCACAAGTAGGGCTGAGGCTGAGAGATCCTTTGCCATCCCTACATCAGAAGTGCTGAACACACAGACAAACACCGACCACGTCTGTAATGACGCTGGAACAGCTCACAAGCACACAGTGTCTCCCCCTTTCACCTGTAGTGAACCCTGCTTGTCATAGAGAAGATGTGCCGAGACTGCTGTGCTGAAGGTGTAGGGCTGATGGGCTGGGGAAGCAGTTCAGGGATAGGATCTCAGTTGGATGTCATTACTAAGAGGTGATGGAGGGCCAGGGAGATGGCTCAGTGGAATAAGCACTTCCCTGGCAAGCGCAGGGGCCTGAGTTCATTCCCCGGTTCTGCAGAAAAAAAAAAAAAGAAAGAAAAAGAAAAGAAAAGAAAAAAGGTGATGGACACAGCTGGCAGGCTCTAGTTGAAAGGCTGTGGATCAGGGAGCCTGACCCAGCCGAGGGCTCCATCTGGTCTCTGGCTCCTGCCCCCGACTCTTGCCCTCCTCTGTCTGCTCCTGGCTGCTCTGAGCAGCTTTCTGCTGTCCCATCCTTCTGCCCTGGCCCTTGCACCTTGGAGCCAGCTGGCCATGAATTGAAACCTCTGGAATCATGCACCTAAATGAGCCTTTCCTAGCCTGTAACACTGGCACTTGGAGGTAGAGACAGGAGAATCCCTGAGAGTCTGAGGCCAGCTGGGGCTACAAAGTGAGTTCAAGGCTGGCCTGAAAGTGAAACCCTGTCTCAAAACAAACAACCAACCCAGATTCTTCTTGATTCTATGGATAGCATTCCCCACTTATCCAATCACTTGCCTAACATCTACATAACTAAAGCTGGTGATTTAGCTCACTAGGACCTGTCTAGCATGAACAAAGCCCTGGGTTCAAATCCCCAACATCACACACAAGAAGGAAGGAAAGAAAAAAGGAAACAAAAAAGTTAATTCTGAACGCTTGGTTAGGGCCAGCACAATAGCTCAGCGGACTAAGCACCTGCTTAGGCAAGCACAGGGACCAGGGTTCGATCCCTGGTCTTGCATGCTGCACTGGCCCTGCCCACGGGGTGCGCTAAACCAGTGACTGAGTCCAGGAGTGGTGGTGCACACCGGTAATCCCAGCTCCGGGGAGGATGAAAACAGGAGGATCACTATGAGTCCGAGCCGCGTAGCGAGACCCTGTACCAAATACATCAATGAGGAAAAAAAAAAAAAAGGAATGGGGCTGTGCTAGCATCCAGTGAGTTTCCAGTTTGTTGCCTCGTAGGAGGGAAGTACTCAAAGACAAACAGCCTTTGCAGTTCTCTCTAGCAGGTCTCTAATCATTTATAATTATCCAAGCATAGCAAGTCTCAGGCCCAGAGCGTTTAGTAAGGAAGGGAATATAATGAGCTAAGGAGGCCGATGCTCCATTTATAGACTATCAAGAGATAAGTTGAATAAGCCCACATAAGCATTACGGAAACAACACAGGTACATGAATATGGCAGTAAAATAACAATAATGAACGATACAGAATGAATATAGCTGGGGAAGCATGTGGTGGCTTAATCATTCGTCCCACTAACCTGCTAGTTTTGCAAGGTAGGGAGAAACTCCAGTACACAGCCAAACAAGAGAAAGCCTCCCCAGTGACTTGGGCAAACATTCATCAAGCATAGTGGGAGGGGCAAGGGAGATGGCTCCGTAGAATAAGCGCTTGCCTGGCAAATGCAAGGGCCTGAGTTCAATCCTCGGTTCTGCAAAAAAAAAAAAAACCTCAAATAAACATAGTGGGAGATAATCTTAGGCAATCATAGGGAATGGATGCCTTTTGAGTTAATAAATTTGAATCCAAGATATGGTCTGATTCAGTGTATCATTTTTTTTTCTAGTTCTTTTTTTTTTTTTTAGCTTTGTCCAGCCCCTTGTGTATGCTAGACAAGTGCTCTATGATCAAACTATACCTCTAGTCCTTGGGTGACGTGGGAGACAGGGTCTTGCGACATAGCTCAGGCTGGCTTCGAATTCATGCTGATCCTCCGGCCTCAGCCACCTGAGTGCTGATAGCACAGGTATGTGTCACCACATC
>NW_004524668.1:2315993-2317413 GCF_000260255.1 Octodon degus
CACTGAGCCATCTCTCCAGCCCAAGTCACTACTTATTTATTTAATTTATTTCTGTATTTGGTACAGGGTCTCACTAAGCAGCTCAGACTCCTAGTGATCCTCCTGTTTTCAGTCTCCTTAGCGCTGGGATTACAGGTGTGCACCACCACACCTGGTCTTGGTGGCCGGCTCAGTGTGATCGGGTACTGAACCCCGGTTCCTGTGCTTGCCTAAGCAGGCGCTTAGTCTGCTGAGCTATCTCACTGGCCTGAGTCACTTTTTTTTTTTTTTTTTGGGGGGGCAGTATCAGGGATTGAACTCAGGCCCTTGTGCTTGCCAGGGAAGCACTTATTCTACTGAGCCATCTCCCCCGCCCTCTGAGTCACTTTTTAGTAGTGATGAAAGAACAATTTGGAAAAGTGCAGCCAGGATCACTGCATTGCTACATTGAGGAGACACCTTGTTATCTGCAATGCCATTAAAGAACACTGGATTTTTTTTCCATCTGATGAGCACGAAGAAGGGAAACATGTACCTGACTTTTGCCCACTTGGCAGCAGGGAGCCTGGCTCAGCACCATGCTGTGTGCAGACAAGCGCGCATCCCGGGTGAAGCAGCAGAGTGATGCCGACATGGGAACCTTTCCGCACTGCTGTCATCCCCACTTCTTTGTGGATCTTAGGGGTTCCCAAATGGAAGCTCAGCAAGCAACTTCCCCAGTCTGACCTTATTCAATACATTTAAACCATCACAAAAATAAAATAAACTAAACCATCATTACCGGGCCAGGGAGATGGCTCAGTAGAATAAGCACCTGCCTGGCAAGTGCAGGGTCCTGAGTTCAATCCCAGGTACCACAAAACAAAACAAAACAAAACAAAACAAAAAAACCCCATCACTACCTTCATCCTTTATTTCCCAAGAAAAATAGCACACAAGCCAGAGACTAGAACCCCTCTCACATGTAAGCCTAATATAGCCAATGAATATATAGTGTTTGCACTACTTTAATAGTGTCTAAAGCCGGCCAAATAGCTCAGTGGATTAAAGTGCCTGCAAGCAGGAGCAGGGTCTGGGGGTTCGATCCCTGGGCCTTCTGTGCCGGTCCCACCCCTGGAACAAACGGAAAAGGCAATTGAGACTGGGTGTGGTGACGTGTGCCTGTAATTCCAGCTCTTGAGAGGCTGTAAACAGGTGGATTACTGCAAGTCTAATCTAGTAGTGAGACCCTGTACACCCTGTGAAAATAATAAATAAATAAATAAATAGATAAGTAAACAGTGCCTGTTATTTTCACAGTCCCTGTGAAAATAATAAATAAATAAATAAGTAAACAGTGCCTGTTATATGCCAAGTGATTTGCAGTACAGGCAATCCTAGACTGAATGTCTTCTGACTTCGGGTATCCGCAGTTGGCAGCACGTCTTTTTTTTTTTTTTTT
>NW_004524668.1:2317513-2319232 GCF_000260255.1 Octodon degus
TCTTTCTTAAAGCATAATTTTGGATCAGTAACCTTATCACTATTTGCTAACTTGAAAGATAATCAAATTGCAAGCTGGAAGTAGTGGATATATCTATCACCCCAGCATTTGGGAACCTGAGGCAAGAAGATCTTGAGTTCAAGGCCAATCCGGGGCTACAGAGTAACTTCAAAGTCAGACTAGTCTTGGTTAGTTGACCTGCCTCAAAAAGAAGAAGAAAAAAAATCTGATCATAAAGATATCTCTATGCTAAAAGCCTCCAGGTAAGTATCTGTGGCTTGGATTACAGACTGCCTAGTTAACATTTTCCCTCAGGTAATTAACACATACTGGGGCCACAGAGATACCTCAGTAGAATAAGCACTTGCCTGGCAAGCGCAGGGTCCTGAGTTTAATCCCCAGTACCGAAAAAAAAAAAAAAGGTATATATATATATATACCTTAAACTGAACATGTGCAGCTGGGCATGGTGCTACACACTTGTAATCCCAACACTCTGGGAAGCTGAGGCAGGAGGATCACAAGTTCATGCCCAGCCTGGACAACGTAATGATTTAGGAAGACTGTATCTTAAAATTAAAAAAAAAAGAAATTTAAAAATTAAAAAGGGCTATGAATGTAGCTCAGTATGAAAGCCCTCGGTTCAATCTCCAGTACAATGCTGGGAAAAAGTGGATAAACACAAAACAGAATTCCTAGTTTCCTGCCAAATCCACTCCATGTGGCCTTTTCCATCCAAATTAACGACAGCTCCACACTTAATGCTCAGACCAGATGAGTCACTGTTGACGTCTCTGTAACTCTCGCTCCTGTGTGTGTGTGTGTGTGTGTATGTGGTGTGCACGCATGCACACCTGTGCACACCTGCATGTATTACTATTGGTGACTAAAGCCAGGGCCTGTGAGGAACTACATTACCCAACACCCCGACACCCCAACACAACCCCCCTTTTTTTTTGAAGGCAGGCTCTCACTATGTAGCTCAGGCTAGCCTCTCACTCACTATGTAGCGCAGCCTGGCAATCCTCCTGCCTCAGCCTCCTGAGTGCTGAGATTTCAGGTGTATGCCACCATTTCCTGGCTTTACATCCCCTGCCCATTTTAAAATTAATTCTTCTCTTCCTTTTGCCTCAGCCACCAGGCATGCTCCACCATTCTTTCTCTCTTAATCTCTTGTCTAATAACTGTGCAAGGAAATCCTGCTGGTTTATCTTTAAGACTCCTCTATTATCTGACCAGTTCTCACCACCTCCAGTGCTAGCAGACATCAAAGCAAGCCGGATTACTGTAATACTTCCACTTCTGTCCCTCACATTCTAGTCTTACCACAGGAGTCAGCAGAAGCCAGGTCACGTGACACCTCTGCTCCGACTCTGGAGCTGGTTCACTCCAGGGCGGTAAGGGCCCGCCCCTCGCTCTCTGACCTCAGTTCCTTCCCTGCTCGTGGCCGTCCGGGGCTCTGTGCCCGGCTCCCCTGCCAGCAGTCCCCGCTCCAGCTGTTCCCTTGGGTACAGTGCTTCCTCACGGATCCATTTGGTTAACGGCACCTTCTTCAAATCTCAGGTTCTCAGTGACACATCCCTGTATCCCCTGGCTTTTTTTTTTTTTTTTTTTCCTCCACAGCATATCCTATTAAGACTATATGCTTGGGGCTGGTGAGATGGCTCAGTGGTCTAAAGCACCTACTTAGAACAAGCTTGGCAAAGCACAGGACCGCAG
>NW_004524668.1:2319505-2325373 GCF_000260255.1 Octodon degus
GTTGAAGTGCCTGCTTAAAGGAGCCAGTCAGTTTCTTTGAGCGCTGGTTCCATTCCCACATACTCAAGGCAACCCAGACCAGCGCTGCTGCAGGTCAATGGGGAGCTACAAAAAAAAAAAAAAAGAAAGAAACCTTCTGCACTTAAAAAAAAAAAAAAATGTGCAGCAGTTTGAGAAGAACTTTGGCTTCCTCATTTGGTACCTTTAGAACCAAGACTCATCGAGCACCATCACGTAGGTGATTAAAACACGTTTTCTGTACCTGAATTTCTTCCTCTTCTAACATACTAGTGGCTTTTAGAAGGCAAAGAGAATACAGGGTGATCTTTATACTTATATTGCATTGAAACAATTCAAGAAAATCTTGGTCCTCCTGCCCTCCCCACACTCAGATCTGATTTATACCCTGATATCCCCAACTTCCAGTCTCTCCCATGGCGTTTTGTAAGTCCGGGCATGGTCAAGTCAGATTTGGAATTGGAATGATAGAAGATCCAGTCCCGGATGGGGATGGAAGCCACTGTGGTTTTCAGATCTAACCCCATCTGTTCTTTGACTTTTGTCCTTTGGGTTTCTCCTTTCTCCTGATGATCCACTTACAGGCTGACTTATTGGGAACCTGACCATGATTGTAGTCCTTGCCAGCTTTACGCCTCCCCTTCTGGGGAGACAGTGTGAAAGGGTTTTGGGGAGAAAAAAAAATACTAAATTCTCTCCTGGCAGTGCGGGTGGTGTCACTCTGAGGTCTTTTTCTTTCTTTTTTTTTTTTTTTGCAGAACCGGGGATTGAACTCAGGTTCTTGCGCTTGCCAAGGAAGCGCTTATTCCACTGAGCCACCTCCCCAGCCCTTCTTTGAGGTTTTAAAGTGCCTCTTCGTGTGTAAGGCGAGGTGGTCCGACCTGGAAAAGGCCCGGCCGCACTTCTGGCACTGCAGGGGGCGGTGCCCCGTGTGCTTGTGGTAGTGCCTGGTCAGTTCATCTGAGCGGGCAAACTTCCACTCACAGCCGTCCCAGTCACAGTGGAACGGTTTCTCACCTGTGTGGGTTCGCAGGTGTGTCTTGAGATGAGAGCTCTTTGTATAGATTCTGCCGCAGTCGGCATAATGGCAAGCGTGGATGGCCTTCCTTTTCCGGGGCCACAACCTTCTTCCCGTCTTTGGCTGGGGATCTTCTGGCAGGCAGGAACCAGGTGGCATGAGTTCTTGGTAGTGAATCGGTGGGACCTGCGGCTGCATTTGGTCGGGCAGAAAGGGTGGGTAGTTGGGTCCCGGATGGGGATGGAAGACAGGAGGAAGCGGCAAGGCAGGGTGACAGTCCCTGGTGCTCAGCAGTTCCTCGGGACCCAGGGTCGGGAGCTGCTGCCCCAGGGAGAAGTCGTGTGCGCTGGGCCAGTGCCCGTGGCTGAGCGGCGGTCCAGCGCCCAAGTGGGCCTCCAGGGGCCGGCCGACGGTGCAGGACGACACCGCCTCCTGCTTGATCTTAGGGCACATGCACGACGGCCCGCCGTTGTAGGGCGCCACCACCACCGGGTGGCTGCCATCCGGGCTGCCTTTGCTAACACTGATGACCGAAGGACTGCCGTACTCGCTTCCCGGGGGGCTCAGCGACGCCTTCAGCACAAACTTGCCCATCAGCCTGCCACCTGGCGGCGGCTGCTGTGGTGGAATGTACGCCGGGTCCGACTCAGGCCCCAGGAGTTCGGCCAAGAAGCCCCCCGAAGGGCTCACGTCGTTGATATCCGCCAGGTTGAAGGGCGCCGCGGGAGGGAGCGCACACTCCGGGCCGTACAGCAGGCCGCCTCCGGTACCGCCCGGAGCCACGCCCGTGTCGCCCCCGGCCCGCATGGGGTAGCTAAAGCTGCAGGTGGAGGGCGCGCTGGCCGGGCCGCTGCTCGACGGGAAGGACGAGGACGAGGCTGCCGCCCAGGAGCAGAAGGTGGCGGCCACGGACTCCTGGTGCGACAATGAGTTGGAGAGAATGAACTCTGGGTCCAGAGGGTCGTTGAACCCCTCCAACTCTCTGCGGGGTAGGTGGGCTGCGTAGCCAGCGCTGCACGCCGCGCCCGCGCTACCGTCCAGGTCCGTGGCCACGGTCGCCGCCGCCAGGTCGTAGGGGCGGCCGGGAAGCCCTGGATTAGGTCGCTCCATGTGAGAGAGCTCCTCCCGCCAGCGCTGTGGGGACAGGGCGAGGGGCAGACAGGCTGTGAGCGTCGGTCCCGATCACCACCCGACGTCCTAACTGGGCCCGGTCGGCGCACCGGCGGCAGACCGCCCCGGGGACGCTGGTGCCAGCGCTGCAGGCTGGACCAACACCGGCCGCAGCCGTCACGGGAACTGGGGCACGAGCTCTCCGCTAAGCCTTCGCCTCTGGCCGCCTACTTGGTGGCCTCTCGGGCCGTCTGGTGCCTCAGGATTTAGCCGCCCTCCAGCCGGTGCGCCGCGAGCGCCCACTCTAGTCGCCAGCGCGCCCGGGACGCGGAAAGACCCTACGTGAGCAGCCCTACGCGAGCAGCTCCACAGCACCCGGGCCACGCGCGCGTTACAGCCGAGGCGGGGTCCCCGAGCCACCTCAAAAAAGCTGCGGACTCGGGGTGACGACCGCCCCTTCCCCGCGTGCGTTGGCCTGCTGAGCTGTGGCTTCCGCCCGTTCCCATCCCACCCGCAGAAACCCAGCCAGGGCTCTTGCGCGACTCACGTTATTCGGGGCACCTGCCGGACGCAGTGTCTTCTTCCTTCCCGCCGGGCAGGACACGAACGTGGAGAAGGACTGGAGCAGCGCGTCGTTGACAGCCATGTCAGACTCGCCAGGTGGCTGCCTGCGGGCCGGGCAGGGCGCCCGGGAGGCGGGAGTCAGGGGCAGCCTGGGCCACCGCCCCGGGACGCCCCGCAGGTCCGCACCTCACTTACCTCATTAATATGGGGCCCAGAAGATCCTCGGGAGCCCGAAGCAGCAGGGATACCCGAAGTCCAGAATTAACGAAGGGGGGGAAAAAAAAACTTAGAAACGAAGTCAAGACCCTCAAACCCAAAAATGCCTAAAGTCCTTCTTTGGATTAAATATAAACTGGCAATATCGCCTTCTTTAAAAAGTTCCTTTGTATACAAAAGTTCTTAGAAAAGTTGTAAACTTACAAAAATAGACAATCAGCAAGGCGAGTAAGCAGTCCGGTGTCCAGGCTGCGCTCTCTTAGACTCCGCTGCTGTCCCGGTGGCTGCGGACGTCTTAGTGGGCGCAGGGGCCGTGGCCCGGAGGTGGGCGGTGGGCAGGCGGGGCGGAGCCGCGAGCTGGGCGGAGGCGCAGAGCGCGGGGTCCCGGGGGCTGCACGGGCCGCGGGGGTCTGGATGGGTGGGGACCGGAGGGGCGGGGCACTAGGCGGCTCCGGGGCAGCCGCCGCCCACCACCGCCTCTGCTCCCCGCGCGCCTGCAGCCGCGCTTGCTCTCTCCAGCTGGGGAACTCTGGTTTAATTTTAGAAAAGCTATATTGCAAAGGGTAGCTGTGTGCTTTGATCTTGCTCTTGGCTACCACCTGCACAGAAATTCAGAGTCCCGGGGCTGGGGAGATGGCTCAGTATAGGCGCTTCCCTGGCAAGCGCAAGGGACTGAGTTCAATCCCCGGTTCCATTCTGCCCCCCCCCCCAAAAAAAAAGCGCTTCCCTAGAAATTCAGAGTCTCTCTGGGTCTGAGAGCTGGTTCCACCACCACCACTTGAGATTCCTTTCCTTGTCTGCACCTCAGTGTCTTCCTCATTGTAACATTCGCCTCATAGAGATAATATGTGCACATCAAGGACCCCAACATTACAGTGTACACTTAGCCACCACTGACACTGACTGCAGTTATTGCTTAACACTAGCGCTGGAAGAGGGGCTGGGGACAGCTCCTGGGCCCTTTTCAGAAAACCAGCTTCTACATCTGTCAGGGACCCATTCTGGCTTTTTTTTTTTTTTTGGTGGAACTAGGGATTGAACTCAGACCCTTGCGCTTGAGGGAAGTGCTTATTCTACTGAACCATGTCCCCGGCCCCCCTCTGCCTACTTTCTTTCACGTTTGTGTAAGGGATCTGAGATGCTCAAATCCCAAATTCGATGATTTTAGAACACAGAGTTGGGGACCAGGAGTTGTAAATGGACATAGTATGTTCTAGGCCCTCCTTACCCTGCCTGCCTTGTGGGCTGGTTTTGGAATGCAGCACCTAAGTGTGGGGACAGATCTTGGCTCCTTCTCTGTATGATGCTCAACTTGCCCTTACTACCACTGCTTCTACAGTCTCAAGAAAAGCACCCAGACTGCTTCCTCACACCGGCTAATAGTGGCTGCCTTGGAGGCCCTTCTCTCTGCCCACCCTGAGGCACACACCTACCAGTCCTTAGTATGCATTACTAAATTTGTCTTATTTCACTCTTCTCCGTACCCCTCATACAGGCAATTGGGGGTCTTGGCCAAGTCCCTGATTGCACAGCATGCAATATTTGGGCAGGGCTAAGATTTAAAGACAAAAAAAGAAAAAGCACTATTTTCAGAGAGATACCATGGTATTCAATGGGTGAAAAGTCATGTGTTCACTTTCAGGACGACTGAGGGGCTCTAGAACTTCACTTGTACAGGAGCTGAGTGTCACTGTCTTTCACGTTCCTTCCAGCTTCCAGGTAACTACTGCCATATGTATCACCAAAATTCTATCAGCAACAGTAAATGTGTAACACTTTAATGATCCAGTTACATAAAAGTCCTCAACTGCTACAACTGCAACTCACTTTGTTCCCTGAGCTGTAAAAACATAAGCCACCTGTACTTGTTCCCTAAGCTGTCCACACCTGCACCTGAAGAGTCCTGCTCAGTGCCCCTGGCACCCCAGGTGCCTTGACTGGATTCCCCTCTGACAACCACACTGCGGTTTCCATAACAAGCTCCTTTCCAAGTAGCTCTGTACCTCCAGGCCCCAGCTTGGTCCCCAGTGGCCGCAGCTGAAACTGTCTGTGGGTGGTTTCTCCTGGCCTTGCCTGGTCTCCAGAAGGCTTGGCCTTAACCCTGTAGGGCTCGGGCCCTGTTGACAGTTTCCTACGATACTGATCCACCAGACGCCCACTATACTTCAGCATGCCTGATAACTCAACAGGTCTGGAATAGCCAGCCAATGGGAAAAGGTGACAGTAACAGACTTCCGAGGGGCAGAGAGGCTGCAGCTTCCCACAGTACTTGCCTATACTCCACCTGCCCACAAGTGAAAGAGTGAAAAATCAGAATGTGTACAGCTGTTTCCCTTAATATTCTTTCTACAGCACACAATATAACAGCTCTGAAATACTTGGCAAGGATCTTACTGATTCTTTCTAGACAGTAAAGCGACAGGATAGAACAGAACCTCTATTGGATATCTCTATGAAACGATATTCCAGGCATTTAGTGCTCACTGTACTAAATGGAAATATGTCCTATACTTCTTTAGCTTTTTAAAAAATCTTATTTATTTGGTACAGGGCCTGCTGGTTAGCTCAGTTGTTTAAAAGCCTGCTTATGCAAATGCAGTCAGAAACAGGATACCATGGTTCAATCCCCACCTCCACCTGCATTACCAGACCTGCCCTTAAGGCAACCTGAATCAGCCAAAAAAAAAAAAAAAAAAAAAAAAAAAAATCAATTTAGTATAGGATCTAGCTACATGGCACAGACTCAGGGATCCTCCTGTCTTAGCCTACCCAGTGCTGGGATTACAGGTATGCACTACCATGCCTGGTTTTGGTGGCTGGCACAGTGTGCCTGGGGTTCCAGGGCCGGCACGGCATGCGGTACTGGGGATCCAACCCAGATCCTTGCACTTGCCAAGCAGGTGCTTAGACCGCTGAGCTATCTCCCCAGCCCTCTTTAGTGT
>NW_004524668.1:2326383-2328043 GCF_000260255.1 Octodon degus
CTGGCTGGAGTGTTGTGGGGATCGAACTACAGCAACCTGAGGCTGACAGCTTTGTGGAAGCAGCCACTTAAACAACTGAGCTAAGGCCAGGCCCCCTGGGGTCGTGGTTTTGCCAGGTAGGTGCTTATGCCGCTGGGCTATCTCCCTGGCCCCCTTGTAGATTAACTTCTAACAGCTCCAAACAGATTTAGCCTGCAACACACACTTTTTCTGGTCCTGGGGCTTGAACTCAGGGCTTGTGTATGCTAGGCAAGCACTCTACCACTGAGCTACAGCTCCCCCTTTTCACTTTTATTTCATTTAAAACACAAGCACTCACTTTTCACTGTCCCCATTTCTCTTCACGTGTCCGCATGCACTGCAGAGGTCTGAGACCAGAGCCTGTGGCGCTAGGCAAGTGTTCTACCACAGAACCACCTCTTCCTCTAACTGCAACTGAAACCAACATCATCTTCTTTGGTTCTCTCACCATCCTGCACAAGTAAAAATACAACGGCACAAAATCCAATAACCTAATTCATTTTCCAGCCTCTGGAGCACCAGAGCCTCCCAGGGAAGGGCCCCTGCACTTACTGTGCCCTGACTCCTCAAGCTGGACAGACTACTCCCTCCCACTGTGCACTCCAGTTAGTCTTCCTGGTTTCCTGCCAGCAGACTGGGACCTGCTTGTGTGCACAGGGGGATGCCCTCCTGGTGTATTTCTACATGAAACGGTCCATTCTCACAGTCCTTTATTCATTGTATGGTGTGGGATTAGCCAATAACGGAATATTTTTGTATTCCTGTTCTCCAAGCATGCTACAGTTAAAAAACAAACAGGGGGTCTGGGGATTTGGTTCAGCAGTAGAATGCTTGCCTAACAAGCTGGAAGCCCTGGGTTCGGTCCTTGGCACCAAAAAAAACAAAACAAAACAGAACAAAGAAACAAACAAGGCCGGCCAGATAGCTCAGGGCCAGGGATTCAATCTCCAATCCTGACGATACCCAGGCCTGCCGTGCCAGCCCCATGCCCAGGGTACACTAACACAGCAATTGAGACTGGGCGTGGTGGCACACACCTATAATCCCAGCTCCTGGGAGGCTGTAAACAGGAGAATCACTAGGAATCCGATCTAGCAGTGAGACCCTGAACACCCTGTAGACTGCCTCAGTTTAGCTCCACAAAGTGTAACTGCAGGACTAGAACATTCATCAACAGAGCAGCACAGCACTTCTGGCCTATGACTGGGATGGTCACCCACTATCTCACTTCAAACATGTGACACTACACAGGGTCACCTACCCCTGACCCTCTACTGATGTGGTTAACAGCCTAAAAGTAACCATGCAGGAAAATTTTCATAAATTAAAAGACATCTCCTTGGCCACCCTGCCCTCTCCTTTTCAAGTTTGGACATGCAAACATACTACCCACAGGTCTTGTGAAAAGGCAGATGCGGTGGTTCTGGGCTGAAGGGATCCAGTCTTCCCACCTGCTACAGTTCCACCCAAACATCATCTTTGGTCTAGTGGGACACATGGAGTCAGCCTCTAAAAGAACAGGTCCAAATGCCAAATGTGGGCTGCCTGTTCCCCACTAGCTGGCTAACTCTCCCTGCTTACTCCAGCCCCTGCCCCACACTGCTAGGACTAGAACTGTTACAAGCTTGGCATGACAGCA
>NW_004524668.1:2330293-2331291 GCF_000260255.1 Octodon degus
CACAAATTAGTAAATTGAATGAATGGAATTAACACATTTAAGCCCAAAATTGAAAAGGTTATCTTAGTACTAAGAATCAGAAATGACTTTTTTTCACTGGAAAATTACCATTAATAATAAATATCAATTTTCACAACAAAAGGAGGACAACTTTTTTTTTTTTTTTCGGTACCAGCAATGGAACTCAGGACCTTCTGAGCTATTTCCCCAGCCCCAAGACAACTTTTCAGAGTAAAATTCATCACATACCAAAATATAGAAAAAAAGTTTCCTTTTAGTTATTGTGTGCCTGGTACTTCTCCAAACCATTTCAACTTCTAAGGAATATTACTATTGCCTCCAAGTATCAATAATGAAATGAGGCAGATTCCTAGCTTTGCTCAAGGTAATACAGCTAATCAAAGGTACAGAACTGACCCCGCACCAAGATGCCCAAGAGGAAGGTCAGCTCGGCTGAAAGGACGACAAATGAGGAGCCCAAGAGGACACACCTATAATCCCAGCGCTGGGGAGGCTGAGACAGGAGGATCACTATGAGCCCTAGCGGCAAAGGGAGACCCTGTACCAAATCAATAAGTGATTAAAATGGAAATTCCAGAGTATGCAATATAGCAGAGTTAAATGAAATGGAATTAATACATTTAAGCCCAAAAGGAGAGCCCAAGAGTAGCTCGGCGAGGTTGTCGGCTAAACCTGTTCCAGCTAAAGTGGAAACGAAGCCAAAAAAAGGCAGCGGGAAAGGATAAATCTTCAACAAGAAAGTACAAGCAAAAGGGAAAAGGGGAGCCAATGGAAACCAGGCTGAAGGGGCTGATCAAGAAACCAAGGAAGATGCACCTGCAGAAAATGGGGAAACTAAAAATGAGAGTACAGCCTCTGATGGAGCAAAAGAGCAGCCCAGTCTGACTTATCACACACCATGTCTAATCAGTGATATTGCTGGGGAGATGGCTCAGTGGAATAAGCGCTTCCCTGGCAAGCACAAGGGCCTGAATTCA
>NW_004524668.1:2332635-2340606 GCF_000260255.1 Octodon degus
GTGGTGCTGGGGGATTGAACCGTGGTCCCTGGGCTTTGCTAAGCTTGTTCTAAGTAGGTGCTTTAGACCACTGAGCCATCTCACCAGCCCCTAAAATCTCAAATATTGAAAAAAAAAAAAAAAAAAGATACAAAACTGAAAACCCAACCAGATGACCTGCCTCAGATTGTCCTTTTTCCTATTATTCTGCCTTTCAATCTCATGGTCTCATTTTAAAGGCTGGAGTCTGAACAACTAAGCTAAGGTTTAGCTCCGAGCACCAATACCAAGGCCTGTGGGTATGCACCAGATGACTGAATAAAAGGGAGCTCCTGGAACATGGGGACACTGCACCTGGCCTGTAGCTGACACTAAGCCAACTCCAGCTGCACCATACCCTCCCCTATAAAAATCTGCTCACACAGAAAGCTGCACCACAGCACAGCCACGAGAGCGTGGGTCTGCGCAGCCAGTGCTTCCTTGGATTTGGATCTGCCAAGGGACAGTGACAGCTACAGTACCACAGCAGTGTTAGCAGCTATTCCCATCAAAGTTGTAAGTGGTTGGGGGTCCAAGACTTGAATATGGGCCAAGCTCCTTTCACAAAACACACAATAATGCACATTTCACTGAAAACATTTTATTGGCCTTCTGACCAGAAACGGGAATTTATTTGCCAGGAAGGATGATTCCATCATACTGAAAAAGAACAGATTTTATTTTTTCAGAATAAGAGGCAACAATGATTGCAGCAAAGGCAAATTTTTCAGAATTCAAATCTAATACATAAACTTCAGCTCTGAGCCCCAATTTGTTTCTGGACTGAAACAAAGACTGCTTGATTTTTCAAACCATTGTCCTGTGCTTACCTGCACTACCACCCAAGAAGGGGGCTCCTTTTAAAGCCATGTTCCTCCCCTTCCAGCTACCCACATCCTTAGCTCCGGTCATTCAATTAGACCACCAACCCTGGAAGCCCCATCTGCCAAGCGGTCAGCTACTCTAAGGACGCTAGCTGCCAAACAGTACTGCACTCCCCTCTGCCCCCAATCCCAACTCCATTCAGCACCACAAACCACCACTTTGTTCAAGAAAAACCAGCTTTACCTTCTGCTGGAACCAGCGCATGGCCTCCTCTTTGCTGATTCTGTGTTTGGCCCCAATGCAGCCTGTCCTGCGCTTCTTGTCTGCGATGCTGAAACCTGGCCTACCCAGCACCTGAACCAGGAATAATCAACAGTCATCCACCCGGCACAAAGTCAACAGCAGACAGACAGGACTCAAGCACTGGAGACAGGACTTCAAGGGTCACTGCACACCTCTGGAGGGGACCCACGGGCCCAGGCACTGACAGCACCGTCTTGAGCATGCTGGGCACCACACCATCAGGTACAGAATTTGTAGGCTGCACACTTCAGCCCCTTCTCCTTCCCTGTCCAATTCCTAAGATTCTGTGAATATCCCACCACCAATCCCAATTTCCGCAGCACTTCCTTTTAGAAATATTGCAAAAAGTATTACTGACACATGTGCAGTACAGAAGATTGTAAATTTGGAGGCACAAAGTTTTCCTTACTGCTTCAGCTTAACAGAGCTTCCAAGAGGTGTGCCGCCTCCAAACTGAGTACCCAATTCCCACTATTTTTGGATATGTGAATCTAATGAGGATGCCACTGTCATTTGAGTTCCACATTAATTAAAACGCCTGTCCTTTTGGGCACTTCTACGGATAACCCAGAAACACTGCAGTTAAAAATCACCCGCTCCTGATACAACTGCATCACCCAAAACTGGTTCTATATTCTTTGATCCCGAGTGTGTAAGGGAAAACAGCAGGACTGAGCAGCCTCGGTGAGCCAACCCAAAGGCCAAACACAGCACGAGTACCGCTTGCTCTCAGCAACCACTCATCGTTAGGCCATGCTGGCACCTGATGTTACAGACCGAAAGCCGCCCAACAGCAGGGATCCTGTCTACCTCATCCAGTGCTGGCCTTGTCTGTCTTGCCCCAGGTGAGGCTCATCCTTGCAAGGGGGAAAACACCAGGACAGCATAAATCAAACAGATTTCCCTCGCCTCACACACCAGGACCGGGAAATGTTCATACCACATAGAAGTCCAGGCCGTAGATACCAATGCTTGGGTCATATTTGATGCCCAGATCGATATGTTCCTGGATTCCAAAACCAAAGTTTCCAGTATCGGAGAAGTTATTTTTCCTTAATTCATACTCTCGCACCTGAGGAGAAAAATGCAGTAGTCACAGTATTTGTCACCTTAAAGTCCACCCGCTCAGGTAACTAGCTGACTGCCCACACTGAACATCCCAGAGCAAAAAGAGCAATGTGACTTGTGGGAAACACAATCCATCTGCCCACACCAAGTCACACTCCAATTACAGATTTCACAAACCTTTTCAACTTTTAGTGGGCAGAGAAAGAGAGACACCAACATGACTTCCAGGCATCTTTACAACTTTCAGGCAACAACAAAATACAACGGAACTCTGAGCATTAGAGAAGACTTCTAGAAGCAAAAGCACCCGAGTACCTGGCCACCAGAGAACACCATACTAAATCTAACCACTGCCACTAAAATCACCTACCACCCCAAAGACAGGCTCAGCCTCACCTTTAGGCCTTTCTCCAGGATTTCTTCTGCCTTCGCCCCTCGGACTGTGCAGTGAACAGCGATCTTCTCATTTCTCCTGATGCCAAAAGACCTGACGGTGTATCTAGCTGCAGGCAGGGAACAAGGAACCAGATCCTGTCACACTGCCATCCCACTTGCCTCTTCCCCAGGACACCATCTCCCCCAACTCTTAAGTGGCCTTAAGGACCCATCCACGATCTAAATGGTGGGTTCTTATCTTCCGATCTCACGTACAGCACAGAAAAGACTGTTCCAATATCCAAGCCTCAAATCATTGGAAGGGCAAGTTGACAATCCAGAACAATTCAAAGAGGAAAAAAGAAACAGTAAAAAGACACCAAACACTGCTGTTAAAATGTACCAACTTGTTATCCTCTACCAAGAACACCCAAGTGTAATACCCTTTCTTCAAATAAGAAAGCGGACGTCCAAACAGCCCAGTTACAAGACAAGTGGCAAACTGTAGGCAAATGGCCCCTCTCTTAAAAGTAGCCTGTGTCGCCGACCTGGAATGCCAAATGCTCTTTATCACATCCTTGCTCTACCTCAATATTCTATGTCCCTGAAAAATTCACTACTAGGACTAGAGCTAAAAGTCTCCTTGTGGAAAACGTGGTATGCCAGCGCCACAACTAATCTCATAGAAGAAATACTTTTGGGGACAGATCATGTATTTACTGCTTTCAGGAAACGCCAACTGTAACCTCAACAGGCTCAACAGCAGGTGAATTACGCAGGAACCAAACCGCCAGCCCTCCCCACGCCTGCCCTTACTCACCTTTAGAAAACACAGGAGTTTGGCCCGTGAGCTGCTCCAGTACCTTGGCTGCCCGCGTCAATCTGTCTCCACTCTCCCCGACGCAAATGTTTAGGCAGAGTTTGCGAATTCGAAGTTCCCGCATGGGGTTCTCCTTCTCACCTTGATCCTGCTGTAATGGGTCAGCGATGCAGTCAACAACCACAACCCCTGAAAACCCAGTGCTTTCCATTTAGATACAGTATTTATTCCTGTTCATCCCAAACCCTAAGGGAATCCCTAAGAACTTTACAAGTTATCGATGTGGTTGCCAGAAGACATCGGCTCCGGATTATGCCTAAAACTGCCACTGAAGATTAATCTTAAAGGGCTCAATGTGTAGGGTGACGAGGTGCGTCCCAGTGATGAGGTCAATTAGGACAGCGTCAGGGTAAAAACTGCTAACAGCACGTTATGCGATGCCTCCCACCCCATTCTGAAGCTCTGTGCGGGTTGGGGCCCAAGGCTGGCGCCTGTCCTAAGCGGAAAAACCGGCTCAAGTTCCGTGCCGCCAGGAATCATCTCTAGTTTCTGGCCAGGAAAGAAACCGAACCCGACGCCCAGGAATCCTCCGTTCATCCCACCTGCCCTCACTGCAGCCGCACGACAGACGGGCCCTCCAGACGGCTGCCTGAAGCCCGCTCCTAGGGCAGCCGACTGACAAGTTCCCGTCCCGCGCCCTCGATCGATAGGGCCCTGCCAGTTTCTGCCCGGGCAGAACTGTGGGAGTCAGTGCTCCCCGGACGGCGGGTGAGACGGCCCCTGCGGGAAAGACCAGCAGAGGATGGAGACGGATGAAGGGGAGCAAAGCCAGGTGTCAAACTACTCACCGCCATGGTGGAGAACCGGAAGAGAGCGCGGAACTTCCGGTCCACGGCATTGTGGGTCAGGAGGCGGGCTATTGTCCCAGGCTAACACAAGAGAATTGGGGCGAGCAAGAGAGGCGCGTCTGGCGCGGCGCAGCGTCGGCTGCCCTCTAGTGGACTGTGATCGCAACTACAGACGCTTCTTAACTTCAGGACCTTAATTTTCCAAGAATAGTTTTAAAAACTCGCTGAACTCGCTGGCAGGTCGTTGAGTTCATGGTGTTCCAGATGTCTTCTCTTTTCATACTCTCAGAACCTTTGCTTCTTGCACGATGACAGCGCCAGAGCTACATACATTCAATTTTGTAAGTTTTGGGGCTAGGGAGATAGTTCAATAGAATAAGCACCTGCCTGGCAAGCACAAGGTCCTGAGTTCAATACCGGGTATTGGAAAAAAAAAAAAAATTGTAAATTTTGAAGAAAGGAAATTTATTTTCTAACAATGTAAAATAAAAGAATCATAGGGCCAGGGAGATGGCTCAGTGGAATAAGTGCTTCCCTGGCAAGCGCAAGGACCTGAGTTCAATCCCTGGTTCCGAAAAAAAAAAAAAGAATCATGGAACAGATGGGTGGCTCAAGAGTCCTGTTTTGTGAAGACAGCCAGGTGTGTAGCTTAACTAAGGACTGTGAAACCTAGGACAAGGTACTTTTTTTTTTTTTCTTCCTGACAGGGTTTCTCTATGTATTTGTGCTGGCCTTGATCCTCCTGCCTCAGCCTCTTGGACCGGGCCGGACAAGTTACTATTTAAAACTCCTATAGCCTCAGGTTTTCTTATGTGCAAAATAAGCACCTTTATCTCATAAGGTTGTTGTGAAAATCCAAGGAGGGGGCTGGAGAGATGGCTCAGTGGTCTAAAGCACCTACTTGGAACAAGCTCGGCGGTTCGATCCTCCAGCACCACATGCCAGCCAGCCCCGCCCCCTGGTGGGCTGAGCTGGCCACACAACACAACACAACACAACACAACACAATAAATAAATGTTTAAAAGAAAAATTTAAAAAAAAAAAAAGAAAATCCAAGGAGGTAGCCAGGCGTGGTGTCATAACATGAATAACTCGCATGTGGGAAGCTGAGGCAGGAAGATGGCTATGTGTTGGAGGCCAGCCTGGGCTGCATAAGTGAGTTCAAGGCCAGCCTGCACTACTACATAGTGAGACCCTGTCTAACACCAAAAAAGAAAATTCAATGAGGTAATTGTATAAAGCCCCAAAATAGGACACTTGAAGAAAACAGGGAGATAGAAAAGGAAGAGAAATTTAATCTAGATCAGAAAGTTACAGATTTTGTTTGGGTTTTTTTTTTCTTTCTTTTTTTCTTTTTCTTTCTTTCTTTCTTTTTTTTTTTTTTGACAGGATATTACTAGTCTGAGCTCACCTCAAACCTGGTGCTCCAGGCCATGTGTGGTGGCAAACATCTGTAATTCTAACACTCAGGCAACATTTTCATTTTTATTATTTATTATTTTGAGGTGCTGGGGATTGAACTCAGAACCCTGCACTTGCCAGGCAGGAGCTTATTCTACTGAGCTATCTCCCAGCTCAATCCTAGCATTCAGGAGGCTGAAAAAAGATTGTTTTGAGTTCAAGGAGACCCTGTCTCAAAAACACAAAGAAAAAAAAAGAAACTTTAAAAAAGGGGCTGGGGAGATGGCTCAGTGGAATAAGCGCTTCCCTGGCAAGCGCAAGGACCTGAGTTCAATCCCTGGTTCTGCAAAAAAAAAAAAAAAAAAAAAAAAAAAAAAAAAGAATTGGGCAAATGTAAATTTAAGACCTGGGAAATCTGGGTGAAGAATATGTGGGATGTTATGCAACTTCTCTATAATTGTGAAATTGTCAAAGTAAAAATAACCCATGAGAAACATGTACCTGAGAAAGCAGTTCATCCCCCAAACCTCAGGCTCCTCCACTCATCCCAGCACCTCCCCCCAAGACTAGGGGTGAACCCAAGGACTTCACACTGAGCTACATCCTCTCCCCTTTTTACTTTATTTCCAAATGAGGTGTCACTAAGTTACTAAATTGTCCAGGCGAGGCTTGAACTTGCAGTCTTCCTACCTCAGCCTCTGAGAGTGCTGGGATTGCGGGCCTGTCTGGAGATTTCAGTAGAAGGTCTCTCCCGGGAGTGCTCTGGCCACCTCGGGCCAGGGTTGCTCTTGCTGTTCCCTGCCTTATCGCCTCCCCGAAGGCTCTTCAAAGATACATTCTGATAGTGACAGCTGCTTTGCCACCAGGCAGGGCCCCAAGCTCCAGGACCCTGCCCTGCATTTCCTTGTCCTTGTCCCCCGTGGTGATGCCACGGGGCAGAGCCCGCCACCATGTCTGGCTTGAGGAAGCTGCTTTGCACCTGGCCCACAGGCATGGTGCTGATGCCTGCAGGGACAGCCAGCCAGAGCCATCAGTGGCCAGACACCCCTGGCCCCAGCCACAAACATGCGCACGTGGCAGGAATCAGCCCTAACCTAGAGGTGCAGCCCCTGGGGTCTGTCCCTCATGTGGAAAGGGGCACGGTGTTATTGAGCCCATCTAGCATATCGGCCCTGCCATGTTGCTTCCCTTCCTGATGGCCGTCCAGCCTCTGAGTAAGGCCATCGGGACAAGGCACCAGAGCCCAAGTAGAACCACAGCCATCCTCAGTGACAGTGAGGTCCGACTCCTCTGATGAGAACAGCTGAGTTCAAAGCAGGAGAGCCCAGCGTGACAAGCTTCTCCGGAGAATCAACAGCTCACCGTCTTCCCGCTCCATTTCCTTTTGATTGTTGACAACCATCGTCAGGTGGGCCTTCCACACCCAGAACCAAGCTGATGCAGGTCAGCTGGGTGTTACAAGCTGGCCTTCAGTTAATTCAGCACAACAGCGTTGCTGAACACAAGGCTCCTAGTGGATGAAATTCAGGAGGACCATGCGTTATATGTGAGCCTTTGAGCAGGTGTATTTCCCCTGCTTTAAAGGCTCCAGTTGGGGACCAGGGAGATAGCTCAGTAGAATAAGTATTTGCCTGGCAAGCGCAAGGTCCTGAGTTCAATCCCCGGTTCCCCAAAAAAAAAAAAAAAAGGCTCACAGTTAACTGAAGACACAGGACAGTTCAGAGAACGGAAGAAAAAAAATAAAAATAAACAGATAACTGAAGAAGCGGGGTGGTTGAATGCAAGGGCTAAGTAGCCAGCTACCCAGACCATCTGCCATGGCTTGGGTCTATATGTCCCCCCAGAGCCTCAAGTGGTCATGGGGGTGCTTTTTCTGAGGTGGCTGGATCTAGAGTGTGTAATGTTTTCACGGTGCTAGGTCGAAGGGTGCTGGAATGAAGGGTGTGGGTGCTATCTGCCCCAAGGGTGGGTGGCCTGAATATGACAGAAGGGACAGGAAGAGGCTTCCTGATCACTAGTGATTGTCGTGATTGTCGCTTGCTTGCTTGCTCTGCTGCCTTTTGTCTTCCTTAAAGTGTTTCTCCTTTGCCTTGTGCCGCCCCGCCTTGGAGCCAGCCGATTATGGGCTGAAACACTTACAAACTGAGCTAAATAAACCCTGGGAGCGCCTCCCCAGCAGGATTGCTGTGAGTTCAAGCCAAGGCTGGGGGCCACAAAAGTGAGCACAAACGGGAAGGGGGGATAGCTCAGCAGAATAAGTGCTTGCCTGGCAAGCACAAGCCCATCTAGCATATCGGCCCTGCCATGTTGCT
>NW_004524668.1:2341572-2342723 GCF_000260255.1 Octodon degus
AGCTCCTGTATCAGGCTGAACAGACCAAGCCAAAGCTCTAGAATAAACATTTTGTGCAGGCATAAAGCATAAACTTCAATCCCATGACTTAAAATAGGATTATTTATTGCAAAGTTACTTTTTTGTATATGGTTAGAACAGAGAGGATTTCTTTCTGTGACAGCTAAAGATAGGCTATTTGGAATTTGTCTATTCTCTCTCTCTCTCTCTCTCTCTCTCTCTCTCTTCCCCCTTCCTCCCATTTCTTTTGTCCCTCCCCCTCGTCCTGATTTCTTGGAAGATCAGATAAGCAACTTAAATGAATAATCCTCTCTTTGTTCTATTTCGGCTTTCTTCAGTCTTTTTATTATTATTATCATTATTATTATTTTTAATCTAGAAAGTCACTCTCCTCTGCTCAGTTCACCAAAATGCTTATCTCACTTTCTAGAATGAGAGGTTGCCCCATGCTATGGTTGCAAATAAAAACCAATGGTGGCCGGAAAAAAAGCTCAGTAGAATAAGCACTTGCCTGGCAAGCGCAGGGTCCTGAGTTCAATCCCTGTTACCACAAAAAAATAAAAGAAAAAAATATATTTAAGAAAAAAGCCAATGGCGGTCTTTAACCTCGCTGAACCTTTGTCTTTTGAAACTCTTCTCGGCACTTGTGCCCTTCCATCAGAGCATCCCTTGCCCCTAAGACCGTGAATTCCCGGAGCCAATTCACTTCTGAATCGCTGCCACAGCCTCAGCACCAAGGACAGTACCCCTTGCGCCCAGCTGTCATTATCTCATCCAGAGGCACGTGCTGTGGTGGCTGTCAGGGGCTTTCACGGGGCAAATGGGCAGTGTGCAGTAGGTGAAGACCCCAAAATATCACAGGAATGGTGGTGCACCCCTGTAATCCCAGTATACTGAAGCTGAGGCAGGAGGATCACCATGAGTTCAAGGCCAACCTAGACTACATGAGGGAGTACAAGGCCAGCCTGCACTACATAGCAAGACCCTGTCTCAGAACACACACACAGGGGCTGGAGAGATGGCTCAATGGTCTAAAGCACCTACTTGGAACAAGCTTCGCAAAGCACAGGGACCTCGGTTCAATCCTCCAGCACCACATGCCAGCCAGCCCCGCCCCCTGGTGGGCTGAGCTGGCCACACACACACACACA
>NW_004524668.1:2345283-2348282 GCF_000260255.1 Octodon degus
GTGGAAGGTGAGGTCCCTGGGCACAGTGACTGTGTCTGAGACACACTGCATTGCCCCTCAGTGCCTGGCACAGGGGAACTAAAGTGCTGTAAGCATGGGCTAGAATTCTAGACCCTGCCCCTGCTGACCTCCAGGACCTTCCACAGCGATGCAAATGTTCCGCCCTGCAGGGAACCACGGGTAGTTTGTGGGCCCTGGAAACATAGCTAATGCAACTAAAGAACAAGTCTTTGCATTTGATTTCATTAATTTAATTTAATTTATTATTTGTTTTTTGAGGCAGGATCTTGCTATGTAGCCCAGACTGGCCTTGAATTTACAATGATCCTCCTGCCTCTGCCTCCCCTGGGATCGCAAGCGTGTGCCACACACCCAGCCTTGATTTCATTTAAAAAGCGTAAGCAGCCACATGTGGCTGGTGGCTACCGATGGGCATGGTGCTCCATGCCGACTAGCCGTGGAGTCTTGCGTAATCTCTTCATCTGTAAAATGGGGACCAAATTGCCTATGGCAAGGAGATGGAGAGTGTCCAGTGCAGACGCACGCTGTAAATTCTTCTAGGAGAAGCCCAAAGATCTGGGGGTGAGTCTCACCTAGTTGGTTCCACCTCAGTCTGCTCCCACCTTGCGCCTCGGTTCCGACACATTGTCCCTGTACTGGTGTAAGACGTCCTTGAGGGGCGCAGCTCAGAGGCATAACCAGTCTTCTCCATTCAGGCCTTCGTTTCTTGCTAATCTCCTCAAAGCAGCGAGCTCCAGGATACCCACCTTGCTGGCCACCATGACAGCTCCTTGCTACCCCGCCTGCAGGCCACTACCTGGTCCTCTTCCCAGAGGTGCCAGTTTCAAACATACCAATGCTACCTGCCACCATCAGCACGGTGCAGTTTGCCTGGCCCAGGGGACCAAAGGAAGAAGGCCCAGCTCACGTGCCCGGGGCCACCCGCCGCCCATAGCAGAAACAAGGCAACACTCGTGGTACCTCTCAGGGGCCCTGATCGAGTTCTCGAGGAGTCACAGTGACCCGGGCGCATCGATGATTCTGTCGTTGCTGTTCTTGGTCTCCAACAGCCCCAGAGACACAAGGAAGCTATGTTCTTCTGCCTCCAGCCTGTGTGGGCCCCGCGCTTGTTTGACGGGGCCTTTGGGCACTGGACCAGGAGCAGGAGGGGAAATCTGAGGAGCACCCCAACTTTCAAAGCTGCCTGCCCACAGAGCAGAAAGTCTGGGGAAGTTAAGTCAGCTGAGGCAGAGGAGGCCTTAACGAGATCACCCAGATGACAGTCCATGCTTTAAAGAATAGAAGGTTTGGGGCCGGGGAGATGGCTCAGTGGAATAAGCGCTTCCCTGGCAAGTACAAAGGCCTGAGTTCAATCCCCAGTTCTGAAAAAAAAAAAAAAAAAAAAAAAAAGCGGTACATTTTCCAAAATGCTGTGTGAGAAATAAAATTATTAAACCATAAGTAGAAGGACAGCAAGGTAGCTCAGTGGACTAAGCGCCTGCTTAAGAAAGCATAGAGAGGGGGGTTCGATCCCCAGCACCACATGCCACACTGGCCCTACCCCCAGACACGCTGAGCCAGCCACCGAGGCCGGGCGTGGTGCCACACACCTGTAATCCCAGCACTGGGTAGGCTGAAAACAGGAGGCTCACTAGGAGTCTGAGTACAAACTGGATAGGGAGACTGTGTACCAAATACATTAATAAATAAAAATAGGAAAGGGTTATGTGACTCCAAAGTCTGATAATTATTAATAATGACCAAATATTTAGGTTCTATACCCTGTTTATTATTTATTTATTTAGCGGAACTGGAGCTTGAAGTCAGGACCTTGTGCTTGCCAGGGAAGTGCTTATTCCACTAAGCCATCTCCCTAGCCCGTATACCCTGTTTTAAAATACAATCTTAAGGGCTGGGGAGATGGCTCAGTGGAATAAGTGTTTCCCTGGCAAGCGCAAGGGCCTGAGTTCAATCCCCAGTTCCCCGCCCCCACCCCCCCAAAAAAAAATCAACCCAGAACATTTAAAAAAAAAAAAATACAATCTTAAAATTACAATTTTCCTCACTTCCATTTTATGTAGCTTTATTCTATTTCAATTCCATGTGAAAAATCAGGAAACTGAAATATGGGTGCAAGATTACTCATTAGGTGACTCAGTGGAATAAGTGCCACCCTAGCAAGCACAAGGGCCCGAGTTCAATCCCCAGTTTAAAAAAAAAAAAATTATCCATTAGAAAGGTGCAGAATTAGGTTGGGCTTGGTGGTGCATGCCTGTGATCCCACTCTTCAGGAGGCTGAAACAGGAGGATCTCTGAGAGAGTACAAGGCCAGCCTGGGCTCCATAATGAGTTCAAGGCCAGCCTGGGCTACATAAGGAGACCCTGTCTCAAAAAACAAAATAAAACATCCCAACCATGCAGACAACAGATCTCCTAAAAAAATTAATAGGACAAAGTAGAAGCATAAAGGCCCTCTCACCACCGAAGAATCAATGATACAAACCTGTCATCTCAGTGCTCTGGGAGACCAAGGCTGGTGAGCATCTGAGAGAGTAACACCCTGTCTTAGTTACTCTTCTCTCGTTGCTGGGATGAATACCAGACACCCAAACTGAAGGAAGGAAAGGTTTATTTAGCTCCCAGTTACTGCAGGGTTCAGTCCATACTCAGCTGGCTCCAAGGCGGCCTGGCACATGGCAGAGGGCAGCCCTTCATGGCTGCGGCAAAGAGCAAGAGCGAGGGAGGGGTAGCAGCAGCTCTGGCAGCCAAAGGTCAGGCACAAGTACCTGCTTTATTGTTTCCTAGCTTTTTTGTTTTGAAACAATGTCTCATTATGTAGCCCAGGCTGGCCTCAAACTCAGCCTCCTCCTCCTGCTTCAGCCTCCCGTGTGTTGGGATTACAGGTGTTCACCACCACACCCAGCTCTTTAGAGGATTATTGTTTTTTTTTTTTTATTTTTATTTATTTGAGAGAGAGAGAGAGAGAGAGAGAGAGAGAG
>NW_004524668.1:2348592-2349136 GCF_000260255.1 Octodon degus
TCAGGCCCAGGGGACGGAGATTTGATCCCCAGCTCCACATGCCTAAGCAGACCTGCCCTCCAGGCAGCCTGAGCCAGCTCCCCTTCCAAAAAAAATTATTCTCAATACATGAGTGATGTTTGTTTGTTTTGTGTTGCTGTTGGACTCAGGGCCTTTACACTGAGCTGTATCTTCAGCCCTTTTTTTATGTTTTTACTTTGAGACAGGCACTCAATACATCACTAGACTGCCCAGGCTGGGGTCGAGCCTGTGATCCTCCTGAGAGCTGGGATTACAGGCCTGCGCCACCACGTCGGGCTTGTCACTTTCTGAAGCAGTGCTGGAAGTTCTTTTTTCTGTCTTACCTGTGCTGTCCTGGCTGCCTCAATGTCCTGAATTAATTCAAAACATCTACTTTTCACTTTCATTTCGACTTTGGGGAACAGCCGGAAGTTGCTCTGTGGCAGATCCAGGGAATAAGGTGGCCGGGCACCCTCTGCAGCATTTTTATAGCCTCCCTTTCCATTGGATGGCATTGCTTCAGAAAGCAACAAGGGTGACCGCA
>NW_004524668.1:2349236-2357522 GCF_000260255.1 Octodon degus
TATTTCTTGGGTTAACTTTTTTTTTTTTTTTTTTGTTTTTTTGTATTGGGGATTGAACTCAGGACCCTGCACTTGCCAGACAAATGCTTATTCTACTGAGCTATCTCCCCAGCCCTGGGTTAGTGTTAAACTCAGGCGATCCTCCTACCTCAGCCTCTGGAGTGCTGGGATTATAGGAATGCACCACCATGCCCGGCTTTTCTGTATTAACTTCTAGAAACTTCCAACATTCACTGTATATTTTGATTGCAATGTGTACATTCCAGAAACCTGTGAGTGTGGGCAGCACTGGGGATCATGTGCCATCACGTCCCCTGTGGGGAGCTGGGAGGGGGGCTCCCCTGGGAGGGAGAAGGTGGCCAGAGAGAGGGAGACCTTGTCATCTGCGCAGCAGCTGAGGAGCAGGGATCACCCTGCTCGCCTTCTCCCGTGCAGGCCTCCTGCCTGCCTGTCCCCTTGGGCTGGCCTCAGTGCCTGGCTCAGGACAGGAAGCCAGGGACAGCAGGGCCCCATGACTGCATGGGGCTGTCCAGGGCACCTCAGCTGCAGGAAGGTGGGGACATGAGGAGGCTGAGCAGGGAGTCCGAGGAGGAAGGCTGGGATACCTCCAGGTTCCCCAGCACCGACCATGGCCCCTGCATCCCCCAACAGCCTTTAAAGAGCCAGTGGGGACCGCTGTGGGTGAGTTCAAGAGGCATCACCCCACGGTGACCATATGTGGGCTGGTGACCCTTGGCCCCTCCATCGTCCCCTGCCAGCCCCGCCTGGCCCTTCCCTTCCCTTCCTACTCACAAACCTGGCCTCCCAGCCCTGTGCTCCCTCTACCCATTCTTTCCTTCAACAAGCACAGGCTTTGTGTCTGCTTGGGGGACACAGCAGAGGTCAAGACAATCATCTGTCCCTTGCAGTCTGGGGGAGGGGGGACAGAAAGACGGACACTAAGTGGACACAATAGAAGGCTTGAAGAAACTCCCACTATCCCCTTCCAGGGAGACTATCACTCAGAACCCCACCAGCCAAGGGCCGGCCAAATAGCTCAGTGGTTCAATCCCCGGGCCTGCGGAGCTGGCCTCACCCCCCAGAGCGTTCTGAGAAGGCAATTGAGACTGGGTGAGACTGGGCGTGGTGGCATGCGCCTGTAATCCCAGTGCTTGGCAGGCTGTAAACAGGCGGATTGAGTCTGATCTAGTAGCGAGACCCTGAACACCCTGTAGACCCTTCCCTAAAATACAAAAAAAAAAAAAAAAATCTCTTTGGACTAGGGAGGTAGCTCAGTAGAATAAGCACTTGCCTGGCAAGTGCAAAGATCTGAGTTCAATTCCCAGTTCTGCCAAATAAATAAATAAAATTAAAATTATAAATTATAGGGCTGGAGAGATGGCTCAGTGGTCTAAAGCACCTACTTAGAACAAGCTTAGCTAAAGCACAGGGACCGCGGTTCAATCCCCCAGCACCACATGCCGGTCAGCCCCGCCCCCTGGTGGGCTGAGCTGGCCACACACACACACTCTAAATAAAATGTAAAAATAAATAAATAATTAATTAATTAAAAAAAAACCTTAAAAATTAAAAAAAAAATTATAAATTATAAAAAGGGCCTGGGGAGATGGCTCAATAGAATAAGTGCTTCCCTGGCAAGCGCAAGATCCTGAGTTCAATCCCCAGTTCCACAAAAAAAAAAAAAAAAAGAGAGAGAGAGAGGGAGAGACAGAACATTCAAGGCCATCAGGTCCCTGTGAGATCTGCCCCTGCAGGCCTGGTTTAATCCTGCATTTGGGTACTAACTTCCCACCAGCCAGGCCAGAGAAGGACTTGCTGAGTAAATGCACACATTTAACCCCTCATACCTAGCGTGAGTGCTGGGCAGGAGAAACCTACAAGTGCCACAGAATTCAGACCTCATTTAGCAATCGGGGCAGGCTTCCCAGGGGAGATGACTTTTAAACTGAGTTGGATAGCTGGGCATGGTGGCACACGCCTGCAATTCCAGCGCTGGGGAGGCAAAGGCACAAGGATCATTGTAAGTTCAAGGCCAGCCAGCGCTACAAAGTGAGGAGGAGGCCAGCCTGAACTGCATAGTGAGATCCTATCTCAAACAGACAAAAACTGAGTTGGGGGTGCCAGGGAGATGGCTCGGGAGAATAAGCGCTTTCCTGGCAAGTGCAAGGGCCTGAGTTCAATTCCAGGTTCCACAAAAAAAAAAAAAAGGTTCAGACTTCTTGTGTTGGACAAGAAGCCTTTCAGGCCCCTCACCAGTTCATTTGCTCGGTCACAGCCAGACAGCTTATGCCACAAGGCCGCCCCAAAGGTAACACCCCAAGTGACACCCTCACTCCCTACTCTCCTACACACACACTCTATCACACATACAGGAGGGCCCCCTCCTCCTCTGGCCTGGTGTCCACCCCGTAGGCCCTTGCTCTGGGTCTCCATTCCATCCACCTTTTCTCTGGAAGCCGGTGACCTCTGGTAGTAAGGGCCCTCACATCCTGTCTAAGTCAGCCCAGGAGGGGTCCTCTGAGTCTAAGTTCACCCCAGGAGACGAGGGCCAACAGCGCCTGCCCAGGACCCAGCGCGGCGGAGAGGAAAGGATGGAGCATCATTCTTCGGCCAGCAGGTGGCACCAGCGGAGCGCCAGCGAGCGGCTGCAGGCCCAGACCCGCGGCCTTGCTTCGCTTGAACCAGGTCGTCTGCTGGAGGAGGCGGGGACTCTGCCTGCCCAGAACGTTCCTCGAGAGCCCAGACTCCACAGCACGGAGGCCTGGACCAGCCCCGATTCTGCCCTGTAAGGGCTCACCCTCTCTGACGCTCAGTTTCCCCATCTGTAAAATGAGGGTGCTAGAGCAGCCCGCACCCCAGATGCACACGGGGCCCCAGAGGAAGGGCCTGGGGTGTGCCTGGCCCCGTTCTCCGCCTGCAGTATTCTCCCCTTCCTGATTCATGACTTCTTAGGACATCTAAGGCATCTTGTGTGCCCTCACTGTTATAGTTTTCTTTTTTTACTGTACTGGGGATTGAACTCAGGACCTTGCGCTTGCCAGGCAAGTGCTTTTTCTACTGAGCTGTCCCCAGCCCTGTTTTTTTTTTTTCAGAACCGGGGATTGAACTCAGATCCTTGCGTTTGTCACTCAAGCGCTTATCCTACTGAGCCATCTCCCCAGCACCTCTTTTTGTCTTTTTGAGACAAGGTCTCGCTATACAGCTCAGGCTGGCCTTGAGCTCACTTTGTAGCCCAGGCTGGTCTCAAACTCGCAGCGACTCTCCTTCCTCAGCTTCCCGAGTGCTAGGATTACAGGCATGCTGCACCAGGCCCAGCACTGCTGTATTTTTAAAGTAGATCAGGGGCTGGTGAGATGGCTCAGTGGTCTAAAGCGCCTACTTAGAACAAGCTAAGCTTAGCAAAGCACAGGGACCGCAGTTCAATTCCCCCAGCACCACAGGCCAGCCAGCCCCGCCCCCTGGTGGGCTGAGCTGGCCACACACAAAAAATAAACAAACAAATATTAAAATAATAATAAATAAATAAATAAAATAAAGTAGATCAGACAACCATGGTACAGAGTTGCTACCCCAGCACTCTGGGAGGCTGAGGCAGGAGGATCACAAGTTTGAACCAAGCCTGGGCAACTAAGCTACTTAGCATGACTCTGTCTTGAAATAAAAACAGAAAAGGGTTGGTGCAGCCCAGGGCATAGGCTGTGGTTCAGCGTCCAGCACCACAAAAATATATTAACATGGTATCATTTATAAATCATAAGATTCACCATTCATTTTAAGTGTATGATTCAATGATTTTTGGACAGTTTACGAAACTGTGCTAATTTGATTTTCAGAATGCCATGTTTCTTCTAGGGCATGGTGGTGCATACCTGTAATCCCAGCACTCAGGAGGCTGAGGCAGGAAGACTATTGTGAGTTCGAGGTCAGTCGAATGGATGAATGGGTGGGTGATGAATGAAAGAATGAATGATAAATGATGAATGGATGGATGGATGGGTGAATGAATGAAAAACGTGCAGTCCTGTTACAAGGGGGTTTGGCCCCTCACACCTTGAGTCTCCTCTGGTTTTCCTCTTTTCTGGTCTGCTCTCCAAAAAGGACATGCGATTCATTTCTCCGTCCTAAGAGTGCGCTCCACCCTGTCGCCCTGAGGTCCGGATCCAGAGCCAACCGACACAAGCAGCCCTAGGACTGTCCCGGCCCAGGGACCTTGGCCGGTTCTTTGGGCCCTTGCTCCCCCAGGGCGTAGCAGTTCAAGTCCCGTGAGCAGCTGGCCACGTTCAAAAGGCAGGTCTGGGGCCAGGCTAGCTGGGGTTCACAGTCTCTGTGGGTGATCCCAGCGCCAAGCCTGAGGGGTGGGCGCGAGCACCATAGAAGAGAACGCGGAGCGGGCCACACCTGGGGCCTGCGCTGACTCGCCTTGGCTTCCTTGTGCCAGGTTTGCGGCTGGGGTTCAGCGAGGCAGACTGTCTTTCCCCTCTCTGTCCGTTAGAGGCTCGCGACGCACTCCCCAGAGTTCAGGTCTCAAGTAGGGCGGCACCAGACCCCCACCAGGACCCTCTTGGTGTCTCTCCAAATGCCAGCGCGAAGCCAGGTCTTACCTTCTGCCTCCCAAACAGCTCTCAGATCTCCCTCCCCACTGCTTCCTACACTGCCCCTGGGGCTGCCCTGCCACCACCTCACTTCCCCAGGGCTCTGTCCAGTCTGAAAGCTGTGCTCATGCCCCCTCACCTGCGACCCTCACTGGCTCCCAACCGGAGCCCACTTACCCCGTGGGCTCCATCCCCTCCTCGGCTACCCAGTGTACCCCTCCTCTGCCACCCAGCTTCCAGCCACACTGGGCTCCAGAGTACTCTGCCCTTGTCACCGCAGGGCCTTTGCACTTGCTGTTCTGCCCCCTGGACTCTTCCCCCGCCCCATCACTCCTTACTAGCCTCCATCAGGATTCAGATCCTGACCTCTGACCTCAGAGGCGCTGTCTCTGCCCATCCTATTGGCACTAAATCAAGATCTCCCTGCAGTAGGTCTCAGCGCTCAGCACTTCCTTTTCTTAACCTTACCACACTTCCTAATTATATGTGAGTGGCTATTTGACGGCTATCAGCCTTTCCATTTCCTTTGAAAGCTTCCTGAGAAAGGCCAGGATGCCAGGTTCCTTATCTCCCTCGTGGCCTGGCACATACCAGTGGAAAACACCTGTTTGTTTTTACGGTACTGGGAATTGAACTCAGGACCTTGTGTTTGCCAGGCAAGTGCCTATTCTACTGAGCTATCTCCCTGGCCCTATCACTTGTAATTTTCTTTCTTTCTCTTTCTTTCTTTTCTTTTTTCTTTCTTTTTTTTTTTTTTTTTTTTTTGGAACCGGGGATCGAACTCAGACTCTTGTGCTTGCTGGGGAAGTGTTTATTCTACTGAGTTATCTCCCCGGTCCCTCTTTCTTTCTTGACAAGGTTTTGCTGTGTAGTTTAAGCTGACTCTGAATCCATGGCAATCCTCCTGACTCAGCCTCTGGAGTGCTGGAACCACAGATGTGAGCCACCATGCCCTGTTCTGCTGCTTGCTTTTTAATTTTTTCCCTTGGGGGTGGGGAGATAGTTTACAGTCTAAGTGCCTGCCTGGCAAGCATAAAGACCCAAGTTTAATCCCCAGTACTGCATGCTGTGCTGGCCTGTGCCTAGACATCAACCAAAATTGGGCAGGGTGGCATGTGCCTGTAATCCCAGCACTGGGACAGTTGAGACAGGAGTTTCACTATGAGTCCCGGCTGCATAGCAAGACCCTGTACTAAATAAATTTAAAAATTTAATAAATAAATAAATGGATTTCCTAGGGGCCAGGGAAATAGCTCAGTAGAATAAGCACTTGAGTTCAATCCTCAGTTCTGCAATAAATAAATAAATAAATAAATAAATAAATAAATAAATTTCCTCCTTTATACTATAAAGTTTTTCCCGATTCCCTAAATATCTGCTCACATCATGTCTGATGACCTCTTAGACCCGTTATACAGATTCTATCATATTTTCATAACCAGCCCTGTGTGCTTGGACATTGGTGCTATTTCCAGTTTTTCACAGTTAAGTGAAAATTACCCAGGGCTGGTCAAATAGCTCAGCGGATTAGAGTACTGCAAGCAGGTGCAGGGGCTGGGGGCTTGATCCCCAGGCCTGCCGTGCCGGCCCCGCCCCCGGGGCACCTGAGACAGCAATTGAGACTGGCGAGGTGGCGTGCAGCTACAATCCCAGCTCTTGGGAGGCTGTAAACAGGCAGATCGCTATGAGTTCGATCTAGTAGTGAGACCCTGAACACCCTGTAGACCCTTCCCTAAAATTTAAAAAAAAAAAGAAAAGAAAGAAAAATGTCCAGGGCCGGGGATGCGGCTCAGTGGCATAAGTACCTGCCCAGCAAGTACAAGGTCCCGAGTTTGGTCCCCAGTACCGCAAAGAAAAAAAAAAAGCGCATGACGCTATGTCTGTTAGCCTTTAGGTGACAGTCTTCTGAGGGTAAATCCACAGCTGGGGATTCAAGAGTCAAAGGATCTATGTATGGTGTCACACACCTGTAGTCCCAGCTGCCGAAGGGGATTAGGAAGGAGGATTGAAAGTTTGAGTTCCGCCCAGGCAATTTAGTGAGACTCTGTCTCAAAATAAATATATAAAAACGGTAAGATTAAAAAAATAAAAAATAGGGCTGGTGAGATGGCTCAGTGGTCTAAAGCACCTACTTAGAACAAGCTTAATCAAAGCACAGGGACCGCGGTTCAATCCCCCAGGACCACATGCCAGCCAGCCCCGCCCACTGGTGGGCTGAGCTGGACACACACACACACACACACACACACACACACACACAATAAAATTTAAAAAATAATAATAAAAAAATAAAAACGGTAAGATTGTAACTAACTCAGAGCTCCCTGGACTCAATTCTCAATACTCCTAAAAAAGGTGGGAGTGAGAACCTGGACATATAAGTTAGCAGGTGCGTCTGCTGTCCCGAGTTGTCTTTAGCAACACGCAAGCGCAAGCACGCACACATGCGTGCCGAAACAAAAGACTTGCCTTGTACAAAGCTCACACCAACCCCCACAGCGGCAGGTACTATGTGCGACTGCAGTTCCCCACATCCTCACAAATATTTTTATTTATTTATTTATTAAATATTTATTTATTGTGTGTGTGTGGCCAGCTCAGCCCACCAGGGGGCGGGGCTGGCTGGCATGTGGTGCTGGGGGATTGAACCGCGGTCCCTGTGCTTTGTGTAGCTTAGTTTGTTCTAAGTAGGTGCTTTAGACCACTGAGCCATCTCACCAGCCCCAAGATTTATTTATTTATTTATTTATTTAATTTTATTTATTTTTTTGGCGGAACCGGGAATTGAACTTAGGCCCTTGCAGTTGCCAGGGAAGCGCTTATTCCACTGAGCCATCTCCCCGGGCCCTAAATATTTTTAATGTTAGGGGCAACTATATATATATTTTTTCTTTTTTTTTTTGGCAGAACCAGGGATTGAACTCAGGCCCTTGCAATTGCCAGGCAAGCATTTATTCTACTGAGTCATCTCCCCGGCCCCAAAATTATTTTATTTTTTTGTGGTACCAGAGATTGAACTCAGGACCTTGCTCTTGCCAGGCAAGCACTTATTCTACTAAGCTATCTCCCCAGCCCTGGGGCAACTATATTTTGGGATTACGTATTTTCATCTCCGCCTCTCACTAGAGGGGACTTAATTAGAATCACTCCATTTTAAATTCCGGGGGCCAGGGAGATAGCTCAGTAGAATATGTGCTTGCCTGCCAGGCACAAAGGCCTAAATTCAATCCCTGGTTCCACCAAAATAATAAATAAATAAATAAATTCCGGAGTGTGTGTGTGTGTGTGTGCAGCTCAGGGATAATGTGTGTACCTAGCATGTGCAAGGCTCTGGGCTGGATCCCCTGGACTAAAATAAAATAAACTTCAGCCCCTTGCGTAGGAGTTGGCCCCTGATCTGATGCTCAACTCAGAGAGGGTATAGCTGCCCCACCTTGCAGCCCAGCCTGTTTACAGCCTCCCAAGAGCTGGATTACAGGCTTGTGTCACCACACCCAGTCTCAAGTGCTGGCTCGGCACGCCCCGGAGGCAGGGCCGGCAGAGCAGGCTGGGGGATCGGATGCAGCATACATTTATCAAGACCCTGCTTGGGGGGCCTGGCCTTAGCTCAGTTGTTTAAGTGGCTGCTTCCACAAAGCTGTCAGCCGCAGGTTGCTGTAGTTCGATTCCCACAACACTCCAGCCAGCCAAACCA
>NW_004524668.1:2364083-2381509 GCF_000260255.1 Octodon degus
GATGTGACACCCAGGGACGGAGAAGGCAGCTGCTAGACAGGTGAAGGAGACAGCAAGTGGCTGCACTTGGAGAAGTCAGCAGGGCCGGGGTACTGGGGGGCGTCGCTGGAGGGGGCTGCACCAGGCTTCCCGGCTCAGCGGGAGCAGGTAACTGGGAGGGGGAAGGAAGAGTGGGAGAGCAGGGCGCGGCCTCCCCCAGCTCCCTGCGGTGCGCGGAGCTCTGGAGAAACCGACTCCCAGAAAGGGCGTGTATGGAGCCCAAGGCCACTCGGCCTGTTCCGGTCCAGCTGAGGTTATCCTTGCTGCAGCTACTGCGGTCACCAGCCACCTGCATTCTCTCCTTGGGCTCCTGCGGGCCCAAGAGCTCTGGGCTGTTTCCATCCCTGTTTTACAAATGAGCAAACTGACGCTCGCTCGGTGGTCCTCTGGCCGCGACTGGGATGGATTGCACCCTGAGACCTCGGGCCCAGACACCCGCCTGGCCTGGACCTGCAGCTGAACTGGGCCCTCAAACACGCTCTGCATGCAAAGCCCCCGACATTCATATGGATCCGGAGGCTGGGGAGCGGGCAATCGGCAGAAATTGTTACCCAGCAGGCTGAGGCGCGCTTGGAGATCGGTATTGTTCATTAACACCCGCGCGAGGTGGGGGGTGGGGTGCGGGTGGGGGCTTCCATGCAGGTGACCCAAGCCACCCTTTCAGGTGACCTGAATCTGGCCTAGTGCGCATGGGGGCAAACTGTGGAATTTCGGGCCCCGATTGGCCTGGACCCCGACGCTGCAGGTTTGCGGCGATCGGTTAGGGTTCGGGCTGCAGCTGGGAGCGGACCGGGGCAGGGGAGGCACAGGGTGGTAATAAAAACAACAGGAAGCTCGGCTTTTATTAGCCCAGGGTACCGCAGCTGCAGGTGAGCAATCTGATCTCTGCGGCGTCCTGTTTTCTCCGCTGCCTGGCGGTTCCTCGACACCCACTCACCTGCCACCAGCCGCGGGCGGGAGGATGGGCGTGGGGACCCGCCCGCCCGGGTCTCTCGCCCACGCCCACGCCGCACACCCGTCGCCCGAGCACCTGTGGCGCTGGCTGCCGGGAGCAGGGTCGTCACTGCCGCTCACGGCAGGCGGGGAGGCGACACGAACGCCCACTCGGGCCCTGCGCCGCACGCTTCCCACATCCCAAGCCGCGCCGCGGATCAGAAGGGCTGCTGCCACCCCCTCCCTCTTCCCCTGCCTTCGGAGCCCCAGTTGCGCCCTCTAAAATGGTAGACCAAGCCCCCTCTGGGATCAGGGTGGTGAGATGCAGAAAGAGACGCTAAAGGTACAAAGGGTAAAGCGCTGTACCAATAACGGAGGCGTCGGGCGGGCGGAACCCTCTTACCTGTCCCGGGCCTCAGTTCCCTCCTTTGTGAGGTTAGGAGTAACCCTCTTCATAAATAGATAATGCTCGGGGATTGGCTGGACCCTGTTCCCAGGAAAAGCAGCCAGTGGCTGTCCTTGAGGCTAGTGCTGCTGTCACCCCTGGCCAATCCAGAACCAGCGCGCCCTCCTCCTCCTCCTCCTCCTCCTCACCTGGTTCTCGGCTCACCTGGGGAGAGGGAGCCACTCGATCAGAACCGGCTCTGAGCCACGTTTTTCATCTGTTCCATGGGGCTGGCAACGCCTTCATTCCCTGACAGTGCACAGAGGTGTAAAAACCGAATGAAGAAATAACTCAGATTTAAACTATGGGGAAAAAAAGAAAGAAAGAAAGAACCCAGAATCACTTTGTAAACTAAAATGATGTGCAGATGGAAGGAACTGTACTTTTTTTGCAGAACCGGGGATTGAACTCAGGCCCTTGCTCTTGCCAGGGAAGCGCTTATTCCACTGAGCCATCTCTTATTTCTTCCAGGTGCCTATTTATTTATGTATTATGGTACTGGGGATTAAATGAAAAGTCTTCACACTGAACTACATCCCTAGCCCAACTCCCACTTTATTTTGAAACAGGGTCTTGTTAAGTCACTAAGTTGCCCAGGCTGGGATCCAACTTGTGATCTTCCTTTCCTGCAGCCTGGGCTTACAGCCATACATAACCCTGCCTGGTTTTTCAGGTCCTTTTTTTTTTTCTTCCAAAACCCAAACTGGACTTAGCCTGTGCGCCTTCCAAATTCTTCTGAGAAAGGCCACTTGGCACTCATCTGCACTCCTAGAGGCCACCCTGGGAGGGGGCAGGAGATCAGGCAGGGTCGCACCCTCAGAGGTCATGGTCCCTCAGGTCTTGAGAGCAGAGGAGAGAAAAGGATGGCTGGGGTGGTGCAGGGCCAGGCCTGGGGAGGAGGACACCTGCAGGAGGTGGCTCTGGTAGAGCTCTGGGAACACAGAGGTGGTTCCTGTAGGGAGAGGGGCGAGGCCCAGACCAGCAAGGACAAATCACAGCAGGAAAGCTCAGGGACAAGAAGGTGGTTGGTACAGTCAGGGGAAGGGCACCAAATGTGACTGAGACAGGGTGGGGAGAAGAAATGGTTTCAGAGAAAGCCACATCGGGAAGGCCCGGGGCCACTTGGGGGAAGCTGAGGCTGCCCTGGGTTGATGGGGAGTAGGCAGGGCTGGCAGTGGTGGTTGCTGAACTGGTTGCAGTGATGTTCAGGGAGATGGGTGAAGGCAAAGAGGAGGGAAGCGAGGACAGACCGTGCTGCAGGAAACGAAGAGAGACCTGAATCAAGGAAAGAGTGATGAAGAATGAGAAGGGGACAGATGGGGCAAGAACCTTCTGGAACAGTACAGCACTGCTTACAGGAAAACAGCGTTGGGTGAAGGAGAGAAAGATCACTGAATTTTCTCTCTCTGGGGCCTGAGGGAGATGGTGACAGCATCATCTGTAATGGGGACTCCAGAGAGGGAAGGACCTGCCTGATGCCCAGTTCTTTAAAAACTGTCAACATTAGGGTTGGGGAGTTGGCTCAGTGGTATAAATGCCTGCCTAGTAAGCACAAGGTCCTGAGTTCAATCCCCAGTGCCAAAAAACAAACAAAAAAGTGAAAACTGTCAGCATTAGACACCTGACTGAAGGAGTAGATTATACCTGAGATTATCCTGGGAGAGAAGAGAAGGAGACAGACAGACAGAGAGAGAGAGAGAGAGAGAGAGAGAGAGAGAGAGAGAGAGAGAATCCTTAAGAGTCTTTTAGTTATCTAAGTGACAGAAATTCATCTCAATCTAAAAAAAAGAAAGAAAGAAATCTCAAACTGGATTAAGGAAAACAAGATTAAAAGTTTGGGGGCATCTTCATCTTCAAGCTTCAAGGGTGAGTCAGATCTCAGGCATGCCTAGATCCAGAGTTTCCAGTAATGCCATCGGGTTATCTCACCCACCCATCAGTCAGTTCTGATTGTTTCTAGCTCTGAGAGTGGGCTGTAAAGCTGGAGGTGTAGTTCAGTGGTAGAGCATTTGAATAGTGTGTGCAAGACCCTGGATTCAAGCCCCAGGATTAGAGGTAGAGGAAAGAGGAGGAGGTGGGGATGGAGGAAGAGACAGGAAGACAACAGCAGGGGCGAGGAATATTAATAATGGGCCTTGTCTCCAATGTGCCCACTCCAGTCTCAGGAAACCTCCCCGCACCTCTGCATTCCCAGCTTATACTTGGGAAGGAGTCAGTTTTCTCAACTAGTTCCACAGAAGTCCTAGGGAAGAGTCTGATTGGCTCAGGCTCTGACCAATCATCCTGTTGAAGAAAATAAGGCGTTGTGATTAGGCTACTTGCCTTTTCCCAGTGGGCGGGCCCTGCGAGGGATCCCACACCAAGCTCCAGGAAGAGAAATGAGGGGACTGGGAAATCGAGCCAGGCAGATAGGATGAATTACAGGCTGGAGCGCAGAACCTGGGCTCATGGCTGTCTAAGGGTTAGAGAGAACTTAGGAGGAGACTGAGAAGTGTTAGGGAGGTTCTAGGGAAATGGGTTCTCAAGGGAAGAGATGTTCTACAAGGAGGAAAAGCTGTCAACTATTCTGGGCTCTGACCACCCACCCTTACCTGTGGATAAGAGTGCAGGATGTGATACCACCGCTACAGATCTTACTGCCTCCCCACCCCAGCCTGTTTGCTTATGTGGGAGGTGAGCATGCAGGCAGGACACCGACCCCAGAGGGTGGCTTTGCACTACCTCAGTGTCCAGCACATAGCCAATGCTCAATGAACCGGAACTACACATTGTGCTTGAGGAAGAGATAGTGGTAGTGTTGGGGTTGTCATAGCGCAGAAGCCTTCTGTCCTGACAGGGCAGAGTGGATCATCCATAAATGTAGTACCACAGAAGCATCCTCCATCCACCTACCCATCCATAGCTCCATCCATCCATCCATCCATTTATTCATTCATTCAATAATCTTTAACAAGTACCTATCCTCGACACAGCAGATGCTAAGAGGCCCAGAACACAGGAGTCTGAGGTCATGTGAGGTGCTGACCTGATGGCTGGTGGCTGTAATACAGGGTGATAGGTATCATAGGGACCTGGCTGTCCCCGCTAACAAGGCCACATTTGAGATGGGTTGGAGGACACTGATGTTTCATGCCTGCTCATAATGGATCTGGGCTCCAGGTGTGCTGAGCATTTCCATACGTTGTAGGGACTGTTGTCCCCATTATGTCGATGAGGGGGTGGGGCTCAGAGAGGGTAGGTGGCTTGCTTGGGATCAACATGCTCATGAGGGGTCACCAGACCTAGGCACTGGGTGAATCTGCCAGGTGTGGAGAAGAGTCAGGTTGCTGGGCAGAGAAAAGGACAGTGAGCGCCAGTGTCCTGCAACAGGGGAGGGAGCCAGAACTCCCACAGGAGAAGCCTGCAGCTATGTGAGGTGGACAGAGATGGTAGAACAAGGGCGAGGTGGAAACCACCATCTCCAGCAGACCCCGTGCCTCCTGGACCCGCAATCCCTGCATCTGGTCAGAAGATGATGTCTATTGGCTTCATCCCCCCTTTTCAGATGAGTAAACAGATTAGATCAGAACGCGCAACCTGAATCCCTGGTTCTGCAGGAGTGATGAGCAGTGACAGCTCCCTGCAAACCCTCCCATCTGTCTTAAGAGTTGGGTCCCTGAAGAGCATCCCAAGAAAATGGGGAGTCCTCTTCAGAAGCAGCCCCCACAGGGCCCTAGAGATCCTCCTGTGTTCCTATCCAGAAACCCAGTCTCTTAAAGACCTTCGGCCATGCAGTTTGGAACTGGAGAAACAGCTCAGGAAGTAGAGTGAGTTGCCTGAGGTCACGATTGAGCTGGTCCACCCAGAACATAGGCCACTTACTTGACACTTGCTCCTGGTCTTTCTCTACCCCAAACATCCACTTCTCCCAAGTGATCTGTCCCCTTGTTCCAGGGAAGAATGACTGGTCCTGAGCATCTAATATGAGTGAGACACTTCCTCCAAACGACCCTCTGCAGTGTCATCCAGGCCCCAGAAGGTCTAGAAACAGGCAACACATCTGTATGGTCTATCGATCACATGTTTCGGAACATGCACAATAGTCACTGGCATCTCTAGACTTCAGAGCTGCCCGCTAAATGATGCAATCCCTATTTTACAGATGAGAAAACTGAGAGGTTTGTCGATGTGAAACGCTGGTCAGGGGCTCACAGCTAGAAAGTAGCAGGAGGAGGGTTAGTACAGGCATCTGTGACTCCAGAGTGGGGGTATCCTGTCCCCACTTCAGGCTTCTATCAGAAGAGACAGAAGTGCCAGGTGTGTGTAAAGCATACTGGGGTTTGAACCCAGGACTTGAGCAGTGACCTATAAATTGCTCATGTTGGGCTCAAATTTGAGATCCTCCTGCCTCAGCCTCCCAGAGAGCTGGGATTACAGGCACCCTGGCACTTCTCCATGGGGAGGTAAGGTTGGCATCAGAAAGGGGTGCAAAGTGGCAGTTACTGTTTCTGCTACACAGCCTCTGAACTTGGGCTGCTAGGATTCCAACCTCTTAGCTCTGGGCCCTCAGGCAAGTAACTGGCCCTGCTTGAGCCTCAGCTTCCTCAACTGTAGACTGGGAATCACAACACAGGCCTGCCTTGCTGTGTGGCTAGAGGATCGAATGAGGGTGAGTCGGGGCACAGTGGGAGCAGCAAGGGTAACTCACACTTTCAGCACCACGGAGGCATCAACGCTCATCCACTGCATGACAGAGCGAGTGTGTATGTGTGTGTGGGGTGTGGCATTTGCAGTGGCTGCCTCCTGGATCCGTTCATACTGTCTGAAACACCTGGGGTCCTTCCGGCTGTGGCACTGGCCAGCAAGGTGCTGTAGAGGTTAGAGGAAGTTCCAGGTGGGATTCCTGAAGCCCGAGCCTTGGGTCCTTAATGTGCACAGCCTGGTACCTCATTTTGAATTCATAATTATCAATTATTATTATTGTAATTTTGGTACTGGGGGTTGAAACTAGGACTTTTGCACTGACCTATATCAGAGTCACTAAATTGTTCGTGTTGGGCTCAAATTTGAGATCCTCCTGCCTCAGCCTCCCAGAGAGCTGGGATTACAGTCATGCACCACCATGCCCAGTTTTGGATTCTCTCGTAAAGAACCTCCAGTCAGCAATAAGTCTTGCTGATCCTCTGCAAAGCCTGGGTGTGCTGTTTTGTGGCCTCTTGCCCTCTGCATGGAGCCCCATGTGTCCCCACCTGTGAAGTAGGGAATGTGCTCACTGTGTTGGCTACACGAATTAATGTGCATAGAATGCTTTACACACACCTGGCACCCGGTAAATACGCTTCTTAAATAAACTCCCAGCCAGTAAATATGCTTACGTGCTAGGAAACGAGCTAAATGCTTCACCTTCGTCATGGCAATTATGTTTAATTTACAGAGCTCCTCCCACTTTACAGGTGAGAAAAACCGAGGCTGGGAGAGGTGAAGTGACTCGCCCAAGGTGACATGCTTGGGAGCCACAGGGTGGGAATCCATGGCCATGGTCCAGGCCTCTGCCCCACCCCCAGCTGCTGGACGTGGAGGACCCAGACCCCTCCTCTGGCAGGTACAGCTTGCAAAGCTTTGATCACTAAAGGTGGGCTAGGAGCCCCCTGCTGGGGAAGATGGACCCCCCCCAGCAGCTGGGTGGGGCCCTGTGATATCTGGTACCTCATCCTTCCAGTCCCCCTGAGCTTCCTCTTGAGCCCCTGTCACCAGAGGCCTTGGCCCAGGTGGGATGGGGGCCAACGGGTGACAATGACCGATTTAGAAAGTAAAGTTGCTTCTCAAACAAATAAGAAAGGAGAGGAAAGCAAGAACTGGCCTGCCCGCTTCCTGCCTGCCGCTCTCCCAGCACCTGGGGCCCAGCTGCAAGGGTTTCGCCGCTTGCTTGCCCTTCCTGCTGGGAGGCTCTTCTCAGAGTACCCACCCCCCCACGGCCACTGCCGCCTCCATCTGTGGCCCTGGCAGAGAAATAAGCACCTTCCGTGATTGTACCATTGTCACTGTTCTGGGCATTGTTTCAGATGACAATACCAGGGCTCATCACACTTTGGTTTCCTGCAGTGAGAACAAACGGGCACCCGGCTTCCACTGGGGAGCTGCCTCCTTGGCTTGCAGGGGGGCTCCCAGCTTATCTGGAGGCCTCAGTTTCCTTGTCTGAAAAATGGGGATAGGGCGATGGGAGGGTCAGGTGACCCACATGTGGCACTGAAAGTGTAGGGCACTGCCCCACTGGCAGCTACTCAGCCAATGACTGTGAAAGCCAGGCCACATGGGGACACGCCGAAGAGTCCTGATGTGGGCGGAAAGCCTAGACGGCCCAGAGATGGAATAATTAGGACCCCTGTGTTTCGAACTGCTGCTTCAAGTGCTTTATGTATAACTCATTTCATTCCACTGCAACCAAAGGAAGTGGATGCCACTGTCATCCTGATTTCTTCTCTTTTCTTTTTTTTTTTTTATTTTTTATTTTATTTAATTTTTTTTTTTTTTTTTGCGGAACCAGGGATTGAACTCAGATTCTTGCGTTTGCCAGTCAAGCGCTTATCCTACTGAGCCATCTCCCCGGCCCCTTGTTTTGTTTTTTGAGACAGGGTCTCAACTCTGTAGTTCCGGCTGGCCTTGAAGTCATAGTGTAGTAGCCCAGGCCGGCCTCATGCTTCCTGCCCTCCTCTGGTCTCAGCCTCCCGAGTGCTGGGATTGCAGACATGTGCCACCACACCCAGCCTATCACTCTCATTTCATAGATGAGGAAACCAAAGCACAGAACAGTGACTCAGCCAATATCAGCACGGCTAGTAGGTGCAAGTCTGAGCGGTGCCCCTCAGCCGTGCGGTCCAGGGTCGGTGCCCAGAGCTTCCCTGGGGTCTGGGTCCGGCTCTGCAGGACCTGATTTGCCTTGTGGTCATGGACATGTCACAGTCATTCACTTACAAAATGAGCGGCGTGTAGACCTGCCTCCAGAGATTCCACAATCCTAAGGGAGCGTGGTGGTCAGGCCTGTAACTGTGCGGGGACCGTGACTGACCCTCCCGGGTGTGGCACCCAGGAAGCCATGGCTGTCACTGCTGTAATTATTATTAGTGCTAAAGTCACAGGCAGGGGGTGGCCTAAAGGATGCCGAGGGCCCTGCCCAGCTCTGTACATCTAAATCCTGTGGTTACAGCTGGGGAGTATTCTGGGAGGCACCTGGTGAGAGGTGGCTCCACCCGTTGAGGCTAAAAAAAATCCCTGAAGCTGCCACCGTGCAGTCTGCAGTCACCAGCTCCAGGACTGGCAGACCTTTCAGCACTGCTTCCCTGCCCCCAATGAAGTCTCTTGAGCTGGGCAGGCTGGAGAAATCACTGGATATCTCTGTGACTCAGGAGCGGACACGGCCCCTGCAGAGCTCCTTGGAATAGAGCAAGCGCCTAACAACAGGGCTACTAAGAGGCCCCAGGGAACCTGGGCTTGGGGGCCCACCTGTCTTCCGGCTTGACCCTGCCACTCCCTGCTGTGGGACCTTGCTCAGGTTCCTTAGACTCTCTGAGCTTAGGTTTCCACCACTGGCAGATGGTTTAGCGCCGCACCTGAGATAGTGCAGGTGCTTAAGCACTAAGGACAGGGTTGAGCACTCACTGCGCTTGAGTGGGACATGCAGAGGTCCTCTGAGATCCTGCTGTGCTCCCATTTGGGCTCGATAGCTCCCTCTGGCCCTCCAGAGCTCTCTTCTGCCCTTCCTAACATGCTCTGTGCCCTGGTAGATGACCTTTGTGGGTGACAGCTATGCCTGTAACCCTCTGGCTTCTGGTTGGGTGAGCAGGAGGGCAGAGCACCGCCGTTATGGTTTCCTGGCCTGGCTGCCCCTGTGACCCTGTGCGTACATCTCCGGCCTGGGTCCGGGTGGCCTCCTTCTCCTTGCCTTCACCCCTGGGGTACGGCACCATCCCTCCAGGTTTCCCAGGGCCTGCCCCTCAACCTGTGATCCTCTTCACGGTCCCTTGACTGAACTTTTCAGACCAGCTACCTCTTTCCTGCTGGAGCTGCTACCTGATGGTGGCTTTGCTGTGACGCCTGTCCTCTTGTACTCATCTAAGACTCTAGGATGGTCCAGTGTGATGAGAATCCAAATACTGCTTTCACACGAATTACTTAGCCATAGAGACAGCCTTGGCTGGGTTTCAGCCGGGTGCCAGGAGTGGGATACAGATGACCAAGAGACAGTCCCTGTCCTCAGGGAGCCCCTGGGGTAATCAGGGAGACAGACACCTAAAGAGTCAGCTACAGGTGTGACAAGTAACACCAAACTCTGGCAAAGGCTTTGATGTCTTCACAACCAGAAGCGTTTAAGGGGCCGGGGAGATGGCTTAGTGGAATAAGCACTTCCCTGGCAAGCACAAGGGCCTGAGTTTAATCCCTGGTTCCACCAAAAAAAAAAAAAAAAAAAAAAGACAGAAACTTTTGAACAGCATCTTTTCCCCCCCTATTCTAATAACATTACATCTAACCCAGTGTTCCAGAATATTGTCAGTAGGTAATATCACCAGTTATAATCTCGCTGCACATCTCAGTCCAGGCTGGTCACACTGCCAGCACCCAACAGCTTCCAGGACGATGCCAAGTAGAGTGCAGCACTGTAGCATTTTATGTGGTCTCCCTGACACCTCTGGGAAGGGAAGAAAGCTTTTCTTCCATTTTACAGAGGAGGAGGCGAAGACTGCAAGTGAGAGTCGTTTTGCCTGAGGTCACAGGATGCCCCCTCTGGATTGGAACCTGGATCAGTGTCACTCCTGTCTCTTCCTGCTGCCCTGTCCCCTAGGCTGGCTCTGTTCCCCAGAGTGAGGCAGCTGGTAAGGCTGAAAGTCCAAACTGGAAGAGAACTCCAGTCTCAGCCTGCAATATTTCTGCTGTCTATGGACCCCACAGGACACATCGAGGGACACAACAATCCTCCGGTATTCTTCCTGGAGTCCCTGAGATGGCCAGGGACAGGGTGGCAGAAAACAAGGGAAAAAAGATGCTGTTCAAGAAGATAAGACATAGGGCTAGGGAGATGGCTCGGTAGAATAAGCACTTGCTTGGCAAGCACAAGTGCCTGAGTTCAATCCCCAGTTCTGCAAAAATAAATAAATAAACTAATCAAGAAGACAAGACAAAAACATGGCTGGCCAGTGGCACGATCCTCTCCCAAGAAGGGAGGGTTGTCTGATGGGGAGGTGACAGATGCAACTAGACCTGGCACCTTTGCCATTGTCCCGGTGATTCTTTCAAAGCCCAAACATCCGGAGACACCTGCTCACGAGCCTAGTGGAGTAGGGAGAGCTCATAGTAAGTTTGGCACCAGGTTTCCTTGGGAAATTAAATGGGACAATAAGTGTGAGGCATACTCAGGGGCAGCTTGCCCCAACCTCTCAGACCTGCACCCGTACTATGGAGAGGGCAGCAGGGCCAGGAAATGTGGAAGCCAGAGGAATTCCCTGGCAAGTCCAGGTGTGTGTTTGGTTACTTCAGGGACGCTGTCCAGTGGTAGGACCAATGATTTTTTTTTTTTTTTTTTTTTTTTTTTTTTTTTTTTTTTTTGGCGGAACCAGGAATTGAACTCAGACCCTTGCGCTTGCCAGGGAAGTGCTTATTCCACTAAGCCATCTACCTGGCCTCAGGACCAGTGATTGTAACTGATGGTTCCCTGGCCTCTTTACAATTCCACGATGATCCATCTACCTCAAAATCCCCTTTGTGGAAAGGGGAGGGGGAGATGGCTCAGTAGGATAAGCGCTTGACTGGCAAAGTTCAATCCCCGGTTCCGCCATCATCCACAGAGCCAACAAGATAGTTCAGCAGACTCAGTGCCTGCTTTGGCAAGCGCAGGGACCAAGGTTCAATCCTCAGTCCCTCATGCCATGCTGGCCCTGCCCCCAGGGCCCATTGAGCCAGTGACAGAGTCTAGGCATGGTGGTACACGCCTGTAATCCCAGGGCTGGGGAGGCTGAAAATAGGAGGATCACTAAGAGTCCGAGATGTGTAGTGAGACCCTGTACCAAATACATAAATGAAAAAAAAAAAAAAATCATCTACCCATTCCCCTGCATGCCCACCGCCTCCAATTCTTCCCTCCATCCATTTCTCTCCTGCCATCCCCCTGTCTAGCACTGTCCACTCTGTACATGGTCCTATGCAGGATTCGAGATGTGAGGCCAGGAGTGACCCCAGATATGGAGAAACCCTTATCTGAGATAGGGGGTGGCTTCCAGGAGGGGCAGCAGGACCCTGAGGTGGAGCTGCTTGATTCTACCCCACAGAGTTCAAAAACACCCAGCCTGGCCTTGAAAGATGAGCAGGGGCTTGAGGAGCCAAAAGAAGGAGCCCTGGCTGTTGAGGCTGGCAGTGATTCAGGGTGGCTGGCCGGGGACAGCAGAGAGCCTGCAGCAGAAGGGATGTGAGGATGTCAGGGAGGTCCAGAGTGCTTAGAAACGGTGCCCAGAGTGCCCCCATGGAGCTCCGTCCTGACTATATCCTGCGCCTGATCCCGCATGCTTGGTGACACCAAGTAGCCTCCAGAGTTCTCACCCTCCAGCGGACCCTGTGTCACTGGAGTCAGAAGGTGCAGACAGACGCAATCAGAGAGCCGGGAGCCAAGCCCAGGTTGGGGGCTGACTGTGGGAGGAGTGGGGTAGGGGTTCTCACAGATTGTTTTCACCTGCCACCTGCTCCGCTCCACCCAGTGATGGAAAATGTGCGTCAGAGGAAGCTGCTGCCCGGGGATGGGGTAGGTGTGCGTGGGTGACAACATGTGGGGGCACCACAGGAGGGCAGGATGTGCTGGGGCTGGGGGCGAGGCCAGGGTGCTAGAGCAGGGTCTGGGGCTCTGCCTCTGCCTGCTGCCTCCTTCTCTCTGGTTCTCACTTTCCTCCTCTGGCTCAGAACTGACTGTACACTTTCACTTCTAGAAGGGTGGGCAGGCTGTACCGAGAAAGTGTCCGCAAGCCTCTGAGGCCACAGCCAGTGCTTGCTCAACTGCCTGTGCAACAAACATGTATGGAGCCCTGGCCGGCTGTGCAGATGTGAGGGTGCAGGAACACCCCTTCCTCCCCAGAGAGGTACACAACCTGGAAGGGACAGGTACTGCGCCGTGCGTGTGCGTGTGCGTGTGCGTGTGTGTGTGTGTGTGTGTGACCATCGAGAGAGGACAGGACAGAGGGCAGGCTGGGTGCAAGCAGCAATCCAAGCACAGGGGAAGCAGCTGCTGCCAGCCAGGATCGCAGGTCAGGCCTCGGAGGCTTTCCTGTGCCTTCCACTCTCCAGCAGCTGGTTGCCTCTTTATAGAGAGGGATCAGAGCTTGAGTCAGGCAAGGATTTGCCCAGCTTCTTCTTCACTGCCAGATGCTAGGAAATGACAGAGGCCATCAGCTCTTACCTGCTCCACAGGAAGGGGGATGTGGGAACGTGGGACAGGTGCTGGGGCAGGAAGGGGCTGTGGAAGGAGGACATGTACTGGAGCTGAGGGAGGGGACATTTTTTTTCTCTCCTTCTTTCTTTTCTTTTCTTTCCTGTACCGGAGATTGAACTCAGGACCTTGCGCTTAACAGTCAAGTGCTTATGCCGCTGAGCTATCTTCCCAGCCCTGGGAAGGGGACAGTTCAAAAGGACCCTGAGAATATCACCCTGAGTCCTGGGGCCACTGTGTGTCTGATCCAGAAAGACGGCCGCCTTTAGAAATGGAACTCGCGGGAGAGAAACATATAAAAATTCAACCCATCTTAGCCTTCACATCCTGTTGTCTTCCCAGGGCTGCTGCGCAGAGTGCCTTAAGTCAGCCAGCACCGTTGGAAGCTGAGGTGGGAATAGGGCAAGTTCAAGGCCAGTCTGGAGAACTTAGCAACTTAGAAAGACCCAATCCCAAAATAAAAAATAGAAGGGCGTTAGGATAGCCCAGTGCAGAGACACGGGACTCAGTGCTCAGTACCACAGCAAAACAAAGTAATCCTCAGCACAGCCCTATTCTGACACTGCTCTGACAGCCAGAAGATCAGAGCCAAGGTGTCACCTGGGCCTCGTTCCTCCGAGATCCAGAGTCAAGTATTTCCTCACTTCTGAGCTTCCGTGGTAGCCCTTAGTCCCGGCCCTTCCTGGCGTCAGCTGCACTGCCCCAGTCCCTGCCTCTGACATCCTGCAGCCTTCCACCTGGGCCCGGCCTCTCCATAAGGGTCCACCCAGCCCAGTCTGACCTCAGCCAATGAGATCTGCAGCAACCGTATTTCCCAGTGAGGTCTGAGCCGAAGGGTGAGGGTGAGGGGTTAAGACTTCAAAGTATCTTTTAGGGGGATATGACTCAACCCATAGCAGATGTCACGAAAGGATTTTCATACAAATAAACCTTGAATTTGTGGGAGTAAGACCAATGCAAAAAATATATATATACTAATATAGGGCCAGAGAGATGGCTCAGTAGAATAAGCGCTTGGCTGGCAAGCGCAAAGGCTTGAGTTCAATCCCCGGTTCCAAAAAAAAAAAAAAAAAAATACAGCTACTGTACCCCAATTTGAGCTGGGTGGACCATCTCAATTAGGAACATGAGGCTGGGTACACAAGGCAAATCCAATCCAATCCCCGGCTCCAAAAGAAAGAAAGTAAGAAAGCAAGCAAGCAAGCACATTTTCAATATATCTGTTCCCCGTGCTAGTGTGCTAGTACTTGCCCTGGCCGTCCTAAGTAAATGTTTGAGAAATACTTGACTTACCATCCCCTAAGGCCTTCAGATCTTTCTTGAAGCACAGATCGCAGTTGCCCAGAGAACAAAGTCAAGCTGCCCTCTGCTCAGACTCCTGGCGAGAGGCTGCCCTGTGACCTTCGCCTTCCCTTCTTTTTTTTTTTTTTTTTGGTGGAACCAGGGATTGAACTCAGGCCCTTGAGCTTGCCAAGGAAGCACTTATTCTATTGAGCCATCTCCTCGGCCCATTCTTTTTTTTTTTTTTTTTTTTTGGTCGCCTTCCCTTCTTATGGGCACCAGTGTCTTGCAGATCTCGAGGAGGATGGAAGCAAGAAGCCTCCTCCCTTCCTTGCTGAATTAAGTAGAGCCCAGGGTCCGTCAGTCCTCTCCCTACCTCCATACAGACAAAGGACCACACCCTGCACCGGCTGCCTAAACCCAGTTCTTTGCCTTTACCATGGGACTATGGTAAAGTCAGCAATCATTTCTTCGGCTGTCAAAAACCCTTCCATGGCTCCCTGATGCTCTTAGAGTAAAGCCCACATTGCTACGCTTTGCACAGATTGGTCCCTGGGTCTGTTTTTCTAGTACTTCGGTAGGCAAGCGCTCTATCTGGCAAGCGCTGAAGTTCCAGAACCTCCACTTTCAGGAGAGCCGCAGTGATCCTGGCTGCAACTCCGGGGAAGCTGGGCTAAAGCTGTGCTTTTCTCTTTTCTGCCTCCACATCTTTGTGCCTGCTCCCCACCACCCAGGACTCTCTCTGGCCCTGCACTCTTCATCATCTAACTCAAAAGGACGCCTTGACCCTGGGCACATAACCAAGAATCTTTCCCTGTCCCAACACATAGCATTTCAATTAAGCCTTTTTTTTTTTTTTTTTTTTTTTTTTTTTACAAGACCTCACTCTGTAGCCCAGGCAGGCCTCCAACTTGCAGTCTTCCTGCTTTGGCTTCCCAAATTCAGGGATTCCAGGCATGGCCCACCACACCTGGCTCCTTGAAGCTTGTTCTGGGGCCCCCAGCTCGTGAGAGCCCGCCGGAGCTGCCTTTCTCTTGGAGTTCAATTCTAGCCTCAAGCCTGGGGCCAAACAGTGAGAAGGTCGGGTGAGAAAAGCTCCCCGAAGTGAGAAAAGCCACAGCCACTGCTGCCACCTGTCAGGACCTTGCCTGGGTGACCACGGACAAGCAAGACACTTTCCCTTTCCTGGCCTCCATTTCCCTTCGGCAGAGCGAATTATAGGAAAAGATATCCAAGCAAGTATGACAGCGGAAACTAAGTTTCTCCTCTCACCCTTGGACTGGTCAGACCCTGCTTCTGTGAAAGAGTGCTTCTGGAGTCCTTTTTTTTACATCAATTTGCATTTATTTTCCCATGCACCATATGAGGCACCTACTATGTTTAATTCATAGAAACAACTGAGACTGCCGTCCAGTTGATGTCCAGTGGTGGAAAAGACCACCAGCTCATGGGTCCATGCAAATCAGAAGCCTTTAGTCTTTTGCCTTCTGGAGACCTCCTCTTACGGGTGGTAACTGAAGCAGCGAGGGAGAAAGTGACCCGCCTAGGGTAACACAGTGCGTGAACAGCCCAAGGCTTCATCCCACACGTCCCTCTGTCTGCCAAGAGCTGTTACTAAGTGTCTTGTTCCTCTCCCCTCGCAGGGGAAAAGAAGGGGGGGGCTGGTTTTCTTTTGAAGCCCCTCTCTGTGCCCCAGAATAACAAAGCTGGCTAGTGTGGCAGGCTCCACAACCACCACAGGAAACCAAATCGCAGTAGAAAGGCAGGCGGGAGTGGAAAATCCTCTGAGAGGTTAGAGGGGCACTTTCACCTGTTCTAAAAATAGCCCTGCTTATTAGAGATTGATAGATGATGAGATAAGATGCTGGGAGCTCCTGCAGGGTGACTCCGCTAGAGACCCTGCAGGGTGACTCCGCTAGAGACACTGGCAGACAGCAGCCGCTGGGCTGGGCTCTAGGAACAGCTGGAGAACCTGGTCTCTGGAGGGGTAGACAGACAGCAAGTGCAACAGAAAAAAATAAACTGCCAAGGGGGATGAGTGCTCTGATGATGCGGCGAAGGTCAAGAGCCTCAGGAAGACCCACGTAGCCCAGATGAGCAGGGAGCCCCTCACAGGAGCAGCCAGCCCTGCAGACAGCCAAGGGAAGGACAGGGCATATCAAGGACAGGAGCTGGACAACAGCGGGAGGGGATCTGCAGGTAGAGTCTGGCCAGGGCAGCTCGGGAGTCCTGGCTCCCAGATCAAGGGAAGCCCATGAGGCCGGAATTCTTGCAGTACAGAGTGGCATGCCCAGTGCTCGGTCCTTTGAGGACACTTGCTCTCGCCTGCTGGGTGGGCTCAGGACTTGGGGACGTATGACAGGAAGAGCAACCAGGCAGCAATGCCCAAGGCATCCATCCAGCAGCAGAGATGGAGGCTTGCAGGGCGCCAAGGTGGGCAAACGGAGAGGCCTGGCTGGCTTCAGAATCTTCAAACTTCATCGCAATTGTGAGTGAATTAGGTTGCCTGTGGCGGGGGTACCCAAGCCCTGAGCACTTGCTGGAGGCCACGTGGGTGAAGCAGACACTCAGCTCTCCTGCTGCCAACCCAGCCCTGCAGTGAGCAGCAGGAGTCAGGGCCCACTCTGCTTTGGGTTGCAGCCCCAGCACCCACTGTTCCACACTGTGCACAGTAAGTGCTCACCGGGAGCTGGCAGGTGGATGGTGCTGGATCTTCAGCTGTGTGAACTGGAGCACAGATGTGGGGGACTTTGTAAAAAATCAGTGTTCCCTCCGTGTGGGGACTTAATAAATATATAAGGAATTCTTTGTCACCCGCACATCCAATCGGCAGAGGCCCGCAGCTTTGATTTTCTCCGTGTTTCCTAAGTGGTTCTTTTCCTCCACACTTCTCTTCCTGCCTGATCTCCTACCGCAGCCTTTGACGTCCCCTTCCTCCTTCCCATCCTCACTGCCTCACCAGAGATGGATCCCAGGGCCTCCACTCTCAGCTACGCCCCAGCCCCCCTTTTTTTTTTTTTTTTGGCAGAACCAAGGATTGAACTCAGGCCCTTGTGCTTGCTAGGGAAGCACTTATTCCACTGAGCCATCTCCCTGGCCCCCACAGCCCCTTTATTTTATTTTATTTTTTTATTTTAATTTTTTTTATTTTTATTTAGTGTGTGTGTGTGTGTGTGTGTGTGTGTGTGACCATCGAGAGAGGACAGGACAGAGGGCAGGCTGGGTGCAAGCAGCAATCCAAGCACAGGGGAAGCAGCTGCTGCCAGCCAGGATCGCAGGTCAGGCCTC
>NW_004524668.1:2381609-2393865 GCF_000260255.1 Octodon degus
GTGTGTGTGGCCAGCTCAGCCCACCAGGGGGCGGGGCTGGCTGGCATGTGGTGCTGGGGGATTGAACCGCAGTCCCTGTGCTTTGCTAAGCTTGTTCTAAATAGGTGCTTTAGACCACTGAGCCATCTCACCAGCCCCAGCCCCTTTATTTTTACTTTGAGACAGGGTCTTGCTAAATTGCTAAGTGGCCCAGGTTGGGCTTAAACTTAGAATCCTCCTGCCTCAGCCCCTTAGTGCTGGACATATGCAGCCACACCTGGTCGCTCTGCCCTTCCTGTGTGCATGTCTCATGACCCTCAGGACACAAGGGTCAGGAGACCTCTCCTGCCTGGTGTGGCCCACACTGTCAAGGCTTTGGCCTCCCTGAGGCCTCTTTCCTCCAGGCTCCACTTCCCACCCATCCTCCACACTTAAGCCCAGGTGGTTTGGGCAGAGTCGCCTCAGGGTCCTGGTCCTCCCCCTGGCCTCTCTGGCCAGCTGCAGTATGGTGACTCCACACCTTCACTGGCCCAGACCAAAGCCCTTGTGTTCCAGAGGTAGCCTCACCCCCCACAGCTTGCCCAAGTCTTCACCTGTGGTGCCCCAGAGCCATGCCCTCTGCCCTTCCTGCTGTTGGTCCCTTCACACTTACCCTTAAGATCCAGTGCCTGCTACAGTCTTTCTGTTCTCCAAGCCTGCCACAGGCCACCCCTCTATGCTTGAAGTCACTGTCCTCAGCACCTATAATGAGAAGCTTGTTTATTGAGCACTTACTGTATAATCAGCTAACCCTCACAATGATCTTATAAGGTAGTTGTTGCCCTCCTTTTACAAATGTGGGAAATAGGTACAGTGAGGTTATGTGACTTGCTGGTGGCTGCACAGATAGTGACAGAGCCAGGCTTTGACCCACAGCCTTATTTCTGACTGGCATGCTTGAGTGCTTCGAGCAGGTGTGACACGGGTCTGCTTGCTTATCTGTTTCCTTAAAAACAAGGCTAGAAAGCCAGGTGTGTGGTGACACACCCCTGAAATCCCAACTATGGGGAGGGGTGGGTTGGGGCAGGAGGATCAAAAGTTTGAGGTCAGCCTGGGCAACTTACGGAGACCCTGTCTCAAAATACAATTTGTGAAAGGGCTGGAGAGGTAGATACTTAGTAGAGCATCAGCCCAGCATGTGTGAAGCCCTGGGTTCAGCCCTCCGTATTGGGGTGGGAGGAGGGGCTAAGAAACTTGCCTAAATCATCCAGCAAAGAGTGGGTAGGGATGGAACCATGTAGAAGCCCAGGTCTCCCGACTCCAAACGTGGTGTTCATTCGCATATTACAGCCGAGGCCAGTCCTGGGGGACTGGACTTCCTGCGGTGTCCCCGGTCATTCATCACTTCTTGCCCTCAGGGGGGATAGTTGAAGGCAGGCCCTGATTCCCATCCTCCCAACACTCAGGGTCTAACACCTCTTCCCTGTCACCCCCCAACACTATCTCCAGCCCAGGCCACTCCCCTCCCTGACCCCCTCGAGGGTCCTGGAGAAAGCATCCGGCTGTCATTGTGAATCCGAAGGGCTTGGACCTGCAGCTGGAGCCATCGGCAGGAAGCGGTGACAATGGATGAAAGACCCTCTGTGCCAGGTGGGTGGGGGAGGGGAGGCAGGAAGCCCAAAGCCTCCTGCCTGAGGCAGCCGAGCAGCCGCTGGAGGCTGGAGGGAGGCCCGGGATGCCACTCTCTGCAGGGGTTTATTTGGATTCCCCAGGGATCCGAGCTGGGGAGCCCTTTGCAAACATCAGACCTGCTCTTCTCCATGGGGTGCCAGGCCTTGGACCCTTGCGACAAGAATGTTGCTTTCATTCATCACTGTTTGTCCCCAGGGTCCAGCAGCCAGGGCTGGCTTACGCCACAGGGGCTTGATTGGTTGAATACAGACAATTAATCGGGCACTGCTAATAACTAAGGAACTACAGTTTTATATGGGTTTCCTATTGAAAAAATAAAAAGGGCTCCTGAGGATTCCTTTCCCTGCTTTGAGCTTTTGCACGTGTGGTTCCCCCTGCCTGCCTTGTTCTTCCCTCTGCTCTTTGCAAGGTCAGCTCTTCTCATACTCCAGCTGCAGCTGAAATAAAGCTCTTTGATCAACTTGGGGGCGCTGCTGTGACCTGCTAGTGAAGGGAACCTCCATTCCTGGTCCCCTCTAGCCCAGCACTCTTGATTTCCTCCACAACAGTTCTCACATTCCGAATCCTCCCAATTCACATCCACGCTTATGTGTTTGCTGTCCATTTCTACCGCCAGCCTGGAAGCCTACTGTTGCACTCCAGCGCCAGCTACTAGGACGATGCTGCACAGAGTTAATCAGCTGAAGAGATGAACAAGGGAATCCCTGCAACACCACTATGCCCTGCCCCTGCCCCTCAGCAGCCCGCAAGAGACTGAAAGGGAGAGTCGCTCAGCGAGCACAGAAGATTGCGAAGCCCCAGCCCACAGCATACTGGGCGGCTATTTCCAGGTCAACAAGGATGGCTATGAGTCATATCAGGGCTTTGCCTCCCACTCGACAAGCACTGGTTTTCATCTGAGTGTGTACACGGAGGGAGACTGCACTGTAATGGTCACTGCCTGCTCAGCTCCCTGCGGTGGACACTGGGCTGGACAGAGGTTCCATCAGATCTGTTCATTTCAAAGGTGGAGCTAGACGTGGTGGAGCCTGGCTGTAATCCCAGCACTCACTGCAAGTTCCAGGTCACATAGTGAGACCCTGTTTCAGAAAACAAACAGCTTGGCGCGCTGGTGCTTGCCTGTAATCCCAGTACTCTAGGACGCTGAAGCAGGAAGAACTGCAAATTTTAACCCAGTCTAGGCAATGTAGTCACTTAGTGAGACCATGCCTCAAAAATTTTTTAAAAAGAGGGTTGAGGAACTGGGGATGTAGCTCAGCGCGAAATCCCTGGGTTCAATCCCCAGTATTGAAAATCAAACAAAAGGTAGGAAAATCAAGGCCCAGAAATGCCAAAGTGAGTTGTGTAAATCAAGAGATTTAGGGGCCTGGGGAGATGGCTCAGTGGAATAAGCGCTTCCCTGGCAAGCACAAGGGCCTGAGTTCAATCCCCAGTTCCAAAAAAAAAAAAAAAAGAGAGAGAGAGAGATTTACCAGCAGAGAACTCAATTGAGCTCCTGGTTCCTTCAGTCCTGACTCATTCATTCATTTATTCATTCAGCATTCATTTATTACATGAACAATATTTATTGAACACCTGTCATGCATCTGGGAACTGGAGAGACAGAAATAACCAGGGGCCCAGAAACTAAGTAAAAGGCCCAGCTTACCTAACACAGAGCTACTTGGGTGACCTACAAGGGACATGGGTGGGGAAGAGGAACTCTCAGGGAAGAGGAAAGAAGGAGTTCACTTGTGAAAGATTAAACTTGGGGGCAGGACAGAGAGAATCCACAATGGAGGAAAGCGTTAATCATGACTAAGAAACCAGTTTAGCTGTATCTAGTGACCCTGTTTCTTCGGAGCTTCCGTCACAGCCCAGTTGGATTGCGTCCCAGAAATTTCATCCCTTCCAGAGGAGCAGTTTGTGCCGCCTCGGTGGCGTGGGACTCAGGCAGAAAGAGGGCCGGGGGGCCATTTCCCACTCAGGACACACGTACGGGCACCTGCTATCACTGGCCTCTGGGCGTGGTGCTAGGACTACCCTGGAAGTTGGTGGCGCCTGCCCGTAATCACAGCACTCAGAGAAGCTGAGGCAGGAGGATCACAGGTTCAAGCTCAGCCTGGGCAATTTTTTTAAAATTCTTTTTTTTTTTTTTTTGCGGTACCAGGGATTGAACTCAGGATCTTGCACTGAGCTATCTCCCTGGCCCCTAGCCTGGGCAATTTAACATCTTAGCAAGAGCCTAAAACAAAAACACTACCAGAGACTGGGTAATTTATAAACAATAGGAAGGTGTATTTTCTCACAGTTCTGGAGAGTGGGAAGCCCAAGATCAATCCAGTGAGGTCCTCTTGCTGTCAGAGTCCTCAATGACAGAAGTGGCAAAAGGGCCCCCTCCTCCCCACTAGTCCTTTCATAAAGGCCATTAATGCTGTCCACAAAACTGGAACCCTTATAACCTAACTACCCCCCTAAAGGCCCACCCTTAATACTGTCAAATTGAGGATTAAGTTTCAACATGGAACCAGGGATTGAACTTGGGCCCTTGCTAGTGAGCTATCTTCCTGGCCCCCTTAACATGGAGTTTATTTATTTATTTTTGGTGGACACGGGGATTGAACTCAGGCCCTTACACTTGCCAGGCAAGTGCTTATTCTCCTGAGCTATTTCTCCGTACCCTTCAACATGAAGTTTAGAGGGACAAATTCCAACCTGTTGCTAAAACTTCTCAGTACTTGTGGGTGCACAGATGATGGGGCTTTACTGTCCCAATATCACGGCCGCCTCAAGGCCAGGAGATCCAAAGCAGCCGCTTCTGGATTCCTTCCGTGGACAACTGCGCAATGGGCGGGACCACATGCTCCTGGAGTGGCAGAGACCTGGGCTTCAGCTCCAGAGCAGCGCATGACCTTGGACAAGTGATTCCACGCCCCTGGGTCTTAGCTCCTTTGCCTGTGCAATGGGGCAGTAAGAGCACGACGGCGCTGTGAGACCGTGAGGCAGCAGAAAGCCGAGCCTCAGATTCTCTCTAGGACAGACAGGCTGTGTGCGCCCACCCAGTCAGACACTGGGCACCACCAGTGCGTAGCTCACTCTGATTTTTCTTTTCTTTTTTTTTAGCAGAACCGGGGATTGAACTCAGGCCCTTGCACTTGCCAGGCAAGTGCTTTTTCTACTGAGACATCTCTCCAGCCCTTCTTTTCTTTCTTTTTTATGTATTTGGTACAGGGTCTCACTATGCAGCTCGGACTCATAGCGATCCTCCTGTTTTCAGCCTTCCCAGCATTAGGGTTACAGGTGTGCACCACCACACCCAGACTCATTTTCTGGCTCAGTGTACAGGAGAAGGGGGGGTGCAGGGCCTGCATGACATGTGGTACAGGGGATCGAAACTCCCTCTGACTTTTCTAAGGCTGATTCATCAGCCCCTCTCTCCTTTGGCTCAGCCCCAAACATGTACCTGCCTGGTTCGGTCAGGCTTCATTCCATGGGCTCTCCCTCCTTCCCGCTGTCTCCAGTGGGATCCAGTTCTGGGTGTTTGTAGGCCACTGCTCCCTGGGAGGGTGGAATTTTCCAAGCTCCAGTTCTCCCCCGGCCATCTCAAACTGACCTCACCACACCTGGCCTCTGGAGCCTGGCCCTCTAGTCCCTCCCACCACATGGTAGTAAGAGCTCTAAAATCCATCTGCAGGTGTTCCTCCCCTGCTCAGCACCCCTGGAGGATTCCTTATCACCCTCAGGATCAAGTCCCTACTTCTGGATTTGACATTTAAACACCCTTTACCATCTGGTTCCAGTTTTGACACTGTGTCACCACTCACACTGCCATGCCCCCTCCCCATCTTTACACACACACACACACACACACACACACACACACACACAGAGCGAGAGCGAGAGCGCGCGCGCGCGCGCGCGAGAGAGAGAGAGAGAGAGAGAGAGAGAGAGAGAGAGCGCACTTGGCCTGGTACAGCCTTCTCCATAGCTCAGCTTAGGTGGCAGAGTATGTGACACCTTCCTCAATGACCCTGTCAGCCCTGCCTTGCAGCTTCTCCAGAACAACGAGCTGCCCACTCTGCCAGGTCGCCAGCATGCTTGACACATACTCAGCACCAGCATTATAATCAGGTGTTTGTGTCTGACCTTCCCATCTCAGATCACACCCTTCATCCCATCCTTGGACCCTGCTTTATCTTTCTTCAGAGCCACTTGTAGTTTATGATCTGTGCCCTCCCCTACTGTAGTATGAACTCCATGAGGATAGGGATCGTGTTCTATTCATCTGTCTATATCTCTGGTGCCTTCAAAGAAAGCTGGGCACTATAGAGACTGCTTAATAAATATTTGTTGAAAAAAATGAATGGATGGGTGGCTAGCTGGCTGTAAGAGTAGACAGATGAACAGGAGGATGGGTGGATTGGTGGATGGATTGATGGATGGACAGATGAGTGGATGGATGAATAGATAAGTGGATGGATGGATAGATGAATAGATGACTGGATGGATGGATGGATGGACAGATGAGAGGATGGATAAATGATTGGATGGATGGGTGGATGGATGAGTGGATAGATGGATGGATGGATGGATGGATGGATGGATGGATGGATAGATTTTCATGTTTTTTTATATATTTTTTTCAGAACTGGGGATTGAACTCAAGACCTTGTACTTGCTAGGCAAGCACTTACTCTACTGAGGTATCTCCCCAGCCCCTTGTATGGATAGATGAGTGGATGGATGGATGAGTGAGTGGATGGATGGAAGGATGGATGAGTGAAAGGATGGGTGAATGAGTAGATGGGTGGATGGGTGCATGGATGGATGGGTGGGTGGATGAGTGGATTAAAAGATGGATGGTGGGGCTGGAGAGATGGCTCAGTGGTCTAAAGCACCTACTTGGAACAAGCTCGGCAAAGCACAGGGACCGCGGTTCGATCCTCCAGCACCACATGCCAGCCAGCCGCGCCCCCTGGTGGGCTGAGCTGGCCACACACACACACACACACACACACACACACACACACACACTAAATAAATGTTAAAAAAAAATTTAAAAAAAAATCTAAAAAAAAAAAAAAGATGGAGGGATAGATGCATGGATGATGAGTGGGTGGATGAGTGGATGGATGGATGCGTGGGTGTACTCAAGGTTGAGCTGATGGATGCATGGATGGATGCATGCATCACTAGCCAGGTGATCAGAGCCTTTCCAGAAAAGTCAGAGCCACAGTACAGGATGGCCTGGGAGAAGACAGGATGACTTGGGAGAACGTTAGTTGGATGGAGGGTGCCCAGAGCAGGGGTGCTGATGTCCAGATGGAGCAAACTGCTTGTGGGAGCCCCTGGATGGATCAGGAAAGGCCTGGGAACAGGAGAACCAAAGTCAAGTTTTGGCTCCTCTCCTTTGCTGAGTAGCTTCAGGAGAGTGGCTTCACCTATCTAGGCTGCTTCTACCCGAATAAAACTAGGCCCTGTGCACTGTGAGGACAGATCAGGATGATAGGGGCACTGGGCTTTCGGGGACAGCTTTGTAGAGGGCAGATGGGAGGGAATACTGCCCCCTGCCTTGGGTGAGTCCTTACTGCCTGGTGAGGCCTCTGGGTCAGCCCTGCAGCTTGTAGTGCTGGGCCCAGGGTGCATGTGAGCAACTTCTAGCCAGGGTCAGGTACATGTGGGACACGCTAGGGTCACCTGCAGTCTTCTACTGCAGCCTCACTTCACTGGCCTCTGACTGTGACACCTTCCACAGCCAGGGTCCAGGTGCCATAGGTCCAAATCCTTCATTTCACAGGTGGCAAGCTGAGCCCAGAACGCTGGAAGGACTTGTCCAAGGACATACAGCAGATGGCTTCAGAGTCAGTTCTAGAGGACAGCTCTCTGCCTACTCCTGGCCCCCAGGCTGTCTGTTGTACCCCGACACGTGGCTGAGCCTCATGGCCACTCGGATGTCATGGCTTTCTCCATGCGCCCAGCACTGCACTGGGAACTCTGCACAAAATGCCTCACTAAGCCCATGGCCTTGGCAGTCCTGCTTCACAAATCAAGAAACTGAGGGGCTGGGAAGATGGCTCAGTAGAATAAGCACTTACCTGGCAAGTGCAAGGGCCTGAGTTCAATCCGCTATACCAAAAAAAAAATTCTGGCTATTTCTCTGTTTCATTTGAGAACTATAACATGTGAAATCCAGTAAAACCACCACAAATTCATAAAAAAAAAAAAAAATCAAGAAACTGAGGCTCTGGGAGGACTAGTGATTTGCCCTAGGTCGAAGCCAGTCCAGGACTCCAGCTGATGCCTTTGGTCTCAGAAGCATCTCCTCAGCCACAGTGGCCTCACTATAAGGGGAGGAGCAGACCCAGTAATAAGAGCTTGTCACAGAATAGAGTTAGCACCTTTTCCACGCAGTCTGAGGGCCACCCACACCTGGTCTGTCTCCACAGCCCTGTGACAAGCCCTGTTTCCCTGAAATCCTGTACAAACATGGTTCACTCAGTCATTGAGCATTTACTGCACCCCTACTGTGTGCCCAGTCCTGTCCTAGACACACTAGGGGTAGAAGGAACAGGATGTGGCCTCTGCTCCACCCCTAGCCAGCAAGGAAATGGATTTGAGGCATGTGGGAGTTCTGTTCCCCTGTCCTCTTAGTGACACTGACTAGGTGTAGGGGTTGGGGCTGGCCCAGCCCTGCCCCCTACAAGTGCTCTCGGAGAAGGCTGAGGGAGGGAGGGAGGTTGTGAAGGCTCAGGCCCCAGGGCTGCCATGTCCTCTCCACCTGGCTCTGACTCACTGCCCACACCTGCGGGGCCTCGGGCAGCCAGGCTGGAAATAGACAGGGAGGGACAGAGGCGGCACCTGCACTCTCTGTCGCTGCCCCGCCCCCACCAGGACTAGGAAGTCGTTGGGGGAAGCCCACCTGAGGTCTCTGGCCCATGGGAATGTCCTGGGTGCTGAAGCCCCTGCCTGGTGGAAGGCGTCCAGGAGCAGGAGGGTCACAGCAGGAGGGTCACCATCCGGATGGTGGCCCCTCTCACACTGCTCCCAGGTGGAGCCGGCGGGTGCTTTGCATGTCTTACTCACTGCACTAAACTCACCCCTCCCCAGGAAGTCAGGCTGTGATTAAGCCCATTCAACAGATGAGGAACTAGAGATTCAGAGAAGGCAAGTCGCTTGCCCACAACCACACAGCCCCTATATTAGGCAACATGGGCCTGCGCCCAGCTCCCCACCCAATCCAGCTCCAAAGGGTTCATTCCAGGCCACAGGTGCAGCTTCCCCACCCACACCACTTTCCCTCTCGGCCAGGGTGAGCTCTCCTTTCTTACCACCCTGGAAAACTGAAAAAAAACCATTATACTTCCCCTCTCTTCCCTACCTATCTCAACCCTGTGCAGCCTGCAGCCCAAGTTGGATCACGGTAGCTCCCTGTCTAAAACCTGCTGTGGCTCCCCATTGCCTTCAAGGTAAAGTATCTTCCAGTCTCTTCACAAGCTTGTCCCTGCCCACTTTTCCAGCTCTGTCACTCACTAATCTCTGCTGGAACAAGTCAGGACAGTTCACAGGCCTTCCTTTCCTGGTGGGTATTATTATTATTATTATTATTATTATTATTATTATTATTATTTGCTGGTTTTGTGTGTGTGTGATACCAGGGATCGAACTCAGGATCTTGTGTTTTCCAGGCAAGCACTTATTCCACTGCGCTATCTCCTCGTTCCCCCCTGGTGGGTATCATGACAGCTCACAGCACAGAAGATGAGGGAGGCTGGTGCATCCAGAGCGCCAGGCAGGGCGCTTGACCTTGGTTCGGGTTTAATAACCCTGCTTGCCCTCCTCCCAGCTGTGAGCAGAAAGGAACAGAGTAGCAGAGTTCAGCCATCTCTGCCTCGACCAGGCTGGGATAGAGGTTTTGTGGTGAGCTGGCCCAAAGGCCCTTGGTGTTACAGAGTTGTACGTCTCTCAGAAATTCTGCAAAGTTGCAGGGCAGCAGTGGCTGAACTGAGGCCAGAGGAAGTGGAGGAGCAAGCGAAACCAACTTTCACAGTAGGATCCTTTTTGATCTTAACCACAAACTTGAAGGTAGTCAGAGCCACTCTATAGAAAGGGAAACTGAGGTCAGAGGGTAGAAGGCCAACGAGAATATCTGGGGACCAGGCTCCCAGGCGGCACCCCTTCCTCTCCTGCACCCAGCTCACCCAAACTTGGAGGATATAGAGCACTTGCTCAGGAGAGAAGGCACTGACACACTGCAGGGGGCAGAGGGTGCGAGGCCCAAGACAGGATGGGTCCAGGTTCTAATTTCTTTTTTTTTTTTTTTTTAGGTGGAACCGGGGATTGAACTCAGGTCCTTGCGCTTGCCAGGCAAGCACTTATTCTACTGAGCTATCTCCCCGGCCCCAGGGTCCAGGTTCTAGAATGCATGGCAGATGTGAGAGACAGTGACAGTGACTGAGGTCACCAGGAGGAACACAGCGCCTGGCCTTGATTCTCAGAGACCTCAGAGTCCAAACACTTCCTCTCATCCCCGCCCACTTCCCAGAAGGGGAAACTGAGGACCCATGCCTTGGCCAGGCCCCCAACTGCAGAGCACAGTGAGTGGCTGGAGGGGGGCTGCGGGGAGAAGAGAAGAGGCCCAGGCTGGGTAGTAGCCACCACCTGCGGCCCCTCGGCTCCGTGCCCCACCCCAGGCCTGCCTTACAGGTGTGGATGACTCAGGCTGGGGCTTGTGCTGGTGGCTCTGGCCCCTAGGCTGCAGCGGAGCTCGGGGCCTCACAGCTGTGATGTCAGCAGGCCCTTCCTTCCTCCCGCATCTGCTTGAAAAGGTCACCTATTTTAAACTCTTCCTCACCCCACCCTGCCTTTACCCCAAAGAGGATGAGTTTTTCTAACCTGTGTCAACAGCCCACCCAGCTCCCCAGGGTGCAGGGTCCCACCTTCCCCCACTGAACTTAATAGACATTCTGCCCGATTGCTGCTGCCACTCCGTGCTGGCTGAGGGCCCAGGGTCAGGCTCCTGCATGTTTTGTTTTTCATCCTGATTTTTCAATACTGAAAAAAAAAAGCTTTTTTTTTTGAACACAGGGCCTTTGCACTGAGCTATATCTCTGGCTTTTTTTTTTTTTTTTTTTTGACAGGGTCTTACTATGTTGCCCATCCTCCACTGACACCTGTGATCCTCCTGCCTCAGCCTCCCAAGAGTTCTAGGATTACAAGAGTATATGTACTTCCTGTCTTCTTGGACTTGTTTTTTGTTTTGTTTTGTTTTATGCATGAATGTGGCCCTGGGTTTCACCCTCAGCACTGCAAAATCAAAACAGAAACCAAATAACAGATAATTTCTGATGATACCTAGGTGGCCCAAAGAAAGTAAAACAGGGCAAGAAGATAGTGACCGAGGGACAACTTTAATGGGGAGATCAAGGATGGCTCCTCTGAGGAAGGGCTAGAGGTCTGGGGACAGGCTTTGCCAAGAGAGGGAGCCACAGTTGCCCAGGCCCTGGGGTGGAAATGGGGAAGTTGTTAGAGCAGTGGTTCTCAAAGTGGAGTTCCATGGGGCCGGGGAGATGGCTCAGTGGAATAAGCACTTGCCTGGCAAGCGCAAAGTGGAGTTCCACAACCCACAGCATTAGCCTGGTCCAGGAGCTGGTCAGAAACCTCGGTTCTCAAGACCCACCGCAGACTTGCTGGAAACTCCGGGGCTGGGACCCAGCAAAGGGGACTTTTAACAAACCCTCCAGGTGATTCTGGTGCCCCTCAAAGTTCAGAGTTACCAAGAAGCACTGAGAAAGGAAGTTTTGCACTGGAGCGCAGGAGGGTGAGCTGCATCACAGCCCCACCGCCTCCCTCCCACCAGCCAGACTCGCCACCGCCTCCGTGCTGCAGATGCAGGGCTCCACAGCCCTCAGGTAAATCAAAGCCTCAGAGCTGAGCTCAGGAGGCCCCTGGGGATGCCTGCCTTCCGGGCAGAGTCACCCTCTCCTTCCTCAGATCGTGTTCCTGCACAAAGCTGTCCCCCAGCTCCTCTGACATGCTGTCCCCTTGTTCCACAAGCTCCTTCTCAGCTGCACCTGGCTAGTATCCACCTAGCCTTCAAAATAGAACCTCACTCACACCTTTCAGGAAGCCCTCCCTGCCTGCCTCCTCACGGTGAGGAACCCTTGCACATCATGGTTCATCACACAGGCGGGACATTATCTGGGGAAGGAGAGGTGTTTGGGAAATGACTGGGGGGCTGAGGGTGTAGCTCAATAGTAGAGCACTTGCCTAGCATATGTGGGTTTGATCCCAAGGGCCACATACTCACTCACTGAGGTCCTCACCTCCAACCACCCCTTTATCTAATTCTCAACACCAAGCTAATATGTGCCCTGCTCTAAATCATCCTAGGCTAGGCACTAGTGGATTGGAGGCCACATGCATAGATAGCCTCGAGCCTGCAGCATTACACGGCCAGGTATGGTGGTGCATGCCTGCAATACCAGCTACTTGGGAGGCTGAGGCAGAAGGATTGCATGTTTGAGGCCAACGCTGGGCAACTTAGCAAGGCCCTGTCTCAAAGAAAAAAGGGGTTAGGGATGTGGCTCAGTGACAGAGGAGTGTCCCTGCGTCTAATTCTATATATATA
>NW_004524668.1:2396600-2399506 GCF_000260255.1 Octodon degus
TCTGTTGGGTTGCACTTAATTACTTATTGTTCTGTATGGGGCTGGGGTGACCTCCCAGGACTGGCCTCTCCTCCCCTCCCTTGTAGGTGTCACAAGAGCCACTAAGGCATCATCGGGAGGTCTCTGCTTTGATAACATTGCACTGTAAACATCTTCCTCATCTTTAATTTTTTTTGCGGAACCGGGGATTGAACTTAGCCCCTTGTGCTTGCCAGGGAAGCACTATTCCACTGAGCCATCTCCCCGGTCCTTTCCTCATTTTCAGACAGCCCCCACATCCTGAATATTACCCCTGTGAGTGCCGATCAGAGGCTACTTCTCTTGGACAGCAGGACTTGTCACCCAGGGTCACTGTGAGCTCTGTCCAGTGATGCGTGGATGCAAGAGTCATGGACTGGGGGCTTAGAAGAACTGTCCTTGTGACCTGGGGTGGGGGACTCTGCCTCTCTCCACCATGGTTCCCTCAGTTCTCAGAGCAACTGTCACAATATGGGAACCAGATAATGTGACAGCGTCGGTAAGACACTTCACAAGTAGAGGCGCTCAAAGTACAAAACCCTAACAAAGGCTGATGTCAAGTCTCCATTTGCCCCTGTATCCCTGACCTTCCTTCTCCACTGGCTCAGCCCCTGGGCTTCTGTGGCCTCTGGCTCCACTTGGGTTTGGCCAGTGGAAATCATGGCAAAGACGGGGGTAGGTCTCCTAGAGGAGAGGAGGGGTGGGGTTTGATTGCTGTGGCTGCTCCTCTTGCACTGTCCTTCACTTAGCTGCCATCCTTTGGCTCTGACTTTCACACCTTCCCCCTCCCTCCTTGGGGCCATAGTGGCCCGGTTGTTGCCAGGCTCTGTGTCCTCTCCATTTCTAACTGTGCCAACTCCTCTGAAGGTTAAGTCCCTTCCCTGTCCCCTAGCCAGTTGTCCCTTCCAGGGAGCCTCTGCTCCCTGCTGGGCCCTTGATGGCTGAGTGACCCACCTCCCTGTTTTCATCAGAGTGCTTTCTGTCTGTCCTCCTCCACAGCTGCAGAAGGAAGGTCCCTGTATCCCAAAGGATAAATCACCCTCGGGGAATTTCCAGAGATCTCGCGAGAGATCTGGAGACAGGTTCCAGCTGGGAGGAGAGAGGGGCCTGGAAGAGGAGTCTGCAGAGCTGCCTGGCCCAGCGGAGTTCTACAGACAAGCCTCCAGAAGATCCTGATGCCCCAACCCTCCTCAGAGACTTGTGGAAAACAAGGCCTTGGCTGCCTCAGACCTTCCACCAGCCCGAGTGTCCAGGCTTTGTGACACAGACTCACAGGAGCAAATTCATGGGAGACCTAGCCATACACCAGGAGCCAATGTGTGTTGTGACAGAGAGAGAGAAAGAGAGAGAGACAGACAGACAGACAGACAGACAGACGGAGATACACACAGAGGAAAAGCTTGAGGGGGAGGGAAAAGGAGGCTGAGCAGCAGGGATGCTGAGATCATCTACTGAGCAAATTCCCTCTCAGGAATTATAACAATAACAGTGTCCAGATTCTGAGCACCTACTACATGTCAGGCAGTGTACTAGAACTTTCACTCATTCACTTGTTTTGCTTTGCTTTGTTCGTTTTTGAGACAGGCTCTCACTATGTTGAACCTGAATTCACTTTGTAACCCAGGCTGGCCTTGAACTCCAGCAATCCTCCTGCCTTAGCCTCTAGAGTGCTGGGCTGACTCAGTTGCCAACCTAAGCCCCCAGATACAGTGGTGAACACAGCAGACAAGACCACCGCCCTCCACAAGTTGTGGGCTGCGGCTCCACAAGTTGCCCTGGGAGGTGGGCACCTGTAGTCCTAGTTTTTCTTGAATCAGGACCTAGCAGGCCAGAAACTGGCCAAGGGCTCCAGCTGGCAAGGGGCTGAGACGGGACCTGTCCCCAGCCCTGCCAGGCATCTCAACTCCAGCATCACCTTGGGAAGCTACAGGGGGTTCAGGAGGCAGTCGGGGAAAAGCCAGACCCCACACTGAATCCTCCAGGAAGGACCCTGAGGAGGGAGCCAGGAGCTGCAGGGAGCGGCACAAGGTTCCCATCTGCCTTCCAGATGCTTGCGGTGGTGACTGAAATGTAGTGTCAGGGCCTGGGGTGACACAGCCAGGAAGGACACTCCATGAGCCGATGCTCCTTGTATTCCTTGTTTGCAATTTCCTTCTTGACGTCAACCACATGAGTCAGAGGCTCAGAGTTTTTCTTGCTTTCTTTTTTTTTTTTTTAGTTTTTCTTGCTTTCACAATCCACACAGATGAGCGCAGACGCCACCAGGTTGAGTCGCCTGCCAGGACATTCCCAGCCGTCGTGATCGGCTCTCTTCCCCACTACCCTCCAGGACATCAGGGATTTGTTTGGGAAGATCAGAGGGAGCAAAGCAGGGAAGGGTGGGCATAGGCCTCCTGCCAAGGGTCAGCAAGGCCCTAGCCAGTCCAACCACAGGCCTTCCTTCCCAAACACCAGCAGACACCCATTTTATTAAGCACCTGCTATGGTCAAATAGAAGACCAGGCAAGATTGGGCAATTGTTCTTTTTTCTTGTTTGTTTGGCAGAACCAGGGATTGAACTCAGGCCCTTGTGCTTGCCAGGCAAGTGTTTATTCTACTGAGCCATCTCCCTGGGCCCCTAGATTGGGCAATTGTCAAAATCACAACTTCTGGGTCAGCCAACTTCTATGTCCAGCTGCTGCTTTCTGGCTGTGTGACCTCAGGCAAATCAACTTAACTCTGTTTGGGGTTTTTTGGCAGCGCCTTTGCGCTTCCTGGGGAAGCACTTATTCCACTGAGCCATCTCCCCGGCCCCTCAACTTAACTCTGAAAGCCTCAGTTCCCTTCTTTGTAAAATGGTGGTGGTGGTGGGGAAAGGTTTGTAAAGTGGTAAATTATGAAATGAGGGG
>NW_004524668.1:2400601-2407001 GCF_000260255.1 Octodon degus
TTCTCCTACCTCCTGATGCCATCAGAAACGTCCTCTGTCTCACCGTTCTCTGACATGTTTCCACTGACTTACTTTTTTACTTGGGTGGTACTGCCTCCCCCCAAAAAAAAGAAAAACCCTAACCTCCTCTGTTCCCAAAGCTGAGACTATGTCGGGCATGTAGTAGGCACTTCCTGAGTATTTGTTGAAGAAACAGCGAAAATGTTGAAAAAGTTCGTTCCTCTCAGTGAACTCTGTAGGCACCAGCATCTCGGTTCACAGAGAGCAGCTGAGTCTGGCACAGGTGGGAAGACGAGTGTGGAGCCTCAGGGCTTTCCTTCCCTGGCCCCCATGGACCAGCTCTGTATCAGGCCGGAGCCCCAAGGAATGCTGGGAAAGTGGTGAGCAGGGGGTGGGGGATGGGGGAGTAGGATTGGAGGTGGGGGACAGGAAGCTGAGTCGGCTGGCCCCCGCAACATGCCTCCCATCCTGTGCTGCAGAAGCAAGAGGCCTGGTTTCCCTGCTCTACAGCAAGGGGCTGGGTGACCCACAGAAGTGAACTCCTCCCCCTTAGGCCCCAGAAAAATGAAAGGAATGAACTGATTTTTTAAAGAACGAAAAATCATATGCTTTATCTTTTAATTATGCTTAAATAGTTCACACATAATCATTGTATGTATTTATGGGATACAGGGTGATGATTCAATACATGTATACAATGTGCAGTAATCGGATAAGGGCAATTCCCCTGTGTTTAAATCTTTATTATTTCTTTCTATTGGAAAGCTTGATATTCCTTGTAGTTCTCAGGTTTTGTTGTGTTTTGTGTTTTCAGTGTTGTGGATTAAATATAGGGCTTGAGGCGGGGTGTGTTATTGCAGTGTGTAATCCCAGAATTTGGGAGCCTGAGGCAGGAGAATTGTTGCAAGTTTGAGACCAATCTGGGATACAAATTGACCTCAAGGGCAGCCTGAACTGCATAGCAAGACTTTATCAAAAATAAATAAATAGGGGCCGGGCAGATGGCTCAGTGGAATAAGTGCTTCCCTGGCAAGCGCAAAGGACTGAGTTCAATCCCTGGTTCCACTAAAAAATAAATAAATAAATAAGTAAATAAATACAAACAAATACAAAAAAACAAATATGACTTTGGGGCCAGGGATATAGCTCAGTGGCATAAGCACCTGCCTGGCAAGTATGATCCCCGGTACTAAAAAAAAAAGGGGGGGGATTTGAGATGTTTTTTCTTTGTTTGTTTGTTTTTAAGACTGAGATTGAATTTATGTACTATATAAGATTAAAAGTTTTAGGGCCAGGGAGATGGCTCAGTGGAATAAGCGCTTCCCTGGCAAGCACAAGGGCCTTAGTTCAATCCCCAGTAAGATTAAAAGTTTTAAAACTTTCTTTTTTTATATTTTTGTGCAGGGTCTCACTACGCAGCTCAGACTTGTAGTGATCCTCCTGTTTTCAGTCTCCCCAGAGCTGGGATACAGGCTTGCACCACCACAGCCCGACTTGGTCACCAGCTCAGCATGCCCAGGGGCAGGGCTGGTGCAGCATGTGGTGCCAGGGATCGAACCCTGGCCCCTGCTCTTGCCTAAGTAGGCACTTAATCCTCTTAGGCCCTAGAACTTTCTTTTGTCGTGGAATCTGTGATTCCCAAATTTAACGTGATGTACAGAGCTACTACTACATAAAGAAGATGAAAGTGGAGTGCTCCAGAGTGGGGAGAAAGTGGCATCAGCACTGTGCTTGGGTACATATGGCTTCCACTACGCCCTGTCCCCATGGGCCCTTGCGGCAATTCTACTTGGCCCTAGGCCTCTGAGGAACTCAGTTTGAAGACCACTGCTCCAGGCAGTTTTTCGGGTCTCTTCCAAGGTAGAGGGGCTCCCAGCCGCAGAAATGAGGCCCTGCTCTCCCAACTTGCACGTGAGTGCTGTTCTTTGAGTCACAGCCCAGCTGCCTCCCACAGGTCATGAGAAAGCAGGCGAGGGCAGGCCCAGGGCGCAGGAAGTGGAGCCGGCCAGCTGGGAGGCAGCAAGAGGCGCTGGTACCGTGGCCTCCTGGATGGCCGGTGACATCACAGCCCCAGGAAACAGCTGCCCAAGAGGCCCTCACTGTCCCTCATGGCTCCTCTGGGAAAATCAGCCACCAGCTGTTGTGTTCTTAGTCACTTCTGCACTTCCTGGATTGTCCCCATGCAAGCCAGCATCTTTGGCAGAAGCAGCCACTTCCTCCTTCTTGCTGACCCACTATGTGCCGGAAGTATGCTGTCCTAACAACACAGATCGTCATGGCGTGCATTTGCTTATGCCATTCACTTTAATCACCGCATCCACAAGAAGAAGGGATCAGCGCCATCTCCGTTTTCCAGGTGGTGAGCAGCCTGAGATGCCAAGCAGGTGGCATTAGCTATCCAGCTGCTAGATGCCAGGGCCAGCATTTAAACCCAGTTCTTCCTGGCTCCTTTTTCATGACTTATCTCACTGTCAGATTCAGTACAAAGCAAAGCCGGGTACAGACTTCTTTTTGCATGCAATGGAGGATTGTAAATAGCAAACTCAGTTTTTTTTATTAACGACACCCCTGGCTTATTGTCAGAACCGTTTCAAACTTAGAACTCTGTCTAGTGTGCCACCAGATGGTAGCTACTGCTATGACTATCCCCACTTACCAAGGAGGAAACTGAGGCTCCGGGGAACAAAGTCAATTACTCAGGACACGGTGAAGCAGGTGCCAAAGCCAGGTGTACAGGACCACAAGGTGGAACTGGTTCCTTTCAGCTCTGAGTTTCCCTGCCAGGGTTCTTCTCCACTCAGCCCATGTAAGTCCCCTAGGGCCGCACTCATAAAATGACTGTCAATGTGGACAGTTCTTTTCTCACTGTCCTAGAGTCCAGGAGCCCAAGATTAAGGTACCCCATTCCATGCCCCTCTCCTAGCTTCTCGTGGCCACCAGCAGCCCTTAGATGGGGCTTCCTCATTCTTTGCTTGAATACTTTCTCTCTGTCTTCTGTCTTACTTTGCGTCCTCTTGTTAGGACAGCAGTCTTTGACTGCAGGACCTCCAACTCTGAATAATCACCTCGTAATTACATCTGTAGCCAAGCATGGTGGCAGAGACCTGTAACCCCAGCACTCCGGGAGACTGAGGCAGAGGAGGATCCCAATATCAAGCCCAGCCTGGGCAACTTTGCAAGACCTTGTCTCATGATTAAAAAAAAAAAAAAAAAAAGAGGCTGGGGTAGAACTTAGTGTGAGAGCCCTGGGTTCAATCTTTAGTAGCAGTGAAAAAAAAAATTACATCTAAAAATACCCAGTTTCCTAAATAAGGTCATATTCACAGGTACCAGGTGTTAGAATTTGGATAAATCGTTTCGGGGACCTAATTTAGCCCACTGTGTCACACCACCGCCACCTCCTCTGTTCAGCAAGACTCCACTGAACACTGAGTGCTCAGCCAGGACACAAAAATCCTATCTTATTTAGTGCTCTCGGTCTCATGAGAAAGGTAGGCAAGGTGCTGACAGTGGTGGTGGGATTTCACCCTAACTGTATGTTGATTTCTTTTCTTTTTTCTTTTTCTTTTCTTTTTTTTGCAGAACCGGGGATTGAACTCAGGTTCTTGTGTTTGCCAGGCAAGCACTTATTCCACTGAGCCATCTCCCCGGCCCCTGTTTTTTTCTTTTGAGACAGGATCTCTATGTAGTTTACCCTGGTCTTGAGTTCACTGTTCAGTCAAACTGGCACTCCAGGCTGGGGAGATACCTCAGTAGAATAAGCACTTGCCTGGCAAGCACAAGGGCCTGAGTTCAATCCTTGGTTCTGAAAAAAAAAAAAAAAAAAAAAAAAAAAAAAAAAAAAAAAAAAAAAAAAAAAAAAAAGAAAAAAAAAAAAAAAAAAAAACTGGCACTCCTCCTGCCTCAACCTCCCAAGTGCCAGGATGACAGCTTCAACCTAACTGTAGAATTAAGGAAGATGAACACACAAAGGATAGAATGCACAGTGGCTGGGGTGGGGAGCAGAGGGAGTGCATCCTATCTAGCAATCAATAGCTAATTACTATACACTGACTCCATGCAAGACATTTTAGGGGAAATTTATATAAACCTAAGAGGTGTTTTTTGTTTTTTGTTTTTTGGCTGGCTCAGGATGCCTTCAGGGCAGGCTGGTAAGGCTTGAGGATCTGGGGATCGAACCATAGCATCCTGATTTCTTTGTTTAAGCAGTCACTTAAATAACTGAGCTAATGGGCAGGCCTCCTATATATATATACCTGAGAGGAGAAAAACTATAGAACAAAGAGTCCAAACGTTTGTTTGTTTGTTTGTTTGTTTGCTGAACCAGGGATTGAACTCAGGCCTTTGCACTTGCCAGGCAAGTGCTTATTTTACTGAGCCATCTCCCGGGACCCCAAGAGCCCAAACTTTAGCTGAACAGAAAGATCTCACATGCAGGCTTCCTACATTTGTGCCTCAGTTTTCCTCACCTGCAAAGTGGGAATGATAACATTATTTGCTGTGCAGGATTGTTATTAGACATAGGTAAAATCAACCACCTACAAGCTCATTTGAAAAAAAAATTCATTCATTCATTTATTTTTATGTATTTGGTACAGGGTCTCACTACACAGCTTGGAATTGGAGTAATTCCCCTGTTTTCAGCCTCCCCAGTGCTAGGATTACAGGTGTACACCACCACACCTGGTCTCAGTGGCCAGCTCAGTGCCCCCCAGGGCATAGCATGTGGTGCCAGGGATCAAACCCCAGTCCCTGCGCTTGCCTATTAGTCCGCTGAGCTATCTTGCTGGCCAAAACAAAATTTATTGAATTTATTTTTTCTATTTTTTCATATACAATAAGGAGCTGATAAAATGCCTACCCCCAAGAACGTTAGGCAAACACTCTACCATGGAGCAACATCCTTAGCCCTTTCTGGTTTTTTGTTTTTTGGGTTTTTTTGATGTGTGTGTGTATGTGTGTGTATTTGGTATAGGGTCTCACTATGCACCTCAGACTCATAGTGATCCTCCCGTGTGAGCAACCCCAGAGCTGGGATTACAGGCATGTGCCATCACGCCCTCACTCAGTCCCTGGCTTAGCATGCCCGAGGGCTGGGCCAGTGCAACACGAGGTACTGGGGATTGAACCCCCATCCCTGCACTTGCCTAAGCAGGCACTTAGTCCATTGAGCTATCTCGCTGGCCCTGTTTCATTCTGAGGAAGGGGCTTACTTAAGTTGCCCACACAGGCCTTGAACTCATGATCCTCCTGCCTTACATCCACAAGAAAGTACTTAATAAATGACAGTTGCGGTCCTCTTTCCCCTAATTTGTAAGTTAGATAAAGCTCAGGGCAGAAGCGTAAGAGCAGCCACAAGGCAGGACATGCTAAAGGTCAAAGAAAACAAACAAACAAAAAATTTAAAAATAAAGGTCAAGCAAAGAGCACAAGCTCTATGTTCGGAGCACAGCTTTAGGCTGTGGCCAGATGGGTCTGCCAGCGCTTCCTGGGGGAAGTTTGTTTGAAGCAGGCCTTGGAGAACCAACAAGAGGGCGAGGAGAGAAAACTCCACACAGCCACTGTGGTATGAACAGAAGACCCAGTTGGGAAAATAAGATGCAGAGAAAAATAGGTTCGGGCCAGATGGTGGCCCTTTCTAAAAGAGTGTGGACTTTTGCAGGGCAGTTAAAACATCAGTGAAAGTGAGAAGAAGAAAAAGAAATAAGAAACAAACAAACAAATAAAAACCTCAAGGGTAAGTACAGAGGAGAATGTACTTGCCCGCATCACAAATATTTGCATTTCTTTCAATCGCTCCAACTTTGGTATCACCTTTTCTGCAGAGCGTTTCCTATAAGGGAGTCCCAGAGAGTTCTCCTGCTATGTAACTGGTGTATTTTTCCTAACCAACGTAGCTCACTGAAGACAGGGACTGTATTTTACCCCCATTGCATCACTGGTGCTTAGCTGAATGCCTGCTGAGCATTTCATGAATGGAATGAATGAGTGAATGACTTTTACATTTCTGTTTTGTGTGAAAACATGAAATCTTGGAATGGTGTGCTGACATTCACACCTCCTTCTGAGTGTGGTGGTGCATACATGTAACCCAGCTACTTGGGAGGCTGGGGCAGAAGGTTTGCAAGTTCAAGTACAGCTGGACAACTTAAGAGATTTTGTCTCAAAATAAAATAAGAATAAAGAGCTGGATGGGGCTAAGGGTGTGGTTCAGTGGCAGAGCTCTTGCCTTGCATGCATGAGGCCCTCAGTTCAATCCCCAGCATCACACACACACACACACACACACACACACACACAACAACAACAACAACCACTAAAATCAAGGGGCCGGGGAGCTGGCTCAGTAGAATAAGCGCTTCCCTGGCAAGCGCAAGGGCCTGAGTTCAATCCCCGGTTC
>NW_004524668.1:2409061-2411137 GCF_000260255.1 Octodon degus
GGCCGCAGTTTTCAAACAGGATTGGCTGTGCCCCCCAGGGTCAAGGTCTGGAGTTATTTGGGTTTGTCAAAACTTGGGTAGGAAGGGGCCAAGGAAATGGCTCAGTGGAATAAGCACTTGCCTGGCAAGTGCAAGGGCCTGAGTTCAATTGCCCCTTGGGTAAGGGGCGGGGGACAGGGGGCGGGGGACAAGGATGTAACTAAACGTCTTGCTAACCTTGTGCTCAGCCATTCCTCCACTGGCCACCAGGAGCAGCTGGGCCTTGTGGAGGAAACCTCAGGGGCTATGGTGGGAGCAGAGGAAAAGCTGAGGAAGAGCCCCCCCGCCCCCCGCCCTTCTTCTGCCTAGGACCCACCTGGCCGGCTACTCATTCAAACATCAGGGGCTGGTCCATTTCTAAAGCATCAAAACTGACCGCGTAGCTACTCCTCTTCCTGGGAGGCTAGTGGCCCTGTATCCGCTGAGTCTGTTTTCCACTGCTGCTGTACCACACCAACGGGCTTAAACTGAGCCATGTTTAGGATGCTACGTTTATGCAGGTTAGAAGCCCAACCTGATTTCACTGGTCTAAAATCTAGCTGTAAGCAAGGTGAAGGGTCTTTCTGAGGGCCTTAGACAGAATCTATTTCTGAACCAGGTGTGGTGGTGCCCACCCGTAATCCCAAGACTCTGGAAGGTTCAAGCAGGAAGATCACAAGTTTGAGACCATCTTGGGCAATTTAGTGACTTACTAAGAACTTGTCTTAAATAATTTGAGGGGCTGGCGAGATAGCTCAGCAGACCAAAGCGCCTGCTTAGGCAAGCACAGGAACTACGGTTCCATCTCTGGCACCACATGCCACACCAGCCCTGCCCCTGGGGCACACTGAGCCAGCCAGAGTCTGGGCGTGGTGGTGCACCCCTGTGATCCCAGCGCTGGGAAGGCTGAAAGAAGGAGGATCACCAGGAGTCTGAGCTGTGTAGTGAGACCCTGCAACAACCAAATAATTAAAAAATAATCATGACAAAAATAAAAAAAATAGGGGCTTGCCAGTTAGCTCAGTTGTTTAAGCACCTGCATGGGCAAATCCAGTCAGGCTTGCAGGACTGAGTTCGATCCCCAGTTCCACATGCCACACCACAGGCAGCCTGAACCAGAAATAAATAAATAAATAAATAAATAAATAATTTTAAACAAGGCTAGGGACATAGCTCAGTATAAAGGCCCTAGGATCAATCCCCAGAACTGGGGGGAAAACAATAGAATCTATTTCGTGCCTTTCTAGGTTATAGAAGGTGCCTGCAACTCCTTGGCTCACGGCTTCTGCTCCACTCTAAGGGCAGCAACAGCATCTCTCTGGCCTTGCTCCCACCCCCACACACCTCTTTCTTTTACTCTACTTATGGTTACATCAGCCTCTTCCAGATAAGCCTGAGTAAACTCAATTTTTTTTTTTGAGGCAGGGTCTCACTATGCAGTTTGGGCTGGCCTTGTGCTCACTTTTGTAGCCCCCAGGCTGGTCTTGAACTCATAGTGATCCTCCTGTTTCAACTTCCTGGGTGCTGGGATTATAGGCACGCATCACCATGCCCGGTTCCTATTTTTCTTTCTTTTGGTACTGGGGATTGAACATGGGACCTTGTGCTTTGCCAGGCAGGTGCTTATGCCACTGAGTTATCTCCACAGCCCTAAACTTAATATTTTAAAGTCAGGGGATTGGCAGCCTTAATCCCATCTGCAACCTCACTTCCCATTTGCACAGGCTGTGAGGGTGAGGAGCAGACCTTTGATCTGCCTGCTACCTTAGTGGCAGGGAGTGGCGTGGACTTTGCCAACCCAGAAAACACACACTCCTCTGAAGCGCTACTGATGCCGTCTTGTGTGAAGGTGGGCTCGCTGCGACCCGGTCTGCCAGTCTCTCAGATGAGTCTGGAAAAATCAGATTTTCAAGGTAAGCATTCCAATTTTGAAATCACCACACAGACAAAGGAAAAGAAAGAGAAAGAAGGAAGAAAGGGGGGCCTGGGAGATGGCTCAGTAGAATAAGCGCTTGTCTGGCAAGCACAAGGGCCTGAGTTCCCCGGTTCTGCCAAAAA
>NW_004524668.1:2412154-2413313 GCF_000260255.1 Octodon degus
TAGATATTACAAGATCTACCCTTTTATCTACACATACAATCCAGTGATTTTAAGCATAATTACAGAGTTATGCAAGCATCACACCACTTGGGAATAGTTTCATCATCCCCCACACCCCATACACCTTCGAAATCACTCCCTCATCCTTCCCAGCCCTAGGCAACCATTAATCTACTTCTTGTCTCTCTAGGTTTACCTTTTATGGCAATCCTACATATATGGAGCCATATATCATGTAGTCCTTTGTGTGTTGCTTCTTCTTCTTCTTCTTTTTTTTTTTTGCAGAACTGGGGATTGAAATTGTGCTTGCCAGGGAAGTGTTTATTCTACTAAGCCATCTCCCAGGCTCAATTTTTCTTTTTTTGATACCAGCGGTCAAACTCAGGACCTTGTACTTGCTGGGTAGATGTTTATACTGCTGAGCTATCTCCCCAGATAGCCCAGCATAATTTCTTTCTTTCTTTTTTTTTTTTTTTTCCGGAACCGGGGATTGAACTCAGATCCTTGTGTTTGCCAGTCAAGCACTTATCCTACTGAGCCATCTCCTCGGCCCCCAGCATAATATTTTTGATGTCTGTCTATGCTGTTGCATGTTCTGTAGTTCATCCCTTTTTATGGCTGAATAATATTCTCTTGTGTGGTTGCACTGTATTGTGTTGATCCACTCATCCACCGGTGAACACAGCCTGTTCCACTTTTCAGTGATTGCAAACAATGCTGCTCTGAGTACCCTTATACAAGGCTTTGGGTAGAGAGGGGTCATTCATTGTCTTAGGTTGACACCCAGGAGGAAGCTTGCTGAACCATATGGTAAATTCAGATTTAACTTTTTATTTATCTGTTCATTTATGTGTTTAGCAATACTGGGCCCTTTTCAACTGGGCTACAATCTGTGATCTTTCTACGTCAGCCTCCCAGAGTGCTGGAATTACAGGCATGTACCACTATACTCATCTTAACTACTTCCTCCTTCTCCTCTTCCTCTTCTTCTTCTTGTTCTCCTGTATTTGGTTGTTTTTTTTTTTAAATATTTATTTATTTTTATTACATTTATTTATTGTGTGTGTGTGTGTGGCCAGCTCAGCCCACCAGGGGGCGGGGCTAGCTGGCATGTGGTGCTGGGGGATCGAACCGCGGTCCCTGTGCTTTGCCAAGCTTG
>NW_004524668.1:2415793-2418581 GCF_000260255.1 Octodon degus
TTTCTTTCTTTCTTTCTTTCTTTCTTTCTTTCTTCTTTCTTTCTTTTTTTTTTTTTTTTGCGGAACCGGGGATTGAACTCAGGCCCTTGCGGAAGCGCTCATTCCACTGAGCCATCTCCCAGCCCCTCACCACAGTTCTGGGGGATGAATATCATGCATGTCTCCTTTTTACAGATAAGGAAACTAAGCAAGGGTGTGATCTCCCTCGGGCCATAGCTGGACATTAGCAGCTTCAGGATTCAAGTCCAAATTGATTCCACACAATCTGTGCCATTGGGCCAGGGAGATAGCTCAGCGGCTTCATTGCCTGCCTGGCAAGCACACGGTCCCAAGTTCAATCCCTGGTATGGCAAAAAAAAAGTCTGTGCTATTCCGTGAGCTCTTACTGCCCAGACTAGTAAAGGTTCAAGAGCTTTGGGGTATCATTGGCTAGGATTGGGGGAGGTCTTTGGGGTCTGTCTGACCTGCGGTTTGCTCTTGAATTAGATCAGCTCTATATGGTAATGAGTCATGCTAAATAGAAACTTAAGACTGAATGCTAGAAGGCAGATTAAATAATATAAGCAGTGCATTTGGAATAAATCAGATCTTGGGATCTGTGGGTGGAATAAAAAAGCTGAGGACAACTGAGTAAACAAACATCTTTTTTTCCCTCTTCAGCTCTTTTTTATTTATTTTGAGACAAGTTCTTGATAAGTCACTGAATTGCCCAGAGTGGGTTCACACTTGTAATCCTCCTGCCTCAGCCTCCTGTACCATCACACTCATTTTGAACTGATGCTGAGAGAACAATAAAGGTGGTCAGTGTCAGCAGAGTGCAACAAGTGGGTTTCTGGGATCCCAGGCTGAGTACCCCCCCCCCACATACACACATACTGCCTTTATAAGGAAGGTCCCCACCCTGGGCCACCTGGAATCCCTTTGTTTTACATCAGCCACCTTCCTCCCCAATCCTGTCCCAAGGACTAGAGAAGAGGGGGCTAAGCCATTTCCCATCAGGGTCCCAAGGCCATCATCTGGTGCTGGGCCAGGAATTCCTTGCAGCCCTGAAAATAATTTCAGAACCCTTGGAGGCCTCCAAGAGCCGGGCTTCCCATTGCACCCAGGTCTTGCCTATTGCCCCCACCAACTTTCTCTCCCTCTCTCCCTCCCTCCCTTTCTCTCTCCCTCCCTCCCTGTCCCTGTCCCTGTCCCTGTCCCTGTCCCTGTCCCTGTCTGTCTCTCCTCCTTCTCCCCCCACCCCTTGCAGTCTCCCCAGACCTCCAGCGCTCAGCTCCCGCGTGCACACGAGTTCCACACCCTGCCCACAGCCCAGTTGCAAGTAAGCAGAAGGACGGGCCACCGGGAAGGCGCTAAATCCATCATTCCTCTGAACCAACCCAGGAAGCCACAGCCAGAGGCTGGGAAGGAGCCACCAAGAAACAGAAAAAGGGACAGAAACAAAGGGGCCCCGGAGAGACAAAGAGGGAGAGAGAACGAGTGTACAGATCCAGAAGAGGACGCACGGGGGGTGGGGGGATGAGAGACAGAAAGAGAGAGAGAGAGAGAGAGAGAGAGAGAGAGAGAGAGAGAGAGAGAGAGAGAGAGAGAGAGGAGAGAGACACAGACCCGGGAAAAAGAGATTGAGGGGGAAAGGGGACTCTCGCCAAAGAGGCTCAGATCGAGAGAGAATAGAGAGAAAGTTGAGAAGTTAAAAACTGCGGGAACTGATTGAGGGAGACCTAAAGCGCAGAGGCGATGGGAGAGAGCCTCGGGGATCCGGGGTCGCGGGGCCGCAGGACGCACGAGTCCTGGGGTCCCGGGGCCGCGGGAGGGTGGGGGTGGACCCTCCTCCGGGCGCCCGGCCCCGCGGCAGTCGTCCTGCGGCCGCATTCCTCCGGGTTTCCCACACATTCGCCATCAAAGAGTCCCCAAAGCCCCAGCTTTTCCCGCGCCCCTCCCCCGCCAGTGGCTGGAGAAGCTATTTTTCACCCCCTCCTGGTCTTTAATCTGTTGTGGGGAAAGAAAGCGGCTTTTGTTGGACGAGGGGCTGCGCGGGGGGCGGGGAGGGGGCGCCGGCGATTGTGTGTCCCGCAGCTGCGCGCCCGGGACCGCCGTGGGTGGGGGCGGACGGGCGGGGCGCGGGGCGGACCGCAGCGAGCGCCGGGGCGCCGGACCCCACCTCCCCCGACTCCCGCGGCGCACTTGGGCCCTGGAACGGTTTGGGAGGAAGCACCAATGGAGAGCACCGTCACCTGGCAGGCTTCAGATTGACCAATAACTGGCTTGGAAATTCATGGCGAGCAAGGAGTCAAACGCTAGACCTAGTGGCATGTTATTCTTGGTGCATATTTACACAAAGCGCCCGCGCTAGTAATTTATTTTTAAGCCCTGGCTTTTGAATTACTTTATGTGAGGAGCTGAATTTATGATGGGCTGTGGGACACACGGGGCTTCTGTCAAAATGCACTTGCACGCTTTCCTGTCTTCTTGTTTGTTGTTTTAAAGTCATTGTCCTCAATAAAAAAGTGAGGATTGTTGATGCTAGACAAACTAAAGTGCATTCTCAAAGTAGCCCTGAAAATTGAAATTTGCATCTAAGAAGTACACACATGAATAGAACGTTACACAAACTGGTCATAAAATATGATTAATGTATGATTGCATATTTCAGATGTGAAGTAAATGAGAGTTCTATTCCTTTACTTCTCTCTGATGAGAATATGGTATTTGAAGTATCTAGGTAGTTAAGACTCAAGTTAAAGGTCAGGTTGAGTCAGAAACATTTTAAGATAGCTCCCAATTAGTG
>NW_004524668.1:2418681-2430745 GCF_000260255.1 Octodon degus
CTCGGCCCCACACCGGATTTCTAGTTTAGAAAGTCTCCCTCCCTCCCATTGATGGCCATTAAATGCTGAAACTGTAGTCCAGGGCCTCCCTTTTCTGCCTCCCAACATCTGTGATCTTAGGTAAGTTACTTCGGCTTTCTGAGCCTCAGTCTGAGTGAGGATTGAGGGAAATAAAATATATAAAATGCCCAGGGCATGGTTGACATTCAGTAAAATTTAGTTTTCAAGCCAGTGTTGTGGACCATGCCTGTAATCCCAGCACTCTGGAGGTTGGGGCCAGGAGATTAGGAAATTAAAGCTGGCCTGGACTGCAGAGGGAGACCCTGTCTCAAAAAACCTTAAATCTGCCAACACCTGAGTGGTTATGTTAAGGGATACCTTTGGGAGGTTTCCTGTGAGGTGAGGACCCTTCCCAGGTTCTGACAGCTGCATTTCCAGCTTCCTTGAAAGAGCTGGACTGGTTAGGTTTGAGGAGCTCTCTCCGATAGGACAGTCAGCTGTGTCCCAGGGCCCAGTTCTGTCCTTCTCCCCACTCTGCTCTGGCAGCCTTTGAACTGCAGCTAGGACCTAGGTCAAGGCAAGATAGCGTCTAGGCAGGGTGGACACTGCTCTTCAACTCTTAAAGGTTTTCATTTATTTATTTATGGATAGGATGCCATTCAATCACTAAATTATTTGTCCACATTGGATTCAAATTTACAATCCTCCTGCCTCTGCCTCCAAATTTGTAATCCTCCTGCCTCAGCTTCTAAATTGCTGGGATTATAGTCATCAACCACCATGCTGAAATGCTTCAAAGCCTCCCCCGCCCCTTTGTCTTTTTCTGTCCTGGACCTTATCATCTTTCTAAAGCCTTTCCCGAACTCAAATTGGTAGGGGTCCACATTTGGACATGCAACTATAGGGAGCCGGGGAGATAGCTCAGTATTGCCAGGGAAGCATTTATTCTACTGAGCCATCTCCCCGGGCCCCTTATTATTTATTTATTTTTATTTATTTATTTATTTTTTTGGTGGAACCAGGGATTGAGCTCAGGCCCTTGAGCTTGCCAGGGAAGCGCTTATTCCACTGAGCCATCTCCCCGGGCCCCTTATTATTTATTTATTTTTATTTATTTATTTATTTTTTTGGTGGAACCAGGGATTGAGCTCAGGCCCTTGAGCTTGCCAGGGAAGCGCTTATTCCACTGAGCCATCTCCCTGGCCCCTAAATTTTTGTTTTTTCTTTCAGAACTGGGGATTGAAGTCAGGTCCCTGTGCTTGCCAGGCAAGTGCTTAATTTACTGAGCTATCTCTCAGCCCTTTATTATTTATTTATATGGAAATAGGAATGTGTATGCCTCAGTGTAGGCAAGTGCTCTACTACTTACCTATACTTCTAGCTCTGCATTTGAATTTTAAATCTCACCCCTAAGTGATTACTGGGGTAGAAATTAATTCACTCCAATTTTTCTTCCTGCCGGATCTGTACCAGGCACTATGTGGGACACAGAGACTAGGGAGAATGATTGCAAAGTAAGTGAGCTTTGGGAGGTGATTAGGAATGTTTAGTGAGAGTGAATAAAGGGCTGGCGAGATAGCTCAGCAGTCTAAAGCACCTGCTTAGGTCAGTTTAGGCAAAGCACAGGGACCATGCAATTCAATCCCTGGCACCACATGCTGTGCCAGCCCCGCCCCCAGAGCCAGTTGAGCTGGCCACAAAAGAAAAAAAAACAAAAAAAAACAAAACTGAATGAAAATTCTATTCTTTGGAAAGAGTAAAGCCTCTGCAATATATGCTTACAAGTTTTATTCCATTTACTATTCATGGGGTTTTCTTTTGTTTCATTGGTTGTTTTCTTTTTCTTTTTTTCTTTCTTTTTTTTTTTTTGCAGAACCGGGGATTGAACTCAGGCCATTGTGCTTGCCAGGGAAGCGCTTATTCCACTGAGCCACCTCCCCAGCCCCCATTGGTTGTCTTCCTTCCTTTCCTTTCCTTTCCTTTCCTTTCCTTTCCTTTCCTTCTTTTTTTAAAGACAGGGCCTGTTGGGCTGGGGAGATAGCTCAGTGGCTTAAGTGCCTATCTGGCAGGTGCAAGGTCCTGAGTTCTATCCCTGGAACAAAAGAAAAAAAAACCTACTTAATTTTGGGCTGGGGAGATAGCTCAATAGAATAAGCACCTGCCTGGCAAGCTCAGGGCCCTGAGTTCAATCCCCGGTGCTGCAAAAACAAACAAACATAGACAGAGCCCCTCTATGCAGTTTAGGCTGGCCTTAAACTCACTATGTAACCCAGGGTGATCTTGAACTCACACCCATCCTCCTTCCTCAGACTCCCAAGTGCTGGGATTACAAGTATGCACCACCATATACCTGGCCTTTAGTATGTGTTAAATCAGTTAAATTCCCTCATAATCAGCGGATGCTCTTCAGGGTCTAGAAGTTACAAACTGTTCCCTTAACAGAGAAATGAGGCAAAAGATATCCTCTAGAACTGCTAGGGTTCTAGATAGCTAGGGTGAGGAAACTGGACTTTTGGTGTGTAAACAGTCACATAGTGTGTAACATCATTTGAGACACAATCCTGATTTAAATTTTTTTTTTTTTTTTTTTTTGCAGAACTGGAGATTGAACTCATGCCCTTGCACTTGCCATGCAAGTGCTTATTCTACTGAGCCATCTCCCAGGCCCCTTTAAATCTTGAGAGTTGAATTATCCTCCCCACCAGTTGTGTAGACAAATTTCCTTGAACTTCACTATCCAGAAAATAATCATAATAATCCTATCTCCCAAAAGTTGATGGCAGATTATACAAGATAGAACTTGTAAAGCACTAGCACGACACAGGTCTTCAGAAAATGACTTCTTTTCTGCATGCCCTATGGGTGTCTATCCCTCTACCCAGATGTGGAGCCAGCCCTGGGGACATCCCTGGGTCATTGTCGACCTTTTAACTTCAGGGACTATAGCTGGATCAAATGAGGCTGGCTTGGGCGGGGTGAGGGAGAGAGAGAGAGAGAGAGAATGAGAATGAGAATGAGATTCAGCTGCAAAGCTAATTCCTAAAATCAAGAATAGTCATTCTCTAGGAAAAAAAATCAGAGCCAGGGACATAGCTCAGTGGCATAAGTGCTTGCCTAGCAAGCACAGGGTCCCAAGTTTGATCTCCAGTACTAAAAAAAAAAAAAAAATCATTGCTGGGAGTGCAGCTCAGTAGTGGAGAGTCAGCATGTGCAAAGGCCCTTACCCAGCCCCTAACATCCCTAAGGCATGGACAGCTTGAAATCTCCATAAAATTTCCAAGACTGAGTCTTCCTACACAAAGAACAATGCCCTTTTGGGGAGAGACCCAGCATCTCAGTGGCTAGAAGTTTGCTTTGCTTTTCTCTATCGGGTAGAATAAAAACCTTTACAGGTTCAAGGTTCCTTCCCGGGAGGTGTTTTGGAAGGTCAGAAGGAAAGGTGTAGGTATAGAAGCTTAGAGACAGGTCCGGGGAGATGGCTCAGTAGAATAAGCACTTAGCTGGCAAGCTCAAGGGCCTGAGTTCAATCCCTGGTTCTGCAAAAAAAAAAAAAAACCTAAGAGACAGGCAGACCTGGGGGCAAATCTTGGATCTGCTACTGGCTAGATGTGTGACCCTGGACAAGCACTTTCACCTCTCCAAGTCTCTATCTCCTTTTCCATAAAAGATCAAGGAGAAAAACATGGCTGGAGGTAAAGCTCAATGGTAGAGCCTGGCTTGGATCAATCATTGGGTTAGATGCACACCCAGCTCTGCAAAACAAACAAACAAACAAACAAACGATCTCGGCAAACAGGACTCAATGAACAATGGTAATGATAATAATAATAATAATAATAGCAACTCTGAGTGCTTCTGAGCTGGATAGGAGCTTATCTTGAAGGCCCCTGAGATGTCCATCTGAGTCCCAGTGCTTCGCACACTGTCTTCCTCAGTATTGCCTAAGTTGCTGAGAACAGACTGAGCAGTACCACTAAGCTCACCCAGCATCTTCTTCCCCACTCAGTAGGGGTGATGCCACATCATACCACATAGCAACAACTAATTGGTTCCTCTATCCTTTATCCCTGGAGTAAGTAGATATGATTTTATTTCCATTTTTATGGAGGACATCACTGAGGCTGAGTGAGGAAGGGTAGTTTGGGCAGAAGATTTAAGTGTCTTCCTTTGGAGTCTCTTGTGTGTTCCTGGTATTACCAAAGTCTCAAACTGTCCCTTGGAGTCCAGATGCACCCCTGAGAGAAGGCCATGGAAGGCTGAAAAGTCTTCAGCACACCTTTCCAGACACGCAGAAAGCAAGCAGGTACGTATGAGGAAACTGAGCATCTGGGAATGTTCAGAGGCCAGGGCAGACCACCCTCACACTAAGAAGTAGGAGGCAGAGGGGACAGTGAGTCAGAGGAAAAGGAGGTCTGGATCCTGGCCACAGGTCAACCACTGGCATCCCAAGTAGTCTTGGGTAACTCTCTGAGGTCCCCCTGACCCCCAAGTCTGCAACATAAGTGGGAAAAAGATAGCTAGCTGAATTGATAGAAGCTCAGTTTGGGGGGGTAGACATCTGCAATTCTCATCATCATTACTTTCACTTTGAAATCAACAGCTCAGAGACCCCACTGCCACCCCATTTTAAACTTTTAAAGACAAAACAATATAACTTAAAAGTTCTGCCAACTCCTCGAGAAAAAAAAAAAAAAATCAGAGAACACAACCCTGAAATCTTTTTCTTTCTTTTTTAATTTTGGCAGAGGAAGATTCGGTTCCTGGAAGTACTTCAGAATGGTTCCTGACACTGGGAGGAGATAGTTAAAAAAGAAAAGGGGGCGGGGGTTGTATACATGTATAAAGGAGGAAGGTGGGAAAAAAATGAACAAAAGAAAGAAATAGAAAAAAAAAGAAAAAAATAGAAAGAAGAAGAAAGAAAGAAAGAAAGAAAGAAAGAAAGAAAGAAAGAAAGAAAGAAAGAAAGAAAGAAAGAAAGAAAGAAAGAAAAAAGTTACATTAGTTTAAAGGGCCCCAATTCAAGGAACTTTATCAAGTTCCCAGCATCTGCAATTCACAAGCCGCTCGCGGGTCGGGCGGCGCAGGCTCCGCCCCTTTCTCGGGTGTCGGGCGCTCATTGGTGGGGGAAGCAGTCGCCGGCCGGTGACTGCCCGAGGAAAGGTTGCCTGGGACACGCATCCCTGTGTGAACGCATGACGTCCCACCCTGGCGCCAGGCTGTCTGGGGCTGAGTCTTAGATCAACACAGCTGTGGGACCGGGACCCACAGCTGGGCAAAGGAGCGGATTCCTCAACAAAAAATAGGATTGTGAGAAAAGTTCTGAAACAAAAACAGCGCAGACAAAAGCCTTAATGACATCCTTTCATAAAAATAAAAAATGCAAGAGGGGGGAAAAAGCTGGTAAAAAGAGCAGAACTGGGAACAGAAAGTTCAGAGGCATTTGGAATAAGAGGCTGAGGCCCCGCCACCGCTAAACAAGTTGCAGAAGGCCTGAGCTAGCCTGTCCAGTCCGCTGTGGGGGAAAAGGACTCTATTCAGCGTTCCCAACCCAACCGTAACCCGCTTTTTTCAGAATTAGAATCTTAGTTTGGAGAAGACTCCTAGAGGTCATTTGTGTCCCCCGCCCCCAACCTAGAAAGTAATGTCCAGAAAGAGAAGAAACTTTTTTGAGGGCAAGTTACTGGCATGAACAGGGTAGAATTCTGCGTGTTAATCCCACTACATCCTTCTGCCTGTGTCACACACAGCCTGTGGGCGTTTCATCCTGGAGCATCCTGGGAAATAATAGATGTGAAGGTGCTCTACGAAGCAGAAACCACTACACAAGCCTGCGGCATCAGCAGTGGTAATGCAGGAGAGAATAGGAATCTGGATGGGCCCGGAGCCACCACACACCTGGCCCGGCGCTGAGCCCTTTGGCACCAGGGAAATCTGGTGGAGGGACCTTGTCAAGCTACCTTGCAGCAAGGAAGAGGCAATCTATAATTATTTGTTGAATGAATGAGCGTGATCCGAATGGCCCCATTCTATAGACTGGAAAACTGAAGCACAGGTGACTTACCCCAAATTCACAGTTAGGAAAGGAGAATAATGGAAATTTGAACATAAATCTGCCTGGCTCTGAAGACCATGATTTTTCTGTAATCACCTGTCTTGACTATTTTGCATAAACCAGGAATCTGCATGATAGACAAAGAAGAGATCTTCTGTTGGGTTATTCAGGAGTCCCCACAACCATCGTTTCCCCCTCCATGGTCAAGTGGCTGGTGCTTCTTTAGCACATAGGGACTGACTGGCTCCTTAGCAGATTACTTTCTCCCTCTTTCTTGTAAGGCAAAAGCTGTCCTTGAAAACATCAGTATTCCAAGAAAACTTTTAAGTCTTCGTTCCTGAGACACACATGGTATGGTGGCTTCTACTCCTTATGAGGTGCTTTGGGCCATGTCTTATGATATCTCCTCTCTGAGCCCTTTGCCATCCCCCACCTACTGATCTCAATTTCACAGAACCTTTGACTTACAGAGTTGGAAAAGATTTAAAATAATCACTTAGTACCTTTTCCTCATTTTACCCACAAGGCCAGCTCAAGCCAGGGTACCTGGGCTTGTTCAAGATCGCTTGACCAAGGGTTGACAGAGCAGGCATGCCCAAGATTTCTAGTCCAGTGTCCTTCCCACTGTATAACTATTTGAAGACTGTCCTGGCTCTGAGCTCCCATTGTCCTGTTAATCAGTGCCACACAGTACTGCTCTTAATTGTTTCCTGTGTTAATCTTGTCTCCCCAGATAGTGGGATTTTTGAGGACAGAAGCCATTGCTTTACTTAAAGTGACTCCATAAATATTTACTAACTGATGATAGAGTAAGAGAGCAATCACTTGGTCATTTCCAAGACGGAAACCGGAATCTGGGAATTGCAGATCCCCAAAAACCCTGCAAAGGGACAAGAAGACAAGCAAAGAATACTGAGTATAGTGTCCTTTTGCAATACAAGATTTTTAACTTGCCTGCCCACCGGTGTCTTTTCTGGTCTCTTAGAGTTGGAGCGGCTTCAGCAGGGCTAAGAATAATCAAGTCCAGGTGGCTGCCCTTCCATAGCAGAAAAGGATACACAATAGAATGATGAAATGATCATTGTTTTCTTCATAGAAGTGTGTGGAAAGTTGGGGACAAACGGGGAAGCAAAAGTTAAAATAGATTTGCTGACCCAAAGAGGAGGGATCTCTTTTAAAAGTTTTTATAGTAATTATTCCTTCTTGTCCCCCATGTTTGAAACCTTGTACCAAATTCTAGTCAAATTCACTTCCGAAGCACAAGTGGGCATATATTTGGTTCCTTATGAAGTTTCATGGGGCAAAAGGTCCAAGTTCTTTTCTTTCCCCATGCAAAAAGAATGAATTCAAGGCTGCTTTCTTTTTCTTCTTCTTCTTAAACCCTGTTGCTCAAATAAAGTAAGTGTTCTTTGCTCAAACCCCTTCCCCCTCCTCCTTCTGCAATCTCAGCGCCTAGCCCAAATCTGTTTTCTTCATTGTAACCTCAGCTTCACCGCAATTAATTTTTTTCCCCTCTGGTCACAAGATAATTCCTGACGCCAGTGAGTCTGGAGGTCAGACGAACAGCAAATTGGGGAACAAGGCGGCACTAATTCTTTACAAGTTTCCCTTGAAAAATCTTTTACTTCAAAACACACACACACACACACACACACACACACACACACACACACACACACACACACTTTTTAGCTGTGCAGGGATTTACGATCTCGGAGGAGCTGCGGGTTCGAACCAGTGTTGGGAGAACAGTGGACTGACAGGGGGTAGGGGAGCTCAAAGATGTGGGGCGCTGCCAGGAAAAGGCAAATTCTGAAAGTTAATGGTTTTAAGTGATTTTTTAAATCCTTGCTGGCAAAGAGGCCCGCCTCTCCCCAGTATCAGCGCTTCCTCATTCTTTATGTCCGTGGCTCCGCGGTCTTCTCGGCGTCGGACCAGCGGGAGGAAGCCTGTTAGCAATTTAAGTGGGTTGTGAACGCCCAAGGTTGGGGAAGGCGGGGCCAGAGCGGGTTATTTTGAATAAGGGGCGTGTCTTCAAGGCGGGTTCTATAAAAGCAGGCGGCGGCAGGCGTGCTCGCAGTTGAGCTTTTCTAGTGCCTCTTTAGTTTTTTTTTTTTTTTTTTTGCTTCTTGGCACCTCCAGCCTCACACCTCGATATGAAAGCGCTGAGCCCGGTGCGCGGCTGCTACGAGGCTGTGTGCTGCCTGTCGGAACGCAGTCTAGCCATCGCGCGGGGCCGCGGTAAGAGTCCAGCTGCCGAGGAGCCGCTGAGCCTCCTGGATGACATGAACCACTGCTACTCACGCCTGCGGGAACTGGTGCCCGGAGTTCCGCGAGGCACTCAGCTTAGCCAGGTGGAAATCCTGCAGCGCGTCATCGACTACATCCTCGACCTGCAGGTGGTTCTAGCCGAGCCGGCTCCTGGACCCCCAGACGGTCCGCATCTCCCCATCCAGGTGCGCGTGGGAGCCGAGGCGGGGCGGAGCTGAGCGCCAAAGGTGGGATGCTGCGGGTGCCCCCAGGGGTCTCGGGGTGCTCTGTGTAACTCTTCCCTTGTCCTCCCTTCTCAGACATCTGAGCTGGCTCCGGAGCTTGTGATCTCCAACGACAAGAGGAGTTTCTGCCACTGACCCAGCGTCCTGGCACCTCCAGGTAAATATCTTCTCCTTGGGGTGGACCGGGGACGAAGGCGTATTTGGCATAAGGGAGTTGGTTGGTCCTGTAAAGGACTACTTAGGGAAGCCGAGGCCCGAGAGGGGCAAGTGACCGTGGTCTCTTCAAATGATCGGCAGAACTGATTCTAATTAATGCGCCCTTGGACCTCAAATAAAGCACATTGCCCAGCCCCTTACCCCGGTGCCAAGGATCGGGAAAAGTAAGCGCAGATTCAACTGAACAAAATAGCCTTTCAGTTTAGAGCTGGAAAGGGAGCTGTGTCTTTCTCATCTCCTTTCCAAACTGTGTCACTTCCAAGGGAGGGAGATAGCGGCAGCCCCACCTATGGTCCTTTGGCACCAACTGGGAGGGGGCCATCTGGGGCGCGGAGTTATCAGCTGGAGGTAGAGACCCAAGTTTCCTCCCCGGCGCCGGCCAGTCTGCGGACGGCCCCAGCCTGGGCGCGCGCGCGGCGGAAGCTGACGGGTCCCCGGTCTTCTTTCCTCCCTCGCCCAGAACGCAGGTGCTGGCGCCCGTTCCGTTCCGCCTAGGACCCGGGGACCCTCTCCGGCCGGAAGCCCGAGGGCATGGATGAGCCCCAACCTCGCCCCGGCCCACTTTACGTCCCCAACGCCCTGCCTCGAGGCTGGACCTGGCGCCCGGGAGTGAAGGACTGTGAACTTGGGTGGCCTGAAGAGCCGGAGCTAGCGCTGGCCACCAGTTGGGCGACGTCACCCTGCCCCCACCCCACCCCCAAGTTTTAAAGACTTATCTTTTCAGAGCATGGAGGGCTGGGGAGTAGGGGATGGCTGCTCTCCGAACTCTGCCAAGGCAGTGTTAGAGCTGGTCTTCTGGTCTACTTGGAGAAAGGCTCTGTTGCCCAGATTATGAACTCTATAATAGAGTATATAGCTTTTGTACCTTTTTTGCAGGAAGGTGACTTTCTGTAATCATGCGATGTATATTGAACTTTTTATAAAAGTTAACATTTTGCATAATAAAACGATTTTTAAACATTTCATGGTTTCATCACTGGCCTCCCCATTTAATGCTCTTTCTCACATGGTATTTTTAGGGAAATGAGTATCTTTGGGGCCTGGGAAGAACAGTCTTGCATATTCCCTTGAGGTGAGAAAATTCCCAGCTGAAACTTGAGGGCTAGGGTGGGATGAGCTGTTATGAAGGAATTATGATGAGATCCCTAAATCCATCGGGTTTGGAAAAAAGATGTGGTTCCTGCCCTCTAACTGACACAAGCTCCCCAGCAAGGTGGGAGGTGAGTTCTTGGTCCTTGAGATCTGGCAGTGGCTGTCCTCTTGGATGTCCCTAATTACTCACATTGCCCTTCTAGCAGGGGATGTGGTAAAGAGTGGCGCCTTGAGTTTGTCTCATTTGGTGCCCAGTCATGGGTGGTGGTTGATATACCCATTTCAGAGATGAATAAATTGAGCGTGGGGCCTGGTTTCATTTCCTTCATGCTTTCTGGTATGGCTTTCCCCTGAGCTTCCAAAGTTGGAAAAAAACGAAGTTCTTTCCTCAAATTTGTAGCTGCCCTGAAAAAAGATTTTTGGGTTAGTTGGGAAGTACTGGGTACCAATCCTCCTCTAATGCTGTATAAGTTCCAACCTTGAATTCCTCCGGCATCACCATGCCTCCCTCCACTGGGAATCTACTTTTAGTATTTTTGACACAGTTTCAGAAAGGGGTAGGTGGGGCTCAGTAATAGGTCTAAACCAGGTTCTCACAGTCCCTGAGAGCAGAAGCAGGATCTAAAACTAACTACAAGGGGCCGGGGAGATGGCTCAGTGGAATAAGTGCTTCCCTGGCAGGCGCAAGGACCTGAGTTCAATCCCTGGTTCCGCAAAAAAAAACAAACATGAGTTCCCCCCCCGGTAACCAAAAAAAAAAAAAAAAAAAAAAAAAAAAAACAACAAAAAACTAACTACATGCTGGATCAGGGACTGTAACTGGCCAGTACAGTTCCATGCAAGCAGGACTTGAGTGGGATAGAAGGCAAGATGATATCCCATGCCATCACCTATTGCCCCCCACCTGGTGGCTCCCCAGGTGGGCTTCACTGGCATCTGGCCTCACTGGATTCCTGTTTATGATATGATGTCATCTTCATGTTGGCCCCTGGCATGTATTACTTTAGTGTTTCATAACAAACATGTCATCACCCTTTGTGCCTTAGCCCCGGTGAGCTTTCTGGAGTACACAAGGGCATGGGGTGGGGGGTTACAGCCTCTTTCTCTGCTAACCTTCCTCCCAACCTGGCCACTTCTTACCCTGTTTCTAGTCCTGGTTCTTCCAACGATCTAACAGTATGAACACTCTATTTACAAAATATGCATATACCTAACTTTGCAGAGTAGCAGCCCTCAACCTTCTGGAATCCCTTAGTTCCTACATGAAAAATCCTTACTCCAAATACAAGACCCCATCTGGGTCTGCTTTAGATTGTATGTTAGGGGTGCTATGTTGGTTCTGGGGACAACCACAGGAGGGTACAAATCTCTGCCTTCCAGGTACCAGCTATGTCTCTTCAGGCTAGAGATTGCCTCTGTGGAGACTTGATTTCCACGTCTGTAAAAGGGAGCTGATTTTGAGGAAGTAGTCCTGAGATGCCTGGCCCCACATGACACCATTAACTGCAACAGATCCAAGTATTTAAACTCAATGGCCCGTACTCCTTTCTGCATAGTGCATGGCCTCCTGCTTGCTCAGAAGTTGCAGAACTGGGGTAGACTGAAAGGGCTGCATTGCTCTTCTGTCCCGAGGTTGTGAGCGAGCCACTTTGCCTCTGTGAGGCACTTTTTTTTTGCCCAGCTGCTTCCCTAGACTGAAGGTAATGGTGGGAAAGCTCTTTGAAATGCATCACACACCTACCAGGCCTTATTAAGCTAATTCCAAGGAAATTGCTTGTCAGGACTCCCAGGACCAAGCTGTTCAGGTGGCCAGGACAAAAGCTTAGACCAGTGTGCCAACCCATTAGTCATTAGAGAGTGAAAGCAATTTTGGCCCTAGGTCAGAAAACTCTCAGAGGATGCAGTGTCTTCTGCCCTAATACTTATCTAGCACTTGCCAGGTGCCAAACTCCATGTTATCTTAATTTTTTCTAATTGTCACTACAGCCCAGCAAGGTTATCATTACTCCTGCTTCACAGAGGAAACAAGCTCAGAGGCTGAATAATCCAGGTCACAGCAAGGCAGTGGCAGTGTGGTAAGCACAGGTGGCTTTATCTAGTAGCAAAGTCCACATTCTTGTCCTTTTTTTTTTGAGACAGGGTTTCACCATGCAGTTCAGTGCAGGCTAGCCTTGAACTCACTTTGTAGCTTAGGCTGGCCTCAAACTCA
>NW_004524668.1:2431723-2435525 GCF_000260255.1 Octodon degus
CGGCTCCCCCCGCGGGCCCTGGGGGCCGCTCGCAGGTGTTCGCTGGCGCCCGGATGTCTGAGCTCTGGCTCCACTCTGGCTCCGGCTCCCTCCGCAGCCCGCGGGCGGGGCTCCCAGCCCATCCGGAGCCTCGCGGCGCCCCCGCCGCTCTGCCAGCAGCGCGGCCTCCCGCTTCCCAGCCTCCCGGCCTGGGGGGCCCCCCCCCACCCAGCGGAGGCGCTGACCCCACCGCTCTCCCGTTGCCTCCAGCTGCGCTCGGGCCGCAGCAGCCTCGGCGCACCCCCACCCGCTTCCTGCCTCGGCCGCTGTGCCCCAGCCAGGCGGCTGCATGCTTCGCACCCGTTCCTTCCTTCCTTCATTCTTTCGGGCCGCTCGCATTCCTCGAGCGCCTGCGATGTGCCCTGCACAAGGCCTCTTCGACCTTCCGAGATTGGCCTCAGGCCCTGGTCTCTCCCTCCTACCCCCCTCCACATCTCTCCTCTGCGAAGGTCTGTTCCACTCACAGTGTAGTCTTTTAATTGTTCTTTAATCTCCTGTTGGGGGTCGCTCAGTGGCAAGGTGGATCGGTCTCTATGTGACTTGATCAGGGGTGGGTGTGGTCAGAATTGGGGGTCAGCAAGCCTGTTGTAGGGTTTGAGGGTAAGTGTAGGTAGAAATTGCCAGTAGTCACTCTGTGGCCCGAATTAAATGGACAGAGGAAGGGGTTGGGTCTGTGGGCAGTGATGGTGGGGCAGTCAGAAGCAGAGTAAGTAGGTCACCTTGACATCAGGCGATGAGGGTTGCTTTTGACAAGCCGGACAAAGAGGGGCAGTTCTCCAAGGCACACTGAGCTCAGGTTTCCATCCTTCCTTAGCCATCCTACTCCCCTACCCAGGCAGTGGAGATGTCTCTGCCGCTGGGGACACCCTCTGTCCTCAACACCACCCCACCAGGCGCTACAGGCAGAAGTCCTCACTTGGCCTGGCTGCTGTCAAAGGGGGCCCAGGCTACAGTCTTGTTGGCCAGGGGAGACAGGCCTTAAGCTTGCCAGTGACCCCATCTGAGAGCCCCTCATGTTTAATAGGCAAGCGGGTCCTCTTTCCTGTGTCTTTTGTCATTTGTTCATAAACTAAAACCTGTCAGGGATGGAAAGTAGAAGTCACTCGAAGTCACAGGGGGATGGGGAGACAGTACAGTAGAATAAGTGCTTGCCTGGCAAGTACAAGGGCCTGAGCTCAATCCCTGGTTCTGAGAAAAAAATGAAATAAAATAAAATCAAAGAAGTCACACAAAGATGTGGCCCAGAGTGGGGCAGGAGTCTGCTCAGGGACATATAGCAAGTTTATGGTCAAGACAAGAATGGAGGCTAGGGATATAGCTCAGCAGTGCAGTGTCTGCTTGGCAAGCGTGAGGTCCTGAGTTCCATTTCCAGACCCCCCGCCCCCCAAAGGACGAGACTGGCACCCAAGCTTCATGTCTTCCTATCCAGGGCCCCTTTCAGGATGCCATTCCTCCTCTGAGCAGAGATAGTAATTCCCACTTAAGGGCTAGGGCTGTCCAGGCCTCATCCACAGCTCTTCCAGAGGGATGACCAGGTCCTGGTGGACTGCCCAGCACCCCACCCTGAGGCCTGGGAAGGGAACTCAGGGAATAGGACTCCCCAAAGCACCGTCTCCTTGTCTTTGCCTGCTCAGCCCACTCCTTCTACCCTAGCGAGGAACAAATGGAACCAGGGTGGCCAAGGGGGAGTTGGAAGCAGGGAGGGAGGGAGGGAGGGGAGACTGGAACGGCTAGGGAAAGCTTAGCTGGGCTCTGTCAGAAACATATGGAACTCATTACTCTAAATCAAGGTGGTCGCTGGCCAGCTGGCATTTGGTGGGTTTGGGGCTAAAAGTGTGTGTTGTGTGGCAATGAGGGACCTCACAGCCCTGCAGCCTCCCCTAGAACAACCGTGCCACTCAGGGATCCTAGTTCTTGCTCGGCTTTATTTTGTCTCCAGGCTATGCCATTTATGGGACCCCCGAAGAAAGTTTTCAAGACACGCCTGGGTACTGAGCCACTGCAGGTCATTCAGGAAAGGGATGAGGACTTGAGGACCATCAGGACAGATAAATACATTTTCCCCCACCTGACTTCCTTCTCTGTCATCAGGGCCAGAGACCTGGAGGGTCTTACAGTCTGTCCAGATGCGTGACCTGCTTTGTGTATGATCCTCGTGTCCCCCCATAGGATGCATCCAGGTAACCTCCAAGGGGCCTGTATGTTGATCCACATCCTGTCAATCACATTGTCCACTGAGGATTCAGCTCACTGTACAAAGGTGGAGCACTTCTTGAGTCCCTTTGCGAGTGCACAGCATTTTTTACAGTCAATGTGGTAACAGAGCCCATTTCACCCCTATGAGTTTTGTAGATAATAGACAACCTAACAAAGGTGGCCTGGAGTGTCAGCCCAGGTCTTCAATACTACAAGGTATCCATATCCGAAGCTCTTATTGTCTGCAGCTCTTTTAAAACTTTGGATAGACAGAGAGTGTAGCTTAGTGGTAGTGTCTGCCTAGTTTGTGCAAGGCTTGAGTTGGATCCCCAGTAACTGATGGTACTGGGGAAAGAGAAAAGAAAACATCAGAAGAAAACTTGGTACAAATAGATACATCGGAAAATGGGCGTCTCCCAGCCGCAGTGACTTCTCTGGTGCTTTCCCTGGGTGTGGGGAGTCTGGGAACAGACTCTCCTTGAAATCCCAGCTTTGTCGTTTATCATTGGTGCCATCACTGGTGAGTTTATCCTCTTTGAGGTGACACTGATGTGTTGACTGGACTAGATGATATATGTAAATGGGCTGGCACTTGGGAAGCTCTTGGGAGACTCCACCAGGGAGTTTGCTGGGCTTGGTGTCAGTTTCCTAGCTAGATTCTTTCCTATCTTTCCAGGGTGGTGGCGCTATGGGCACGAAGCAATCACAGCATCACAGTATTTCACAACTGCTGGCCCATGAGTGTTCTGCCCTGTGTACAGAGGAAATGCAGGCCTCTGGCCCAGCACTTTCCACTTTTTTTTTTTTGGTGGAACCAGGAATTGAACTCAGGACCTTGCACTTGCCAGGCAAGTGCTTATTCTACTGAGCCATCTCCCCGGCCCAGTTCTTCCACTTTGGTTCTTCCACAAATTCTTTTACCTCTCAGGCCCCAGGCACCTCCTTGTGACACTGTGGGAATCCTGAAACCTGTCCTCAGAGGCTTGGTGAGTGTTCAGCAAGGAACTGAATGTAGAGCACCCGGAAGCTTGCCAGGGCACAGCCAGCACTCAAAAAGTGATAGCTAGCATTACTGTTCCCATTTCACAGATGGAGAAATTGAGACCCACCACAAGAAAGTGACTTGAACAAGAGCTAGTAAAAAAAAAGTCTTTTCTAGACCTGGCAACAAAAAGTCAGATCTTGGAACTGAAAGTGTACACAACACCCTGCACCAAAATCAAACAAAAACAGAAAACCCCCAGATCTTCACACTTCCCATCAGATAGATTTTACCTTTTCATTATTGGGATCTGTTTTTTGTTTTTTTTTTCCTGTATTTTAGGGAAGGTTCTACAGGGTGTTCAGGGTCTCACTACTAGATCAGATTTGTAGTGATTCTCCTGTTTACAGCCTCCCAAGTCAAGTGCTGGGATTACAGACATACACCACCACACCCAGTCTCACCTACCATCTCAGCACACCCCGGGAGTGGGGCCGACACGGCAGGCCCAGGGATTGAGCCCCCGGCCCCTGTGCCTGTTTGCAGGTGCTTTAATCCGCTGAGCTAATTGGCTGGCCCTTTATT
>NW_004524668.1:2436036-2437342 GCF_000260255.1 Octodon degus
GGGGCTGGCTGGCATGTGGTGGCTGGCATGTGGTGCTGGGGGATTGAACCGCGGTCCGCTGAGCCATCTCACCAGCCCCCAGAGCAGCAGCTTTTTGAGAAGACAGATCTTACCCTCCCTTTTAAAAAATTTTTATGTATTTGGAAGGTGGGCCAAATAGCTCAGTGGATTAAAGCGACTGCGTAGGCAGATGCAGTAGCCAGGGTTTGATCCCTGGTATGATGGTCCTGCCCCTGGGGTAAACTGAGGGCGATTGAGACTGGGTGCAGTGGTGCGCATCTGTAATCCCAGCTCTTGGGAGGCTGAACACAGGCGGATCACTATGAGTCTGATCCACGTAGTAAGACCCTGTAGACCCTTACTAAAAAAAAAACAAAACACAGGGCTGGTGAGATGGCTCAGTGGTCTAAAGCACCTACTTGGAACAAGGTTAACAGAGCACAGGGACCACAGTTCAATCCCCCAGCACCACATACCAGCCAGCCCCGCCCCCTGGTGGGCTGAGCTGCCCCCCCACATAAATAAATAAATAAAATTTAAAAAACCAAAAAAACCCACCCCGTACTTGGTACAGAATCTCACTAAGCAGCTTAGACTCATAGTGATCCTTCTATTTCAGCCTTCCTAGTGCTGAGATTACAGGCATGCACCACCATGTCCAGTCTTGGTAGTCCTTCACCTAGGGACAGGGCCAGCACAGCATGTGGTCCGAGGGATCAAACCGTGGCCCTAGTGCTTGCCTAAGTAGGTACTTAGTCCGCTGAGCCATCTCCGTGGCCCTGTACTCCTTCTTAGCTGTATAGCTAGCTACATGACACCACACTCTCCTTCATGCACATATTGGGTGGTAAGAATTAGGTAAGATAACAGAGGAACCTTTGACATTTTGTGAGGAGGCAGTCACCTGTTTCCTTATGGTCACCTTCATGGGTGAAATTTGCACATTTTGAACAAGTGATGATCTGTACAGATATCAAAACAGCCACGCAGTCTCAAACTCTTCCACTGAACTACCAGCTTAAACTTGGACACAAGACTTCATTTCTCTTGTCCTTAGTCCCTGCCTGGTAAAACGGGAAGGACAGTTATTGGTCCCACAGACACTGTGGTGAAGAGTAGTTAACATATGGATCTCTTAGATTAGTGCTCGGCACCGCCACTTCCACCCATGCAAGACCTAGTGTATCCATTTTCTCAGCCTGCCGTGAAACATCTGCTCCCATGCATTCCATAGCCATCTGTATCTTCATATAAAATCATGTATCTTCTTATTTTATTATTATTATTATTTTGTGTGTGTGGAACT
>NW_004524668.1:2439092-2441238 GCF_000260255.1 Octodon degus
AAAAAAAAAAAAAAAAAAGGCATTAAACAAGTAAGAGATCCTTTTTTATTTATGTGTGTGTGTGTGTGTGGCCAGCTCAGCTCACCAGGGGGCGGAGCCAGCTGGCATGTGGTGCTGGGGGATTGAACCGTGGTCCCTGTGCTTTGCTTAGCTTGTTCTAAGTAGGTGCTTTAGACCACTGAGCCATCTCACCAGCCCCAAGAGATCCTTTTTTTTCCTTCCCCCTTCCACCTCTCACTAGGCTGAACTTCTCAAAGATGTGAGGAAGGCCAGGCATGGTGGCACATACTTATCATCCCTCAGGAGGCTGAGGCAAGAGGATCGCAGTAAGTTTGAAGCCAACCTGGATAAGCCTGGACTATACACCAAGACCTTGTCTCAAAATGAAGAAGAAGAAAGTTACATTTCCCTTCGGATCCTCAGCACAGGATGCAAAGTAATAAATGTAAGAATAACGGTGGTGGCCAGACCCAGTGGCGCACGCTTATAATCCTTGATACTTGGAAGGCTGAGGCAGGAAGATCACAAGTTTGAGGCATGAGTTGGGTAAATTAACAAGGCCTTGTCTCAGAAACACAAAAAAAAAAAAAAAAAAGAAAAGAAAAGAAATACAAATAAAAAGGACTGGGGGTGTAGGTTGGTGATACAGCACCCTGATTCCATCCCTAGCACCTCTGCACACACACAAATCATAACAGTAATGGTGACAGTGATAAGAACTTCCTTTGCCGAACATTTACCCTGCACCAAGTTCTGCGCTGAGTGCTGCCGAATGGAGCGATGAGCAATCAGCATTTGACAGATTTTGGTTTTCTCTGCTGATGATTTAAGCATGAAGAAGTTGTTTTATTTTTCCCTTAGGCAAGTTCTCTATTCCATACACCGGACAAAATCATTTTATTCTTGGGCCTTATGCATTTTCCTGCCAAACCGATTGGATAGCAGTGGAAATCTTTAGTTTCCTTCTCTGTAAAATGGCCCTCATCACCAACTTGTCTCAGAGAGAGGTAAAGGGACGCAAAGGACAATAGGTCTCCCTGCTCCTTCTGTTCCTCCTCTCCTACATATCCTCTTCCCTGGAGAAGATAGCTGGGACCAGGCTGGATATGACACTGGGTGGTAGGGAGCTCAGTCCCCTCATTCCTCTGGATTTCTATTTTGCTTGGTGCCGTGTGGCTGTGGCAGAATCTCCTGAATAATGCACTGATTCTAAGGTCCTCTGAGGTTGTGGGTTTTTTTATTTGGTGCCTGGAGGCTTCTGCAGCTTTGCCGTCCGGAGCCTCATATGTGTGTATGTCACCCCATAGTAGCCTCCTCTCTGGGTCCCCATAGCAACAGCATGGTACCCCAAATCAAGGAGTGATTACCAAGGCTAACTCCTGAATTAGCAGCTGGGGTCGAGGGGTTCATGGGGCAGGTCACACAAGGCCTCTGCTGAGGCACTGATCTCCATAGTGTCCCCATCCCCAAAGCCCATTGTCTCCCCAGGAGACAATGCAGATAAAGGACCCAGTCTAGTGGGCTGCCTGCATCAATCTGTAACCATGGAAACCCCTAGGGAGACAATTCCAAAGCCTTCCCTACTACCCCCCAGCCTGCAGCTGTGACTCCAGGAACCCAGCCTCCAGCAGGAGGGGAATTGCTGATAATTGCCACCCTCCACCACTGTCGCCACCAAATGGGACACAGCTGGGCCCCCCTCAGGATCCATCCCCCCTATCCTCCCAGCCCAGAACTGGGGTTGGTACAGAGACCTCTGATGGGCTAAAGGCACAGCCTTTCTGGGCCAGCGGCTTGACGTTCCGCGCTGGTGAGAAATGTCCTTGATCTAAGGGCTGGACACAAGGGAAAAGGGGCTAAGCAGAATTCTTAAACGTCAAAGCAGTATCCAGGCCCCTCGAAGGCATAGGTCTTTGGTGCATGACTTCCCTCTGGTGGCCAGTTGCTGAAATTGTCAGTTGTAGCGCTGCAGGGGAACAAAAACGAGGATTTCTTCTCTTAGTGAGTACATACTATGTTCCTGGGGCCACACCTGTTCTTTCTTTCTTTCTTTCTTTCTTTCTTTCTTTCTTTCTTTCTTTCTTTCTTTTTTTTTTACACAAGTATTTATTTATTTGTGTGTGTGTGTGTGTGTGTGTGTGTGTGT
>NW_004524668.1:2441778-2443238 GCF_000260255.1 Octodon degus
TTTTTTAATGCTCCTGAAACCCCTTCCAGTGTGGTCATTTTCAGAGTACAAACTTAAACTTGGATAGGCTGGATTAACCCAACCCACCTCTGGCAGGTACACTCAACATGCTGTATAAAGTATAACACTCAATGTATTATTTCTTTTTTTTTTTTTTTGGCGGAACCGGGGATTGAACTCAGGCCCTTGCGCTTGCCAGGGAAGCACTTATTCCACTGAGCCATCTCTCCAGCCCCACAATGTATTATTTCTTTCTCAAGAGAGTTTTCTTCAGTCCATTAAGCCCCAGCTCCCCTTCCATGGGCTTTGGTGCAGGTCGTGGGGCAGCCCTAGCAGGTCTAAATTGGGGTGGAGTTCGGTCCTTACCGGCTTCACGAGATCGATTTCTGACCACTTTGCTGTGAATGGCACAACTCACACAATAATGCAGCTTCCCATGCAGCTCGGGAAGCACATAACCATTCAAGACACTCGCTTCGGAAATGTCCCTGACAGCGGCGGCCTCCACTATGTTCCGAATGACAAACTTCTTAATAGCCTTATCCTTGGGTACGCACCGGGCGCAGTCCATGTAGCGAATAGGCTGCACATGACCGCGGCTCTTTTTGGCACGACTGTTGTTCCTTCTTTTTTTTTGTCATCTTGGAAAGGAGGACCTCAAAGAGCACCCTGGCAAATTTTGGAAACTACATCTGTAAAACAGCAATGATAGGGGCCAGGGAGATGGCTCAGTAGAATAAGCATTTGCCTGGCAGGCACAAGGACCTGAGTTCAATCCCCAGTTCCACAAAAAACCCCCCAAAAAACCAGCAATGATGGCAGTGTGTAACTTAAAGGATGTTAGCACAGTCACATGTGTGGCATCTTCACAGGGCTACCGAGATTCCTGCTGTGCAGCTGAGGTGAGGGCACTCCCTTTGCTAGAGTACATAGACAGTAACCTTATCTGAAATGCTTCAGGCCGGAAGTGCTTTATTTATTTTTTAAATGTATTTGGTGCAGGGTCTCACTACACAGCTCCAACTCACAGCGATTTTCCTGTTTCACCTTCCTGAGCACTGGGATTACAGATGTGTGCCTCCACGCCCGGTCTCGGTGGCCGGCTCAGTGTGTCTGAGGGCAGGGCCGGCTCTGCACGTGGTGCCTGGTCCCTGCCCTTGCCTAGGCAGGTGCTTAGACCACTGAGCTATCTCTCTGGCCCTCGGAAGTGCTTTTGATTTCAGGTTTTGACCTATGTGTGTACACACAATCAAGTGCAATATCTTAGGGGTAGACCCAAGCCTAAACATAGAACTGATTCACGTTTCATATTGGCCTTGCACGCACGGCCTGAAGGTGACTATATACATTATTTTTAGCGTCCCTGAATTTTTTTTTAAATTTTATTTATTTATTTATTTATGTGTGTGTGTGTGTGTGTGTGTGTGTGTGTGTGTGGCCAGCTCAGCCCACCAGGGGGC
>NW_004524668.1:2443963-2445966 GCF_000260255.1 Octodon degus
TGTATGCAGTGTATTATTTGTTGAAACTGTACTTTCGATTTGATTTGAAACTGTCTCATTGCTATATGTTTATCAATAAAACTTTGAAAAGAAAAAAAAAAGAAGTTTTGGATTTTCAGTGATCACCATCTTTTTTTTCTTTTGATGCTGGGGATCCAACTCAGCAGAGCCTTACACATGCTAGCTCTTTCCTGAGCTACAACCCCAATCTGTTAGCATTACTTTTTTTTTGAGGTACCGGGGATTGAACTCAGGACCTTGTGCTTGCCAGGCAAGTGCTTATTCTCCTGAACTATCTCCCTGGCCTGTAGCATTCCTTTTTTTTTTCTAAGACAATGTCTCTCTGTGTAATCCAGACTGGCTTTGAACTCCTTATATAGTGAAGGTTGTCCTCAAATGTGTGCTTCTCCTGCCTCAACCTCCTGAGCGCTGAGACTTCAGAGGTGTCTTGCCAAGCTGAGCATCACTGTTTACCTGCCTGTAGGGGAAAAAGATCACAGGACAGGATAGAGGGGGAGGGAGGTGGTGTAGAAAGTGAGGCCTTATGCTTCTGCCTCTGTGCACCTAGACAAGGAGGTACCTGAGAATGCAACCCCTGGGATGGTCTCAGGCCTCCCCTAGCCTCTGAGGCAGCAAAGACTCTGCCAGTGGCCAGAGGCGCTCATGAGGCTGTGAGTGATCTTTTGACTGTTCTGAAACACTGCCCATTAAGCAGTTCTGTGTGTCTTCTCTGTAGTGGGCACTGGGCTGGATATTGTGCAGGACGAGAAAGAAAAGGAGGAACCGTTCAGGCTGTTGGGAGCACATAACATGAAAACAGCTGTAGTTACGAGGTGAATTGGTGACAGACCAGGGTTGATGACAGGAGGTGGGGAGCAGGGGTCAGGGCCAGCTTCCGAAAGATGGATGCCCCGAGCCAGCACCACCCATCCTGTGGCCACCGCCACCTGGATTCCAAAGACTGGGTTCCAAAATCTTGTTTGTTTCCAAAGAGTTCTGAATCTTATTTTTCGGTGTTAGGAACTGGCTCAGATTATGGGTTGTGCTGGGGATTAAACGCACAGGGGAAGAGGAGGAGGCACAGAGGCTGCACAAGTGCACCTCTAAATTACGCCCCTTGAGATGGCTCTTACTATGCTGCCCAGGGCTGGCCTCCAACTATCCCGGCTGAAATGATCAATTACTAGAACTATAGGAAGGTTTTTTTTTTTGTTTGTTTGTTTGTTTGTTTTTTCCCAGAACCCGGGATTGAACTCAGGTCCTTGCGCTTGCCAGGGAAGCGCTTATTCTGCTGAGCCATCTCCCCGGCTATAGGCAGGTTTGTTTTAACCTGGGCTTTTGATTTTGTTGTCTTGTATTTCAATTATGTTAGTCTAAAGAGTGAAAATAGACCCATTTGGGGTTGAGGATGTAGCTCAGTGGTAGAGCACTTGAGTAGAACTTGCAGGGCCTTGAGTTCAATCTCCAGCACTACAAACAAGCACACACCCACTAACCCTACTCATTTCTTGTAACATGTGGATATGTGCCACATGCCACTCTCAATGGTTTATTTCTCTGGAAGAAAGGAAGGCATTTGTCTGAGAACAGGACAGTTTTTCCTGGCGGAAAAGCTGGAGAGTGCTGTCTCAAGCAGAGAACATCACAGGCAAGTGGGGAGCAGAGGGTTAGAGGGGAGTTGGGAGGGATGTGTTGATCAGAACCTAAGGCCCACATGTGAAGGGGCTAAGGGTCAGGGGTGCTGGGTGGTGGGGACAGCAAAGCCCTGGCAGGGAGCTGGAGTGACAGGCTCTGGTGTTCTTTTTAATGAGGTCCCCCCAGAACAGCAGGGAATAAACTGATAATCCAGGAACTATAGGTGGTGCTTCCTCAGGATACTCTGGACATTTCCACGGGACCGGAGTCTCCTTCCCACCTCTGCAGGACCCAACATCTGTGAAAACTATCTCCAGGGTCTGCAAACATCTGGAAAGGATCTGGCCAAATCGGTGTCCCCCCCACCC
>NW_004524668.1:2447956-2448467 GCF_000260255.1 Octodon degus
GGTACCAGGCATTGAACCTGAGTCCTTGTGCTTGCCAGGCAGGTGCTTAGACCACTGAGCTATCTTCTCAGCTCTCAGTTCTCTTGACTGTATGTCCAGCGGTGGAATTGCTGAATCTTGCATATCTTATATCTCCACAATTTGCGGAACCGGGGATTGAACTCAGGCCCTTGCGCTTGCCAGGGAAGCGGAAGCACTTATTCCACTGAGCCATCTCCCAGCCCCCAGAGATGCTTTTTGAGAATCTACCAAATTGTTTTCCAAAGCACCTGGACCGTATACATCCCCACCAGCTGGCTGTGAGGGTTCCAATTTCCCCATATCCTGGCCAAGACTTGTCAATGTCCATCTCTTTTATTACTGCCATACCAGGGAGCATGACGTGGTGCATCTCATTGTGGCCTTATCGTTTCTTCAATGACTGAGGCTGTGGGGCTTATTTTCATTTGTTTATTGAGCTCTGTATCTCTTCTCTGGGGAACTTTACATCTGTTTTTTTTTTTTTTTTTTT
>NW_004524668.1:2448736-2450847 GCF_000260255.1 Octodon degus
TTTATTTATTTATTTATGGGGGGGGCTGCTCAGCCCACCAGGGGGCGGGGCTGACTGGCATGTGGTGCTGGGGGATTGAACAGTGGTCCCTGTGCTTTGCTAAGCTTGTTCTAAGTAGGTGCTTTAGACCACTGAGCCATCTCACCAGCCCAAATAGAAACTTATCTTTTTTTTTTTTTTGCGGAACCAGGGTATTGAACTCAGGCCCTTGCGCTTGCCAGGGAAGCGCTTATTCCACTGAGCCATCTCCCTGGCCCCTTCCCTGGTCCTTTTTCAATAAATTTTGAAAAGCACACGCATGCACGTTTGCACACATAGCACAATCCCGTGTCATCCCAGCATCACTTCAACGCAGTCACTTGAGGAGACAGCTGCGATCGGCCCATTTCCCAGGCGAAGGAACTGAGTGAGGCTCAGAACAGTGCTTGTATGATCCACGCACAAACACAGCTAAAGGAGTGTCAGGGCTCGGGTGTTTTTGCGTTTAACAAACATTCGCATAAATTTTCAGTGTTGGTCTCTGTTAGAAAACCCACATTACGTCAGTTTTCCAGTAAAAGTGTCACCGTTGGGGCCAGGGAGATGGCTCAGTAGAATAAGCACTTGCCTGGCAAGTGCAAGGTCCTGAGTTCAATCCCTGGTACCACAAAAATAAATAAATAAATAGATAAATAAATAAATGTGTCACTGTCATCGGCGAGGCTTTCCGGAGGCAGCAATGTCTTCCTTCCTTCCTTCTCTCCTCCTTCCTCCTCTGTTTGTGCTGCGCAGTGCTGAGGATGGAATTGGGGCCCTCCCTCATCAGGGCCCTGTGCATGCTGGGTAAGTGCTCTGCCACTGAAAGGCAGCCCAGCCCCTTAAGCAACTTTTATTCTCCCATTAGCAAAGTAATGCTTGTTCACCGTAGAAGCACAAGGATGGGGCAGCGATCCTCCCACCTTTCTTTTGAAATTCTGGGGGTTGAAGCGAGGGCCTTCACCTGGAGCTCTAGCCCCAGCCTTTTTTTTTTTTTTTTTTTAAATTTTGGAACAGGATGTCATTAAGTTACTAAGTTCCTCAGGCTGGGCTCCAATTTGAGATCCTCTTGCCTTGGCCTCTCACAGTGCTGAGATTACAGGCATGTGCCGCCATCCCTGGCTGGTCCCCATCCCCACCTTGTTTCCTCACACCTCTGCCCTGGCTTCTCTGTGAACTGGGGTTCACCTGGACAGCTGATCTTTTTTCTTTTTTGTGGTACTAGGGTCTGAATTCAGGACATTGTGCCTGAGGCAGGCACTTAGTTATGCAGCTAAACTATCTCTCGGGCCCTGAATAGGTGATCTGATCTGAATACTGAAAACCACAGAATGAGAGGACCATGCCCTCAGGAAGTCTGTCAAGTCTTGAATTCTTTTTTTTTTCCAGACCTTGGACTGTCAAGTTTTGAATTCTTCTTCTTCTTCGTTTTGTTTTTGTTTTTGGTTTTTTTTGTGGAACTGGGGATTGAAGTCAGACCCTTGTGCTTACTGAGCCATCTCCCAGACCCCGTTTTGAATTCTTTTTTTTTTTTTTTTTCCTCCGAATGCCTTCAGGGCAGGTTTGGCTGGCTTGAGTTGTGGGGATGAACCACAGCAACCTGAGCCTGAGTGCTTTGTTGAAGCAGCCACTTAAAGAACTGAGCTAAGGGGAAGCCTCCCCCACCCACCTAAGTCTTGAATTCTGACAAACACGATTTTGAGCAGAGGACAATGAAACATTTTTCAGAAGATACCATAGGGCTGAGAGAAACAGAGAATTTGGACCTTTGTTTTTATTTTGGTACCAGGGATCAAACTGGGGACTTTGCACTTGCCAGGCAGGCGTTTATGCAGCTGAGCTATCTCCTGGGCTGGATGTTTGTGTTGGACTTCTGCAGGGCTGTTTCAGCATGACTGAGATAGAGGTTTCCTCACTCTCTGGCTCTGTGGTCTCAGGAAGTCACTTCATGTCCCCATGCCTTAGTTTCCACTTCTGGAAAATGGCATCAAGTGCTCCTGATTGAGGTTTATTATTTTTATTTTTAAATTATTATTATGGGGGCTGGTGAGATGGCTCAGTGGTCTAAGGCACCTACTTAGAACAAACTAAGCTAA
>NW_004524668.1:2451114-2465744 GCF_000260255.1 Octodon degus
TGTGTGTGTGTGTGTGTGTGTGTGGTACCAGGGATTGAACTTGGGACCTTGTACTTGTGCTTCCCAGGCAGACATTCAGGTTGTTGAGCTAAATCCCCGGCCCTTATTTTTTGTTTTTGGTGCCAAGAACCGAACCCAGGGCTTCCAGCTTGCTAGGCAAGTGTTCTACTACTGAGCCAATCCCCAGCCCTTGAGCAGTTGTGGGCCAAGCACTTTTCTTCTCCAACAGTGTCCACAGCCCCGGAAACTCTGACTCCCAGCAGAATATACCCTCCTTCACAAGGGGCCTTGGCTGGCTCTTTGTTCAGAAAATCTCAGTGTCCTAGGAAAGAAAAACCAGAGTTCAGGTCCTCTTTTTTATTTTTATTTTTATGGTATCAGGAACTGAGCTATATTCTAGTCCCTTCATTTCATCATTTATTTATTTATTTATTTATTTATTTATTTATTGGCAGAACCAGGGATTGAACTCAGGCCCTTGCATTTGCCAGGCAAGCACTTATTCTGAGTTATCTCCCCAGCCCCTTGTCTCATCTTTAACCAGCACTTAGTCAAGTCTCTTGATATCTTTCAGCCTCAGTTTCCTCATCTGCCCAAATCGTTATCTCTCTAAGGTAGATGAGGTTTCACCAAAATAACACATGTAAAATGCATACCTTGGCATTATGCTAGGTATCTACTGCATGCCTGGCACTCTTCTGAGGACTTTAAATTCCAATACCTTAGAGTCCTTGCAACAAACAGGGAAAGCTCCTTTTGGCATCCCTGTGTCAACGATAAAGACACTGAGGCTCACCGAGGTCTAGCGACCTGACCAAGATCACAACTCCAGGAATGAATTCAAGGGCAAGAAGCGGGGCCCAGGATGACATGCTTCAGATCTGTGCCCCACACCTCCTGCAGGAATTTGTTGGTTCCCAGGCAGTGAAACTCTAAAGCTAGTCCCAGCTGCCCGAAACTCAACCGCAGAGAGCTGGCTCTCAGCCCCCTCGCTGGCTCCCTTCTTTGCTCCCAGCTCCACCCTGCCACCCCCATTTCCCTCCCTGGCCCCGAGGCCCTGCTTCTTTCCCAAACCTGCTCTGCTACAATTCTTTCCAGATTCCCTCATCTGTAAAATGGGGATAATCATAGTGTCTGGGTCAGAGGTGGGTTGTGAGGATCAAACGATGCTTAAGTTATGGTGCTTAGAGCCTGGCAAAATAAATACTAGCTGTGAGTTCTCAATAAATATTATCGATCATTGTTATCCCTGGCACTGTAATACTGTCTCTGAAGCCCTAGTAAACAGGCCAAGTAGTAGCATGTTCTGTATTTGATGGCTGAATAAATGGAGGCTAAGAGACAGGGACAAGCTGCTGTCCAGGGCTGCCCAGCTAGGAAGTAATTTAAGTATTCCCAGCTAGGAAGGATTTAAGCGGGGCCTACTGACCCCCTGATTTCAGACCCCATTCACTTCTGCTGCTCTTTGCTGGACAAGCAGGTGAGCAAGCTATGATCAATTATCTATTACCTACTTTCTGCATGCGGCAGGCCAAGTTCTGAGGGACATTCTAAGAGAACTCTGAGCTAGACCCTTGGAGGAGCTTAGAACGCAACTGATACACAAAGAACAAAAAGCCTTGATTGTTGAGGTGGAACATACTGTGGGTCAGAAGAGGGCAAGAGGTGCTGTGTGTGTGAGAGGGACACAGACAGGGAGGGCTTCTCGGAGGTGAGGTCCCTGAAGGACCAAGGAGATATGGAGACTGAAAGGGCCTGTGGGCTACAGATAAGGTCAGGGATGTAGCAACAGTGCCAATTCTTGCGGCCCCTGCTAAACCAGGATCTATGCTGAAAACTTCACTTGCATTATCTCATTAGATTTCCTAATGATTCTATGAAGTAAGTATTATTAGGTATGAGAAAACCAAGGTCCTGAGAATTCAAAAAAACTTGCCTGGGGTCACACAGTAAGTTCAGCAGGGTCTGAATTGGAACCCAGAGATGTCGGTGACAAAACCACTGCGGAGGGCTTTCAATGCCACCGCTCAGGCGTGTCACAGGGCACCAGGCAAGAAGCAGTATGCGTGCTGTTCACTAAGTCGTGTCCCTGAGCCTGCGTCAACTGGAGCGACGAAGAATGTGAACAGATGATCAGTGACGAAGGTTTGAAATGAAGGAGAGAGGCCCTTGTGACACAAAGGATCGTTTAGGAGAAACCTGGAGTTTTCAGATGTTTACTAAGCATTCAGTTGCGGGGAGACAACTGAACAAGTGCTCTGCACTTCGGACCTCTATCCAGTGGCGCCGAGAAAGCGCAGGGCGTAGCTCTGGACGGAGAGTGGGGAGGAGCTCTTCGCTGGAGCAGACAAGAGCTCCAGAGCTGGGCCAGTCCAGATTGACTGCCACTTGTCAAGTTGGCAGATCTCTCTGTATGACCTTGGGCAAGTTACTCCGCCTTCTCAGACTCGCCCACGTTACCTTCCTCTTCCCAGGGTTGTTGGAATAAATTAAATAAAACAACCCACCCAATCGTCTAATGGTGTTTAACATACAACAAATATGTCAATAGACATTACTTTTTTCCTTAACATTAAAAGTTAAGCGCTGTCCCTCGGTCCCTGTAAGTAAGGGTACGGGTGTCCTGATTTTCTTTTTAGCAGCAAATGGGATATAAACACATATAATCTAGCTAAGCAGTGGCAAAGGTTTAACAAAAGATGATGCACTGCAGGGTCTAACTTCAAGGGTTGACTTCTGCGCCAAGATGTTTTCTCCTAACCCCAGAAAGCCCGAGCGCATTTGTCAGCAAGCTGTACACTGCTCTGGCAGGCTGTGCTGTCTATCCCGGAACCACCGTCTGTCCCAGTTTCCGCGGGCTGCTAGTGCCGGCCAACGCCGGGAAACGGCAGATGTCGCGGTCCCTTTAAGCAGTAAAGCTGGTGGTGCAATCGCCGCTCCAAAAGCCAGTCCTTTCCGGGGGGTGGAGCCTGTACCTGTTTCAGCAGCCAACTGGAGCGCTGCATTTTCCGCGGGAGATCCGAATTTCGCGGCACGTAGTTTGGCGCTAAAAAAAAAAAAAAAAGAGAGAGACAAGAAAAAAGAAACCGAGAAAGGCTCGGGGCCCAGAGAGCGGTCTGAGAGCGACTCGGGGCCTTGAGGTCCCCTCCTCTGTTCGAGCGCGTCTCGTCTCTGCCAAGCTCGCGGGCTCTGGGGACCCCTCCCCAGTTCCGGCCGAACCCCAGCGCCCAGGCTCTCGGGGCGCGGGCCGTTCTCAGCGAGGACAGCCCCTGGCAGTGCCACTGCTCGCCTGGCGATCTCCAAGCGGCGATCTCCAAGCGCTGCGTGGCTCGGCCGCGGGCCAGGAGGGGAGGGTCCGGCCGTGCCCCGCAGGCGTCCATTGGCGGCTTCCCCGGCTTCCGCGCCACGCCGCGGGCCGCGTGAGCCGCTGCTGACTCCAGAGCCCGCAAGTGCCAGTGGGCGCGCCAGGCCCGCTTGGGTGGGGGGCGCCGCAGTCGCCATGCTGCGCGGGCCCTGGGCCCTGGCCCCCGCCGTTGCGCAGCCTCCCAACGGGGTGCCGGCTTTGAGCCCCACTGAGCAGTGGCCGCCCGGCCTAAGCAGCCCCCAGCTCTGCCCAGTCACCGCCACCTACTACACTTCGCTGTTCCCGCAGACGGTGCCTCCCGCTGCAGCGCCCGGCACCTGCCTCGACGCCACCCCCCACGGACCCGACGGCCAAGCTGTGCGCTGCGTGCCAGCCGGCCGGCTGCCGGTAATGCTGGGGACCCTCATTACTTCCCTCTGTGCCTTTCCGGGTAGAGGGAGGGGACCCCGCCTGGAATGGAGTTTTGGGGAGGAGGAAGATGATTTTCAGTTTCCAAAACAATCCATTGGTCCCTGTATCTAATAGAAGACCCTCCATTTTCAGATTTTGGATGAAATAATCCCGTCCTTGATAGTGGGGTAAAGAGGACTGCTTTCGGAGTCCCTAGTGCTCTGTGTGACTTTGGGTGTATTGTTTGGTCCGGAAAGCAGAACTGGGTACTTGTTATTGTCCAGGCTCAGGGCTTGGCCTGGGGATAATTTGAGGACTTTAAAACGGGGGTAGGTCTCCTGGGTCTCAGTGCAGACGCGTGGGCAAACATCCAGCTACCCCTTTCCCAAGTATCTGCTTTAGTCCCAGACCCAGTCTTCCCTCCAGATGCCCAGTAAAGGATGCAAATGGAGAAACCCCACTGGGTTGTGGGGTAGCTGTTTCCTCAGACCGGGAGCCAGGCCAGAGAGGGCCCAGAGTGTGGTGGCATCAGGCTGCAGCGCAGGGTGTGTGCTGTGTGGGGGCGGAATTCCGGGAGCTCTAGGGTATGGAAACCTGCTCCTCCGTGTGGGGGTGGAATGGGAAAGGAAATGGGAGCAAGGCTGCTGGTGGGGGTTGGGAGCCGGATTTCTGGCTCTATCACTAATTTATGTACTATTTACAAGTCTGGGCCTCAGTTTCCTCTCTTTGGACATGCATGGTCACTCCCAGCTCCTAGTCCTGGGCTTTGGAACCAGGCTCCAGGAGGGAAGTTGGGGATGTTGTAGGTTTGCTTATGTGTGGTGGGGCATACAAGGCCAAGATGAGTTCCCGTGGTCTCAGAGGCATCTGGTCAGACCTGGGCCAGTCGGCAGGCATCCATCCCAGCCATCTCTGGATGTAGGCAGAGCTCCAGTTCCTGCCATTGCAACCACGCTTTGTTTTTACCTTCCCAGAGTTCCTTCCCGCACATTACTTCCAACTAGAAGAGAAGGAAGCAGGCATGCTATTATCCCCAATTATCGTGTAGTGTCTTGTGTTCAGCACTTTACAGCCTGAAGTGTTTTTGTAGTCTGTGTGGTTGATAGCTCCATGTTACAGGAAGAAACTTGGGGTCGGATAGAGGATATAACAGGTGCAGAGTCACACAAGAAGGTGGGGGGCCGACCCCAAAGACAGCCCTCTTTATGCAGCCTTGGCTTTCCCCAGTACTGCCTGACTTAGATACCAGGGAAAGGGCGCAGCGGCACACACCCCAGTCTCTCCTCTGGCCAGCTGCTTCAAGAGTTTCAGTAACAGCTGTGGTTTTGAACTGCTTTCATCCCTCCCAGAGGAACCCGAGTGTATCGGTCTGTACCTCCCTCCCTCCCAGAAGGCATCAGTGCTCTAAGCAAGAATGGCTCTCTTTTACTGAACACCTCTTCTGTGCCAGGCACTGTTTGGCATTCTTCACTTTTATTATCTTGGACGTGATGCCCAGGCTGAGGCACCTTGCGCGTGAGGAGACTTGAGAAGTGAAGACACCTGCCCAAGCCACCAGCTGAGAAACGGGGATCTCCTTGCATGAGACCCACCTCCCCCCGCAAAGGCCTGCTAGGCTGAGAGCCCCATCTCCTGTGGTCCCCGTGTGTGCCCGTGGCCCCTCGGCCCCTGCTTACTCATTTTACAAGGGTGTGACCTGGAACAGTTCCAAACCCAACCCTGGGTGTGACCGCCTGCTTTGTGGCCGAGCTGCAAAGTGCAGGGTGAGCAGGATTTGTTGGGGAGCTGCCCTTTACAGCAATGGCAGCTAACTTTGATGGAGGACTGAAAGCCAGAATTCAGGCCTTCTTGCTCCCTGCCTAGTGCTCTCATTACCACTCTCCTGAGAGGATGAAGGGAATGCTTCCCTGCAGGCTGATGCCACCACACTCTGGGCCCTCTCTGGCCTGGCCCTGGGTCTGAGAAAACAGCTACCCCAGAGCCCAGTGGGGTTTCTCCATTTGCATCCTCTACTAGGCATTTGGAGGGAAGACCGGGTTTGGGACTAAAGCAGATACTTGGGAAAGGGGTGGCTGGATGTTCGTCCAAGGCAGTCTGCACTGAGTCCGAGGAGACCTATCCCCGTTTTAAAGTCCTTTATGGAGGGCCCTTCTCTGTGTGGAGGCGCTTGTCTGGCCAGGCACGAAGCATTGTCATGTCTCAGATCTTTCCCTTTAATTTGTCTATATTTTCTAGACTTCCATAAGAGAAAATAGATGTTGTTTGAGATTGAGTCTTGCTATGTTAGCCAGGCTGGCTCCAATAATTCCTAGGCTCCTCAAAGGCTCCTCCTGCCTCAGCCTCCTGGGTCACTGGATCTGTAGGTGTGCGTCGCCGTGGCAGTTAGAACATAGACATTTCACTGAACCTGACCAGGCAGGTCAGAAGAGGAAGCGTAGGCTCAGAGGGGCAGGGCAGCCAAGCCAGGCTGCCCAGCTCCCAAGTGGCACAGCTGGGAGCTGAAAGCGAGGTGAGGCTCCTTCCCGGTGCTTCTGTCCCATGTTTTCTGACCTGAAGCTTGGGAGACACCTGGCTCCATCTCTTTGCGACCTTGAGCAAATCACTTCCTTTTCTGTGATCCTAGTGTCCGCGCCCTGCTCCGGGAGCTCTGCACAGGAAGGAGCTATGCTTTTCTCCCGGTGGTGGGCGGGGTGAATCCTAACCAGGCCAGAGGGGCTGCCTACGCCAAGTCTAGGTGAGAGCCGCCAAGTCTAGGTGAGAGCCGAGCCGTGAGAGCCGGGCTGGCCTTGGGTGTGGCCACGGACCTTTGGTCTCCGGGCCGCCGCGGGAGCTGTCTCTTTGCAGCTCCCTTCTGAACTCTGCCTCTGCTGGTGCCTGGCACTTTAGTGCGGAGTGGATTGGCCCCAGTTTACAAGTGGCCCAAGAGGTCAGCTGACTTTCCAGCTTACCCAATTATGAAGCAGGTGGCATAGCGGACAACTGGCTCAGTCGGACCCCAGGACTGGAGCTCAGCCTCGCTCGGGATAGTCCTCTGCCGTCTTGGTGTCACAAAACCATCCTACTATGAGTTGAATTTTTTCTCCCTTCCTTCCTCCCTCTCTTCCTCCCGTGCTTTCATTTCAGTGCCAGGGTTTGACCCCAGCGCCTTGGGCATGCTAGGCAAGTGCTCTAATACCAAGCTACCCTTTCAGCCCCCATACACTGACTTTTCTCAAAAGTGTCAGATGGGCTGGAGAGATGGCTCAGTGGTCTAAAGCACCTATTTGGAACAAGCTTGGAAAAGCCCAGGGACCGCGGTTCGATCCCCCAGCACCACATGCCAGCCAGCCGCGCCCCCTGGTGGGCTGAGCTGGCCACACACACACACACTAAATAAATGTTAAAAAAAAAATTTAAAAAAAAGGTGTCAAAGAGGTGTCCTTAGGTGGGTGACATTTTGCTACCTAGAGGCCCTGAGAGTGCAGCCAGAGGGGGAGGGGGAGTTGGGGGCCTGGAGTGTGAGTGTGTGAAATGGTAGGAGCAGGCCTTGGTCCGTATTCCAGCAAATCCTGAAGGGACAGAGATAGAATGGAGCTGAGGCAGCTTGGTACATGACCTGGAAACCTGATGGGCTTGGGTTCAAACCCTGGCTCTGCTTTGTGCACTTGGGTGTGCACCCTGACCTCTGAGCCCACGTCTTGTCTGCCAGTGGAGATTGCCAGTACTGATATTGCAGGAGTCTACGAGCACAAGATAGGCCCAGCATGAGGAATCTGGTCAAGGTCCTTAAGCCTGCTCTCTGCTCTGCAGGTGGGGAGGCTTGGCGGGAGAGATGGCAACGGTTGGGGAGGCGCTGGGGTACCCCCCCAACTTCAGGCAGCCCTTGGCCCCTGGCCTCCCTTCCTCTCTGTGCCCTTGGTATTTCTTTGGAGGGTGGGCGAAGGGCCCTGGCACAGGCAGCATCCATCAGGATGGAGAAAGGCCTTAGTTCGCCCCATTGCTGTGCCTTCAACTGTAAAATGGGGACTGGCGGCATGGAAGGCTTGGGGAGGAGGTGGGGGTTGGGGCCTGGCTTGGCTCAGAGCATTTGGAAGTTCTCAAGAGAAGGCCTGGCCTTTTCTCTAGTGACAGGATGGCTTGGTCCTGGAATCTAGGATTTTATCATCCTGGAGATAGATAAGGAATGTTCAACAGGCTTAAGCAGGGAGCTGTGTGGCCCATGTCCAGAGCTGGCTGGGGGTGTGGAGAGGTGCCTCATTTCTAGGCTCCTTGAAGCTAGGAAGAGAGCTTCTCCAATCAGCCCAGGAAGGCTTCCTGGAGGAGGCCGGAGGGGGAGGGGGGCTGTGTGCAGGAGCGCGCACCCTTCGCCCCACCTGTCATCCCAGCTGTGGAGAGCCGCAGTTGTGCCTCTCAGCACTACTGAGCATGACCTCACCACCAAGTGTTAAAATAGGCCTCGAAGCCAAGGCCGGGGGTCCTGGCGGCGGGGGCACAGAAGAGGAAGGAAGTGGGCTCAGTAGCCCAAGAACGGTGTCAGGGAGGATGTTGAGATTGGATTTTAGGGAAAGTACCATGCGTTTCCTCAGCACTTACTGTATGCTGAACCACAGGCTGAGAACTTTACAGAAGTGTCCTCCCGAGGCCTCACCAGAACTCTGCCTTGTGTCATGCAGAAGACCGCAGGTGGAGCGTTTCCCCAGGTCACAGTGAGGCTGTTGCTCTGGTCCAGCCTCTGACTTGTGCCCCAGGGCCCCGGCCCTGCCCCTGCCTAACCTGGAGCGAGGCCCTCTGGGCAGTGCAGCTCAGCGTAGCTCCGGGCCTCTGTGGGACCGGGTGGCGGTGGTGGCAGGGAGGAGCAGATGGGTCTGTGGTTTGATTTCCCCAGCAGGTGTTTCCCAAGCTTGGCGGGAACCGGGAGGGGCAGCAGGGCTTCAGCAGCTGGTCCTTGAGATACTGGGGGAGGACCCATTGTCTGCCCCTCTGTGGAGAAAGAATGGCACAGAGTGTATTGAAGAGGCCCTGGGCCTTTGAGTGACAGCCCAAACATGGGGGCAGGGGATGTTTGCTCTGCTTCCCGTGTGGGTACCTCCCTAGGGTGTGGCACCAAGCCAGGAAGTACCCTGGGTCTGGGCGGATGCTGGGCTCTGCTCTGATAAGGACAAGCTGTGGGGCTGTGATGGGCACCCCAACCAGCTGGGCCAGCTGCTACTTGGAGACTTTGGTCCCCAGCCTGGTGTGGTTTAGACCCTACCCACTCCTTCCTACTAGTGTGTCCTCTGGGCATGGGGTTGGGGCTGCAGGGGTAGTGAGGCGGGTGGAGGCAGCCTGTGGCTTGGGGTAAGGAAGCCTGAGCCCTTGGCCTGCTTGAATGTGGTAGCCTCCAGTGCCTGGGCTTCAGAGGTGGGAGTGTCACCACCCTTAGAAAACTACTTTCCCCCTCTGAGTGCTCACTTCTCAGACCATTGATATATATATATATTTTTTTTTTTTAATTTTTTTTTCTCATTGATATTTTCTTATCAAGTGTGGCCCAGCAGTCACTGGCACAGGAGGTGGCTGCTGGTGGCCTCAAATCTTTTTTTTTTTTTTTTTTTTTTTGGCAGAACCGGGAATTGAACTCATGCCCTTGTGCTTGCCAGGGAAGTGCTTATTCCACTGAGCCATCTCCCTGGCCCCATGGCCTCAAATCTTGGCCCCAGGTGGGCATAAGGCTAAGACAGATCAATTCAGGTTGGGGAGATAGCCTGTCAAGCTCAAGTTCAATCCCTAGTACCAAAAAAACAAAACAAAAAAAGATCAATTCTCACACTGCCTGTCTCTCTTCCCCTCTCTCCTAGGCCAAAAGGAAGCTGGACCTGGAGGGTCTTGGGAAGCCTGCGGTCCCTGAATTCCGGACTCCCAAGGGGAAATGCTTTCGCGTGGATGGCCTTCCCAGCCCCAGAAGTAGGCTTTTGCTGGGGCCCCTGGGGCGTGGGGGGAGGTGAGGCAGGGACCGAGGCTCTTGGGGTGGTATTCCACCCATCGTGGAAATAGACCCCGCTTGCTGGCTTCCCAAGGTTTCCTGTGTGTTCTCACTTGACCCGGCCCGGAAGATAGGATTATCTCCCTTCCGATGCAGCTGAGACGCAGTCCTTGCCCAGGGTCCCACGGCTAGCGTGAAGGCAGGACGAAAGCATGGGCCATGACCCATGGGTTAAGTCTGATGACCAGTGTTTACTCCAGGAGCTTGCTGTTTTTTAAGTTTTAATGCCCAGAGAGAAGTGAGGAGGCTCAGTTCCCGCGCCGATCCCAGCGAAAGCTGGAAGACTTCACTTTCCCAGCCAAGCAACCTTCAGCTCTGTGCCTCCAATTTTTTTCTTTTTCTTTTTCATTAGTATATGTTGCAACATGTAATGTTTAATTCTTCACCAATCCTTCGCATTGGTGCGCAGACAAAACGCTATTTATTTATTTATTTACTTATTTATTTGGTACAGGGTCTCGCTACACAGCTCGTACTCGTAGTGATCCTCCTGTTTTTAGCCTCCCCAGCACTGGGATTACATCACCCCCTCTTGGTGGCTAGCTCAGTGCCCCCAGGGGCATGGCCGGCGTGGCCTGGGGTACTGGGGATCCAACACTGGTCCTTACGATTGCTTAAGCAGGCGCTTAGTGCACTGAGCTATCTCACTAGCCCCGGAACTATATATTATACTATAGTAATAAATGGGAGGCCGGGGAGATGGCTCAGTAGAATTAACGCTTGCCTGGTAAGAGCAAGGGCCTGAGTTCAATCCCCGGTTCTGCCAAACAAACAAACAAACAAATAAATAAAGAAGCATCAAAAAACAAAGTTTTTTTTTTTTTTTTTAAATAAAGTTTTCTCTCTTTTCTTGGTACTGGGAATCAAACTAAGGACCTTGCACTTGCCAGGCAGGTGCTGTGCCACTGAGCTATATCCCCAGCCCCAGAGTTTTCATGTTTAGTTCAATCTGAGGCTCTGTAAGAGATCCACGCTCAGGGCGGAGCACAAGCTAATCTGGGTTTCTCCCACCTGCTGGCAGAGCGAAGTGACTCATGGGAAGGTGGAATGCCACTTAATTCAGGCTGCATGCCATTTCAGTGGTCTGAGAAGTGAGCGTTCAAAAGGGGCCAGTTCTGTTTCTGGGAAGCAAATGATACTGCTGTCTCTGAGGTTCAGGATCTGGAAGCCACCAAATCCAGAGAAGCCAAGGGCTCAGGCTGAGGCTGGAGGATTGTGAGTTCTAGGCTAGGCTGGGCTACATAGTAAGACTTGTTTTCAAAAAGAAACAAAGATGAGATCCAGAGGCCTAAATGGAGTCTTCCTAAAGATAAATCAATATTCTGGTTAAAACAGGAACTTGAGCCACTCGCTTGGGAGAAGGTATGTCACTGGGTGGGATATTGGTGTCCAGGCAGGGCTCTTATCTGATTTGACCTGCACAAACCCTAGGTGTCTCATCTGTAAAATGAGGTACAGGTAGGTCAGGGCTGATGAGAAAGTTTTTTCTCCAATTGATTGGCAAAGGCTGCCCAGAGTACTGCACTGAAGAAGTCTAGTGCTTAGCAGGATGATTGAAAAAGTGCATTGATTGATTAGTAATGTCTGCCATGTGTGCAAAAATGAGACAAAGTACTGAGTGCCAAACACCATCTACGTTTAAGGAATTCTGAATGAATTCCTTCCCAGGGAAATAGCTCAGTGGAATAAGTGCTTGCCTGGCAAGCACAAGGTTCTGAGTTTGATCCCTGGTGAAAAAAAAAAAGAATCTGAGACTAACTCCGATTCTAGAACTAGTTTGGCCACTGACTTGGTATGTGACTTGCAAGTCACTCGATTGCAGAAGTGCCTCTGTGGTTTTAGGACACAGCAGCTGAGATGCGGTCTTGCAACATCAACCTCACTGAGAAAGGGACCCTCTTCACAAACCTGTCCCATCTGACGTTATATGACTGATTCCTTTCAGATAATACGTGGGAAGAAAAAGCAACTATGCATCTACAAAATGTTCTCAACTCCAGGCTTGTCAGCCTCCGCCTCTACCCTAAATCCAGATTCCTGGCATAGCTAAGAGGACAGGGGAATGGTGGAGAAGGGAGACTGTGGAGTCAAACAGTCTGGATTTAAATCCTAGTTTTGCCACTTTCGAGCTGAATTTCTTCATCTGTCTGGGCCTTGGTTTTCTCATCTGAAGAATGGGTATAGTTGCACACCAACCGTACAGAGCATTGTAAGGATTAAACGTGTTTGTGCATGGCAGGTACTTAAACAGTGAGCTGCACACAGGAAGCAGGCCTGGTAGTTATGGGGGTGGAAATGGTTGCCGTGAGCTGTGGTTCAAAGGCGCTCTGAATCAGGCATCAGGAGCCTGGGCTTCTAGTCCTGACAGTGCTCTGTGGCTGAGTCACTTTCGTTTTAGGTATCTGGACGACGGTGGTGACAGCCCCTACCTGTGAGGCATGGGTGGTGGAGGGTGGAAGAAGGTGCTGTGGGTCCATTGTGGGTCCAGGGCAATGGAGGGGAGCCCACGGGCTGGCCCTCCCTGAGCTTTGAGGAACTCTTCTCTCCCTCAGCACCTAAGTCCCCTGGAGAGAAGACTCGGTACGACACATCGCTGGGACTGCTCACCAAGAAGTTCATTTACCTCCTGAGCGAGTCAGAGGATGGGGTCCTGGACCTGAACTGGGCAGCAGAGGTACTGGACGTGCAGAAGCGTCGCATCTACGACATCACCAATGTATTGGAGGGCATCCAGCTCATCCGCAAGAAGTCCAAGAACAACATCCAGTGGGTGTGAGTGCCTGGGCAGGGCCACCGGTGCGGGTGCGAGGGCGAGGCTGAGGCCAGCCTTCCGGGGGGCACGGGGCCTGGGGAGGGTCGAGAGCAGCCAGAGGTTTCCGCGCTGAGTCAGAGCCAACGTCTCTGAGGTGGGGTGGAAGAGAAGGGGCAAAGGCTTGGGTAACAGCACTTGAGGGAATGGCAGGATGGAAAGGGAAGATGATTTCTAGAAGGTTTAGAGACCTAGGAAGACCCCCACACGCTCTCTCTGGGTGAAGGACCCCAAGATCTGCCTGTCTTAGCTCAGGACAGACTCCTCGGAGCTCCGTAGGAATAACTTGGATTCCTCTTCCCACTTCTGCAAGGCCTGGAAGAGGAGACTTTGAAGCTCTGGCATGAACCCTAAGAAAACCTAGGCAAGGGACTCAGGAAGAATGTCTTTCCACTTGGGGGAGGCTGAGACCTAGCGCTGGACCCAGTTGGAAGGATTAGAAAAATGGCGTTTTTGACTTGACTAGTTTCTTCTCGCGAGCCCAGCCCCCAACCTCAAGCACCAGTCCCTGGTCAGTCCCCGGGAGCTAGGCTGGTCCCCTGATTTGCACAACCCTGTGGCTGTGACACCATCGCAGATGCCATAACTAGCCTCCCCCTGGAGGTTTGCCTACTCCATGGTGCCTCTCTGTAACAGCAGAGCTGGGAGGGGGGCAGATGTGGACAGACACGGATGTTGGGGTTGCTGTGTTCCCAGAGGCAGGGGACTGTGTGAAGACCCCTCCCGGCCTTCGAAGCAGCAACAGCTAGGACAGGAGCTGAAGGAGCTGATCAGCACCGAGCAGGCCTTGGACCAGCTTATCCAGAGCTGTTCTCTCAGCTTCAAGCACCTGACCGAGGACTCGGCCAACAAGAGATATCCTCTTCGCGGGGGATGGGCTGGGAGCAGGGCCCAGCGCGGGCTTCCACCTCTCCAGAGCAGATTCTTCCCGAAGGGTCTGACCCCCACTAGGAGCCGGGCACAACTGATTCTTCGCTCTTTAGGGGCTTTTCCTTGCAAGACTATTAAAAATGCGACAAATTATTTCTGTATTTAACAGTACTGAGGATTGAACTGAGGGCCTTTGCACATCCCCAGTGCTACATCCCCAGCCCTTTTACTTTTATTTTTTTGTGGTACCAGGGATTGAACTCAGGACCTTGTGTTTGCCAGGCAAGCACTTATTCCACTGAACTATCTCTTCCTGGCCTGATAGTGATACTTTTTGTTTTGCGACAGATTCTTTCTTTCTCTATTTCCTTATTTATTTATTTTTTTCTTTTTTCTTTTTTTTTTTTTGCAGAACCGGGGATTGAACTCAGATCCTTGTGTTTGCCAGTCAAGCGCTTATCCTACTGAGCCATCTCCCCGGCCCCTTTTTTTTTTCTTTCTTTTTTTTTTTTTCAGTTATTTATTTTTTTTGCAGACGGGATCTTCCTGCATAATTCAGGCTATCCTTGAACTCACTATAACCCTGGCCAACCTCGAACTCACTGTGATCCTCCTGCCTCAGCCTCCTGAGTACTGGGATTACAGATATTGAGGCAGGTTCTTGCTAAGTCACTATATTGCACAGGCTGATCTCAAACTTTAATCCTCCTGACTTAATCCCAACTCCCAAGTAGCTGGGATTACAGTCATGTGCCACCATTCCTGGCTAGTACATTTCTTTACAATTGAAAAATGGAGGGTATGGGGAAGAAACATGGATCTACTAACTTAATATAGTCCTAGTTCCCTTGTGTGTGTGTGTGTGGTGTTGGGGGCTGAACCCAGGGTTTCACCCTGAGCTACATCTGTAGCCTTTTTAAATTTTTTTTATTGTGTTATTACTTTTTTTTTTTGTACCGGTGATCAAACTCAGGACCTTGTGCTTGCCAGGCAGGTGCTTATGCTGCTGAGCTATCTCCCTGGCCCTAAATTTTTTTATTGAGACAGGATCTTGATAAGTTGCTCACAGTAGGTTCAAATTTGGAATCCTCCCATCTCATCTTCCCAGAGTGCTGGCTTACACCACCATACCCAGTTTATTGTTCCTTACCATACTTTTATGTGTTATTTCAATATAATTATGCACCTACTATATA
>NW_004524668.1:2466759-2485292 GCF_000260255.1 Octodon degus
GGCTGGCATGTGGTGCTGGGGGATTGAACCGCGGTCCCTGTGCTTTGCTAAGCTTGTTCTAAGTAGGTGCTTTAGACCACTGAGCCATCTCACCAGCCCGGAATTGATATTTAGATCATCTATATTTTCATTTTTATAAGCAACATAGCAGTGTCTATCTTATATGTAGAATGTTTTCCCACATTTTTGCTATTCCCCTAGGTTATGTTGGATAGAAATGGCAAAGTCAGAGGACATGAACTTTGAGTCTTAGTGCATGCTTTTTTTTTTTTTTTTTTGGTGGAACCGGGAATTGAACTCAGGCCCTTGTGCTTGCCGGGGAAGCACTTATTCCACTGAGCCATCTCCCCGGCTCTGGACATGAACTTTGGTAGGGATCTTTCTTGTCTTTCCAATGAGATGTGGTTTCATGTCTCATTGGTTTTTATTTTATTCTATATTATTTCATTTTATTTTACTGGGACTTGAACTCAGGCCCTTGTGCTTGCCAAGCAGGCACTGTGCCACTGAGCTACATCCTGTCATTGATTTTTGGATCTGACCTTGTATTTTTGGAAGGATCCAGGACATTTTGAGACATTCAAGGAAATTTTTAAGATCTTTCTGTTGGGGAGTTGTGGCATGTGCCTATAATCCAGGCACTCAAGAGGCTGAGACAGGAAGATCAGCAAAACTCTGAGGCAGGTCTGACCTACATCGTGAGACCTTGTCTCAGCACCCCCTCCTGCCCCAAAAGTCTTCTTACCCTCTCAGAGATAATGATATAGTTTGATAGCCTTTATTTATTTATTTTTTGGTGGTACTGGGGATTGAACTCAGGACCTTGTGCTTACTGGGCAAGTATTTATTCTACTGAGCTATCTTCCCCAGTCCTCTGTTGAATTTTTTTTTAAATTTTTTTCTTTTAGCCTTTATATAAGAAGTATATATATATATATATATGTGTGTGTGTGTGTGTGTGTGCATGTGTGTTGCATGTGTGTGTGTATTAAAAAGCAAGCATGGGGCTGGAGAGATGGCTCAGTAGAATAAGTGCTTGCCTGGCAAGCACAAGGTCTTGAGTTCAATCCCTGGTTCCACAAAAAAAAAAAAAAAAAAAAGCAGTATTTTAAGAAATTACTTACATATTGATTTACTAAAGAATTTAAGACAGCTGCTGGCATTCAAAGGACAGGTTATAGTGCTTAGGATTTCTGAGCTGCCTGGAGCTTTGATATTTTGGTGGGAGGGGGTTTGAGATAGGGCCTTTCTAGGTACCTCAGGCCAGCCTCAAACTTACTATGCTGGCCTCGAACTTTCTAGTCTTCCTGCTTCAGCCTCCCAGGGGTTAGGACTGCAGCACTGGCCACCATGCCTGACTGGCAGTTTCAGTTTCGAACGGTCACTTTTCTTGACTCCTGTTCCTACGCTGGCCTATGTGACCTACCAAGACATCCGTTCTGTCGGCACCTTTAAGGAGCAGACGGTGATCGCAGTCAAGGCCCCTCCGCAGACGCAGCTGGAGGTGCCAGACAAGGCTGAGGTGAGACGGGAAGCTTTGGACACAGAGCGGGGTTAGAGCCTCCTGGTCTGTTTTGCTAACTCTGTCCCCAACACTGTGCAGCCTTAGGCTCTCCTGGTCACAACACCAGTGGCTTCCGAGCTGGTACAGCAATGACAGAAGTTGGAATGGGCAACAGAGGAGTCTGAGACGGAGGGATCTCAAGTTCAAGCTATGCTCAGACAACTTAGTGACTTAGTGAGACACCATCTTAATTAAAAAGAAAAAAAAGACTGGGTTTATAGCTCAGCATGAAGGACCTGGGTTCAATCCCCAAGTACAACCAAAAGGGGGGGGACCCTAACCCCTTTTTATTTTATTTATTTATGTGGTACAGGGTCTCACTATGCAGCTGAAATTCATAGTGAACTTCCTGTCTCAGCCTCCTCAGTGCTGGGATTACAGGCATGCACCACCACACCCGGATTTGGTGGCCAGCATGGCACAGGGTTGGCATGGCATGTGGTGCCAGGGATCAAACCCAGGTCCTTGCACTTGCCAGGCAGGCGCTTAGACCGCTGAGCTACCTTCTTGGCTCCCCTTTTCATTTTCTGTGTTGAGATTGGCCTCACTAAGTTGCCCAAGGTGGCCTGGAACTTGTGACCCTCCTGCCTCAGCTTCCCAGAAAGTTAGGATTACAGACAAGTACCACCAGGCCTGGCTTTGTATGCAGTCCTCTGTGGGCGGAGGTGGGCAGGCCGAGTGTCAGATAACAGAGATCAGGTCTCAGCTGCACAGTGCAGGGAGCAGGGTGAGGGACCATGTGAGGACTCCAGGGTGAACTTGGAGCCTGGAGGCAAGGGGCCCAAGCATGGCTTCAGGCTCTGTCTCCAGCCCCGACCTGCTTTTCTCTGTGCTGTCTGTTCCCAGCTGGGCTGTCCGCTGTGGTGGCAAACAGCTTGGGGATACCCGCTCGGCTGCCCCCCTCCATCCCCTGGAGGGAGCTTTTCCCATAATTCCATCCAGAGCCCTGGGTCCACTGGGCCATGTAACTCCCTGCCCCTGCCCCCACTGTATAACCTGTGGGTGGGGAAGGAGTTTCCCAAAGGAAACACCAAAGTGTTTCTACCAGAAGGGGCCAAGTGGGCAGCAGAACAGCAGGGCCCAGCATGGGCCAGGCAGGTGGGCCTCAGTGCCCTCCTTGGGGACTGACCTGCTCACAGATGCCGTGGCAACCGCCTGTGTCTGTGCACACGGTAAGTTGCATGTTGGTGTGCAGCTGCTCAGAGCCGGCCCCTGGCCCTCTTTCTCCCCAGGAGAACCTGCAGGTATATCTGAAGAGCACCCAGGGGCCCATCGAAGTCTACCTGTGCCCTGAAGAGGTTCAGGAGCCGGACAGTCCCACCAAGGAGCCCCTCCCTTCCACCTCCGCCCTCAGCCCCAGCCCGGACTGCGCCCTACCCAACCGTGGCCCTGACCTTGGGGTCTCGGAGCCCACTGCCTCCACAGGTAGGGTCAGGAGGTGGGCAGAGCGACTGCCCTTGGTTTCCTCTTCAGCACTTGGATTTGTTGGACATCTCCCATCTTCCCAGTGTCTGGGGGCACAGTTGTCTCCTCACACGTGTGCATTGCACTTTCTGCTTACTGAAACACACGCACACCCCTGTTTTATTGAGGAGTTGATGCTGCTCTGGAGCAGAAGAGGATCTGGCTTTGAATCCCAGCTCCACCTTTTACCAGCTGTATGTGCTTGGATAAATAACATAACCCCTCTGTGCCTCATTTTCCTCATCTGTACGTTGGGCATAGTAGTTTTTTTGGTGGAACCGGGGATTGAACTCAGGCCCTTAGCGCTTGCCAGGGCAGCACTTATTCTACTGAGCCATCTCCCCAGCCCCATAGCAGTTAATAATATGGAACTCTTAGCTTATTGTGTGGCTTAATGGGTTCAAATGTGAAACCTCTGATCTAGCAGTAACTGCTGGCCACTATAATTACTGCTGTTACTAGCACCAGGACCGCTGCCTCTATGAGGGCCGCTAGCAGCACGGCGCACAGTAAATCCATGGTGAGTGGAAACTGCGGTTCCTGAGGCGGCTCAAAACTTTATTGGAAAGTAGTAATTGAGGTTTTTTGAACCATGTCCAGGGTCCAAGTAGTTCTATCTCATGCTGTTCCTCATAACATTTCTTGGATTAGATTTTATTATTTCCAGGTTAGAGATAACTAAGCTGAACCACAGAGGTGATGTAACTTAGCCTGGGCTAGCTTCCCAGCTGGGAGGCTGCACAGCTAGCTGTGTCCGTGTGTGTGAAACTGGAGATTGAGCCCAGGGCTTTCACACAGCTACAACCGCAGCTCGTTTGGATTTTGAGACAGGGTCTTCCTAAACTGTCCAGGCTGGCCTCAAATTTGTAACTTCCTGCCTCAGCCTCCCAGAGTGCTGGGATTACAGGTGTGTTCACCATGACATCCAGGCTGTGTCTTCAATGTTTTGTCCATACTCCTCGCTGTCTCCACAGGTGGAAAATATATCAAGGAAGGGTCTCCTGGCTGGGAGCTGGGTGTGGAGCTTGTGACATCTAACAGGAAGTTGCCAGGGTGTGAGGAGGCAGGGGAGGTCCTAACAGTGTGCAAGGAGGGCGGAGTCCAGAGGGGCAGAAATGGAAGTTGTGAAGGCCCTTGGTGCTGAGTGGCTTTTGCCCTGTGTTGAACTCTACCCCAAGTCAGACCTCAGGAGTCCCCCAGGCCCTGTGCCAGCCTTCCACTTGCTGTTTTGTTAGTGAAATCCCTTCCCTGTGGCTCTTGCCCCAAATCAAGACAGCTAGACCTTGCCTGATGGAAGACACTTGGTGGTGGTGGGTCATGGTGGGGCTTACAGAACACGGATTATATTTCATCTCTTTTTTGAAAAATATTTGTGAATCTTTTATTTATTTATATATTTATTTATTTTTGTGGAACCGGGGGTTGAACTCAGGGCCTTGTGCTTGCCAGGCAAGCACTTATTCTACTGAGCCATCTCCCCGGCCCCTGAATCTTTTATTTATGTATGTATTTGGTACAGGGTCTCACTATGTAGCTTGGACTCATAGTGATCCTCTTGTCTCAGTCTCCCCAGCACTGGGATTATAGGCGTGCGCCGCCATGCCTGGTTTTGGTGGCTGACCCAGCACACCTGGGGTTCGGGTGCAGCACGGCATGCAGTACTGGGGATTGAACCCAGGTCCTTGCCTTTGCCAGGCAGGTGTTTAGACCGTTGAGCTATTTCCCCAGCCCTAGATTTCATGCCTGGTTTTGGTGGCTGACCCAGCACACCTGGGGTTCGGGTGCAGCACGGCATGCAGTACTGGGGATTGAACCCAGGTCCTTGCCTTTGCCAGGCAGGCGTTTAGACCGTTGAGCTATTTCCCCAGCCCTAGATTTCATTTCTTTAACTCAGAATTTGACAAATTTACCTGCAGGTCAGAGCTGGCCTGCTTGTGTACAGCTTATGAGCTAAAAATGAACGGTCTCTACCTTGCTTTTTAACCTGTTTGCCCTTGTGGTACCAGAGAGTCAACCCAGTGCCTTGGGGCTGAGCTACACCCCCAGCTCCTTCCACTGGCTATTTTGAAGTCTTTTTTTTTTTTTTTTTTTTTTTGCGGAACCGGGGATTGAACTCAGGCCCTTGCACTGGCCAGGCAAGTGCTTATTCTACTAAGCCATCTCCCCAGCCCCTTACTGGCTATTTTGAGTCAGGTCTTACTCTGTGACCCAGGCTGGCCTTGAACTTGTGATCCCCTGGCTTTAGCCTCTCATGGGCCTGGGCTGGCAGACGTGCACCACCACTCCCAGCTCAGTCACTTTTCTTTGCTCTCCTTTCAAGTAAAACTTGCCCAAGAGTCTTCTGGATTTTTACATTCTAAGGGCTGAAGAGGGCGCATCTGTGTTGGCGGAGGTCACAATGTCCCACCAAATCTAAAAAGCTGTCTGGACTTTTAGAAAAGTTTGCTGACCCTGAACTCATTCAACCTTTGGATTTATACCAGAATAAGCTCAAAACCCCAGGAGGACAGGTTGCTGGCAGACATGGAGCAATATCTCCCAGTTCTTCTTTAGTGATCTGCCCTGTGTTTGTAGCCTTGTCCAGGGCTGGAGCATCGCCCTGTGCCAGCCAGCTGGCCCCTGGGCACCTCCCCACTGCCTATCTGCTACCCCAGGCCTGTGCCCCACCCTGTTGCTCCTCCTGCCACTTTGCCTTGTCTGTCAACATGAGTGTAGCTCTCCCGAGTTAGACTCCCCTTCACTTGTCCTGAGTCCCCGGGGTGGAAGCGGTGGATCCCACAGAGTACACGAGGGTGAAGTTGCTGCCAGATTTTGTGTGTGGGGTTTTTTTTTTTTGTTGTTTTTTTCTTTTTTGCGGAACCAGGGATTGAACTCAGGCCCTTGTGCTTGCCAGGGAAGCGCTTATTCCACTGAGCCATCTCCCTGGCCCTGCTGCCAGATTTTGACAGATGTAGACCTGAGCCAAGCTAGATGTGGCACACACCTGTCATCCCAGCATGTGGGAGGCAGAGGCAGGGGGATTTCCATGAGTTCAAGGTCATCCTGAGTTACATAGTGAGTTCAAGGCCAGCCTGGACTATATAAGGAGACTCTATCTAAAACAAAACAAAACAAAAAGCAAAAAAACCTTTGGCTCACCCAAAAAAAAAAAAAAAAAAAAAGGGGCCGGGGAGATGGCTCAGTGGAATAAGCTCTTCCCTGGCAAGCGTGAGGACCTGAGTTCAATCCCCGGTTCCACCCAAAAAAAACCCTTTGGCTCAGACAGTAGAGGCTACAGAGCAGTCAGTAGTAGAGCCAGCCCAGAAGCCAGCTGCCATGCCCTGACTGTCCCTCTAGGCTTGCCACTTGGCCTCAGCTTTGCCCCTGATTTGGTGGAGGAGAAATCCTTCCTGAAGGAGTTCGTGTATCTACACACACCACACATGTGTTCCATATTCTGGCCTGAAGTTGAGGAATTTGAGGCCTGAATATCAGAGCCCAGGCCTGAAGCGGAGGTCATTGCTGTCTTGGGACTTGGGTCCTGGCCCTGGTTCTGGCATCCACAGGAGGATTTCTAACCCTTTGCAGTGTCTGTTTCCTTCATTTGTAATAGAAGAGGTTTGAATAAGGGTCACTTCTAAACCCCTCCAGGCTCTGGCATTCTGCAGAAAGCCCAAGTGAACTGACAGAATAGGATTTGAAATTGGGAGACTTGGTGATAGTGGGGAAGTCACTTTAACTTCTCCAAGCCTTGGTTTCTATATCTCTAAAATGGGCCACTAACACCCTCCTTGGGCTGGGGAGATAGCTCGGTAGAATAAGTGCTTGCCTGGCAAGCACAGGGTCCTGAGTTCAATCTCTAGTCCTGCAAAAATAAATAAAAATAATAATAGGGTTGGGGAGATAGCTCAGTGGCTTAAGCACCTGCCTGGCAAGCACAAGGTCCTGAGTACCAAAAATAAATAAATAAATAATAATAATAATACCCTCCTCAAGCTGTGTGTAGTGATGCATGCCGTATAGTCTTAGGTAGGGAGGCTGAGACAGGAGGATCACTTGAACCCAGGAGTTTGAGGCCATCCTGGGTAGCATAACAAGACTCTCTCTCGACAAAAAATTCATGAATATTGGGTGGGTTACAGGAGAGACGGCAGCGTGAGTGTGGCTTTTAAACAGCTCATGTGAACCGAGCATTAGTTTGTAGGGGCTGGTGCAGTTTAGGGGATACAAGAGCGCCGCGGAGAGAATGGTGGAGTCAGAGTTACAAAGGGTGGGTCAGCTCTGGACTCAATCAGAAGCAGGAAAGAGCAAGGTCCAGGCTGAGGCAGAAATTTCCACACACCTTATAGTTACTGCCTCCAGGGACTGCCAGGAGGATCTTTGTTTTTCTGTGTAAAGAAACAGCCACCAATTCCAACAGCTGATGGGAGAGGGGTATATGCCAAGAAACGGGGTTGCTGAATCGTTGTAATTCCTTTTATCTATTTATTAATTTTTTTTTTGAGACAGGTGTCACTGTGCAGTTCAGGCTAGCTTTGAACTCACTGTGTAGCCCAGGTTGTCCCCAAACTTGCAGGTACCCTCCTGCCTCAGCCTCCTGAGTGCTAGGATTACATGTGCACCATCACACCCGACTATAATTCCGTTTTTAATTTTTTTATGTATATGGCTCTGGGGCTCACACCCAGACTTCCTCGAGGTCTACCACTGAGCTACCTGCTCAGCCCTTTTTGGCTTTTTGAAGGATACTGTCCATCTGTAATGGTTGCACCGTCTTATGTTCCCACCAGTAATGCACGGGGATTACTTTCTCTACATCCTTGCCAGCTCTTGAAGGCAGCATCTAGTGGGTATGAGGTGATTTGTCACTGTAGTTTTGATTTGCATTTTTCTGATTGGTGACACTGAGCATTGTCACTGCCTGTTTGCATATCTTTTTTTTTTAAATTTAATTTTATTTATTTGTTTTTGTGTGTGTGGCCAGCTTAGCCCACCAGGGGGCGGGGCTGGCTGGCATGTGGTACTGGAGGATTGAACCGTGGTCCCTGTGCTTTGCTAAGCTTGTTCTAAGGTGCTTTAGACCATTGAGCCATCTCACCAACCCCTGCATATCTTCTTTTTGGAGAAACATCTGTTCAAGTCCTTCCCTCCCCCCCTTTTTTTAATGTATTTGGTTCAGGGTCTCACTGCGCAGCTCATGATCATGGTAGCTCCCCTGCCAGGTTAAGTATCACTACGCAGCTCAGACTCGTAGTGATCTTCCTGTTTTCAGCCTCCCCAGCACTGGGATTACAGGCAGCGTGCACCACCACACCAAGCCTTGGTGGCCAGCTCAGCGTGCCCAGGGTAGGTGCCAGCGGAGCATGTGGTATCAGGGATCGAACCCCGGTCCCTGCACCTGGCTAAGCAGACGCTTAATCCGATGAGCTACCTGCCGGCCCCTTTGCCCATTTTTGAATCAGCTGTTTTGTTGTTAAATTTTAGTACTTTGCTATAGAGATTCTGAATGTATGTTATTTGTAAATACCTCATATTTTCTCCCACATTGTCTTTTGGTGCACGAACATCTCTTCCCTTCTCTCCCTTCTTTCCTTCCTTCCTTCCTTTCTTCCTTTCCTTCTTTCCTTCCTTTTTTCTTTCTCTCGTACTGGGGATTGGACCCAGGGTCTTTACACGGAACTACATCCTCAGCCCTTGTTTGTTTTGAGACAGAATCTCACTAAGGTTGTCCAGGTTTGGCTTGAATTTGTGATCTGCCTCAGCCTCCCAGAATACTGGGATTATAGGCATTCACCAGCTAAAATTTTTTTTAAGTTCAATTTGTCTTTTTTTTTTTTTTTTTACAGCTGGTGTTTGGCCTTTGATGTCATCAGAAAAATCATTGAAAGGGGCTGGGGAGATGGCTCAGTGGAATAAGCGCTTCCCTGGCAAGCGCAAGGGCCTGAGTTCAATCCCTGGTTGCACAAAAAAAAAAAAGAAAGAAAAAGAAAAATCCAGTTTTGGGCAGGGCTGATAGCTCAGTGGATTAAAGCACCTGCTTAGGCAGAGTGCAGTGGTGGGGTTTGATCTCAGGGCATGCTGTGCCAGCCCCGCCCCTGCCCCTGGGCTGCACTGAGGCAGCAATTGAGATTGCACGTGGTGACACCTATAATCCCAGCACTTGGGAAGCTCAAAACAGGAGAATCACTACAAGTCTGATCTACGTAGTCAGACCCTATAGACCCTATAGGGGGTCTATAGGGTCTTAGATACAGAAAAAAAATCCAGTGTCAAGGTGCTTTGGTTCTATTTTCTTCTAAAATATTTATAGCTTTATATCTTAATTTTAGTTTTCCATTTTGAATTAATTTTTGTTAGATAAGGGTCCAATTTCATTTCTTTGCATGTGAACATCTGGTTTGGAGCACCATTTGCTGAAAGGACTGTCCCTTAGGGATTTTTTTGTTGTTTTTGTTTTTTTGAGACATTCTTGTTATGTAGTTCAGGTTGGCCTTGAACTCACTATGTAACCTAGGCTGGCCTTGAGCTCATGACAGTCCTCCTGCTTTAGCTTCTGGTGTACTGGGATTACAGGTGGGTACCACCATGCCCAGTTTGGAAGGCTGCTTTTTTTTCTTTTTCTTTTTTTTTTTTTTTTGCAGAACCGGGGATTGAACTCAGGCCCTTGCACTTGCCAGGCAAGTGCTTATTCTACTGAGCCATCTCCCTGGCCCTGGGAGGCTGCTTTTGAAAGCTACTCAGTGTTAGAATACATGTGTGCGTGGATGGGAATAGAGTGGCAGAGAGAGGGCTAATAACAGTATGGACAAAGAAGCAATTGGGTACAGAAGCTGGGAGAAGTGGATTTTTTTTTTTGTATTTTAAAGAAGGGTCTACAGGGTGCTCAGGGTCTTACTACTAGATTGGACTTGTAGTGATTCTCCTTATTACAGCCTCCCAAGTCAAGTGCTGGGATTACAGGCATGTGCCACCACACCCAGTCTCAACTACCATCTCAGCGCGCCCTGGGGTAGTTGCAGGTGCTTTAATCCTGCAACTGTTTGACCCACCCTGAGAAGTGGATTTGGAGAGCTGGACAATTCACCTACTGGAGAGGAGAGGGGGGAATGGGATGAGGGAGGTGTCTGGGGTTGGCACTGAGAGAGGAACAGTGTCCCACACTATTAGGTGTGAGCAGGCTGGAAGAAAGAAGGGATACACTGTCACTCAGAGAATAAACAGGCTGTCATACCATAAGGCCTAGTGATGACCTTTCTCTGTCTCCAGGGCCATCACTGACTCCCCTGCAGGACCCACTGCCACCGCCACTGCCACTGCCACCATCTCCCCTCCCAATGGAGGTCACTGACAGTATGCTGGGGCTGACGCATCCGCTTCTCCAGCAGACTGAAGACCAGCTCCTGTCTCCAACCTTGGCCTGCGCTTCCCCTCTGATCAGCTTCTCCCCACCCCTGGACCAGGATGACTACCTATGGGGCCTGGATGGTGGTGAAGGTGTCAGTGACCTCTTTGACTCCTACGACCTTGGGGACCTGTTGATTAATTGAGCAGCCTTGCCGGGCCTCAGCAGTGCCACACCTGTCTACCTCCTCACAGACAGACTGACCTGTCCTCTGCCCGTATGGCAATGTTGGACACAGGTTGCCGGCCTCAGGGCATGATGGTCATCTCTCCTTCCCAGCCTCCTTGGCCGCAGATGTCTGGGAGATGTGGAGGATGTGGCTGAGGAGGGATCAGGGTCTGGGTCCTGTCTTTCCTCCTCTCACCTGTGACCTCTCATATGAAGGACCACAGGTGCAGGTGACCAAGTTCAGGGAATGGCCCTGCCACGTCCTTTTGAAAGATAATTAGGGCCCTTGATTTCTCAAGAAGCACTTAATGCCTTTGTATTTATTTCAGGTTGGGTTTTGTTTGTTTGTCCTCCCTGAGTTTTAGCAGGGAGAATGTTGTAGTTTCTAGCAAGACTTCTCAGTCAGGCCTAGGCCAACTCCCCGGTTTTCCCTGCACGGTGGGGACTGGGTCTCTGAGGGGTTGTCCAGTTTGCTGGAATGTTAATTGCACTTAGGCCTTGTAATTCTAGTAAGTGCCAAGTCCTCAGTCTCTGCCTGTTCTCAGTCTGATGTACCTAGTCAGCTCAGAGAAGGTTCTAGTAGCCCTCCTGAGGCAGGCAGCATCGAGGCTTCTGAAGTAGCAGAAGCCGGCAGTTAAGGAGTCCCTCTTCCTTTGTAATTGACCTTTCCTCTTCTTCCCTGTAGAGTAAACGCTCCAGGGAGTCAAGCAGTGAAGAGCCCCTGAGGAAACAGACAGGAGTGTCCTGGCTGCCTCAGGCTCCTTTCCTTAGAGTTCCCCCACACACACCAAGGCAAGGCAGTTCCACCTAGACAGGAGTGAAGTGAAAACAGGAAGCCTCAGGAAGGAGCCCCAGGAACTGCTAGTATCCTTTCCAGTTCCCTGGGATAGTTTTTTTGCCAGTCGTTGAAGGGGATCTTCTTTTTTCTTTTTTGAACTGGGGGTTGAACCCAGGGCCTTCACGTTGAGCTATATCCCAGCTCTTTTTCAATATTGAGACAGGGTCTTGGTAAATTGCCCAGACTGGGTTGGAGCTTGCAGTCCTCCTGCCTCAGCCTCCTGGAGTGCTAGGCTCACAGGCATGCATTACCACATCTGGCTGATTCTTTAAGGACCTCCTTTTCTCTCACACAGACCTCCAAGGGCAGAGGTGACCAGGGTTTGGTGGCATGTTTACTCTTCTGTCACTGGAATGCTGCAGGGGTGATAGGGAAGGGCCTTCACTGTGGACCCAGCAGCTGATGAAGAGAGGGGCTGGTATTATCTCCTCCTCAGGCCCCAGGGTCCACAGAGGCTCCACCCCATACCTCCAGAGGCTTGGCCACCCACATGTCCCTGTAGCCCAGCTGGGGGCAGGGAATTAGTGATCTTCCACCACACTGCGAGTGGTTGCCTCAAGGCTGTGCCTTCTGGAGAGGGGCACCCAACGGTGAGGTCAGAGGGGCCTTCCGCCCACCCTCAGGGAGCTAGGGTTCCTCAGGGGCTCAGCTGGGCAGCACTTTTTTTTTTTTTTGTCTTTAACTTTGTAGCATTAAGTTGATTTAAAATATGAAGTTGGCTGGTTGGATGTGAAGTTGGGAAGGTGGGCTTACATGGGGCCCGACGTGAGCCAGTGGGGGACAGTGTTAATTTTCTTGGGGCCTCACGTTGGCCCCTCCCAGGAGGACAAGCTCCTCTACTGTTGTTTTTTTGTGTGCTTGGCTTCACCCCACAAACACCCCCGAGTCTCATTGGAAGTCCTCCTCCCAGAAGTCCAGCACGCTCAGGACCAAGGACCAAGGCACCACTTCAGCTCCTGGGGAGAGGGTGGGGAGTTGGCACAGTGGTTGGAACACATGGGACAAGAAGTGGTGTTGCTGTCCTGAAGTCTCCACAGGGTTGCTTTTTTTTTTTTTTTTTTTGTCGTACTAGGGATTGGGTTACTTTTAAGCCCTGTACGCTTCTGAGAAGGGAGACACTTGACCTCCGTGCCTCTTAAACTAGAGAGAAGAGGCCCTTGGGACCCTTCTGGAATGAGTTAATGCTGTCTGCCTGGATTTGAGCTCATTCCCCAGGGGCCTAGCCAGAGGGCTGTGCAGAGGACCTTCTGGAGCAGCTGGACCTCCCAGACTAAGCCCCAGGCACAGTGTGGGAAAGAACCTTGTGCCTCTTTCTTGCCAGTTAACACTTGAAACCTCCCCCACTTTTTTTTTTTTTTTTTTTTTTTTAAAGAGTACTGGGGGTTGAATCCAGGGTTTTCACACTGAGCTAGATCTCTTGGCTTTTATTTTTTATTTTTATTTTATTTTTTGAGACAAGATCTCACTAAGTTGCTTAATCAGGACTTGAACTTGAGATGCTCCTGCCTCAGTGTCCCAGAGTGCTGGGCTTATAGACCTGTACTACTGTGGTCAGCGAAAACCTCCCCGTATCGGTAGAGTGCTTTAAGAACACCATGCTGCATGGGCCTTTAGAGACCACACAAATTTTAAGCGTAGAACAAGAGAAAAAGCGTGTTTCTTTCTGGGGTAGATATTTCTACCAGGAAATTCCTCAGTCCCACCAGCAGCCCCCAAGTCACTCACCTTTCCAGGGACATCAAAGGCTCAGGGACTCCAGGGAGCTGGGTAGTGTTAAATTGTTAGTGCACTTGGAAATTCAGAGATTTCTTAACAGCAGGGAAGGTGCCAGCAGGAAGCACCCTCTCTCTACCTCAGGCGGTCAGCTAGAGCGGCTGTAGGGCAGAGGGAGGCTTGCTTTAGGGCAGCAGGACTCTCCTGCACATTCCAACCTCCATCCTGTAAGTGTTTGGCATTGCCACGGGTTTGGGTGCTCTGCTGTCTGTGTTTCTTGCAGCTTAGTGGATTTGAAGTGAAAGCCTCTGGGCTGTTTGCAGAAAGCTTTCTGGTTGTTAGAGCTGTATCCCGAGGTTCCACCTCTGCCTGGGACCCTGTGGCCCCTCAGTGACCATGAAGACCATAAGCCTGGGTGAGATAGGGCCATGGGAAGCTGGCTCCTGTGCCAGGACTCCAGGGATCACTGCCTCAGGCCCTGATGAGCAGCAGCCAAGGCACCTGTGTGTGATGGTGACATTAAATGACAGCAGTTCTGTGTTCCTTGTCTGCGTTGTATTTCCTGAATCAACCTCATCACCAGCTGTGAGTCTGCTTTCCTAGAACAGAAAGGGTGGGGGAGGTATTGGCCAGGAGCATGTCTTCTAGCTGGTGTCCCCCAAAATAGCCTTCTGGTCCCTCTGTGGCTGGTCACCATGTCTGACACCTCCCTGGGAGGACACAGCAGTGTCTGGACCTGAGCTGTGACCCACCCTGTCTCTGGGTCATGGCAGTGACCGTACTGGCCCCACACTCCTCCATCTCATCCTCTGCGCCAGAGATTCTCCAAGTGGAGGCCCTGGACTAGTGGCCTTGGGGTCACCTTGGAGCTTGTGAGCAGTGCTGTCGTGAGCGAGGCTACACCCAGGCCTGTAGAGTGAGGTGCTCGAGGGATGCAGAAGTCTGGGTCCTAATGAGCCTTCCAGAGGTGACTGATCTGGGCTGGGGAGATAGCTCAGTAGAATAAGTGTTTCCCTGGCAAGTGCAAGGGCCTGAGTTCAATCCCTGGTTCCGCCAAAAATAAACAGGTGACTGATCTGCTGCAGTTCGGAAGCTTGTACGTCTCACTCCCCCAGAGGTGTCCCTGACACCTTCTTGCCCTGTAATTTTTCCCCCAGATTCTGGGAATTCACACAGGGTCTTCACGCTGAGCTACATTGCAGTCCTTTTTATTTTTTTATGTTATATATTTGAGTCAAAGACTTGGCAAGTTGCCCCCAGGCCAGAGCCCAGAGACCTTTCTAAAATGTAAATCTCAACCTAAGTGTGACAGTGCAAACCCTGTAATTGTGGCACTCTGGGAGGCTGAGGCAGGAGGGTTGTGCATCTGAAATCCTGTTTATGAATGAATGAGTCGGGATGAAACTTAATTCCAAGATCCTGGGGGTAAAACCATTCTCATCATGTTCTTTTTACTCAGTGCCCATCCACGATTCCTTGTCTGCCCTTGGCTTGGCCACTTACAGCCTCACTCTTAGCTCAGTCCTTCCTGTCACCCATAGCCACACACTCCTGAAAACGTGTTTCCCTCCCCTGGGCCTGTGCGCATGTTGCTCCCTCTACTAGGAGGTCCTGCTGAGGCAGGTGCCCACCTGCTCCTCAGAGCTCAGCTCAAGAACATTCCTGTAGGGTTCGCTCTACACTGACCTGTCACCATTAGTGCTTTGCAAGTAGATGTGGTGGTCTATGGGTATTGAACGCTTGTTACCCAGGAGGCACTGGGGCAATGGAGGTAAATAAGATGCGGACACATGATTGCTGATGCTGTGGCAGCTGTGGTCACATCAGAAGTGAGAAGATATCTGGGAGGGCTTCTTAGAGGAAGAGATCTCCAAGCAGTGTCTGAAGGGGTGAACATGAATAGCCTGATGCTGGAACACAGGGGAAAGGAAACCTCCATGCCAGACAGCTTGAATCAATGGCTCTGGTCTCCTAGCAAACAAGGGCAGGTATCCCAGGAGCACCTGCCCCTGCCACTAAGACATTGGCAGCTAGAAGTCAGAAAGTGACTGCAAAGCTCACCTCTGCCAGTCTGTGCTCTTAGGAAAGGACTGACGGACCCTGAGGATGGTGGGATGGGGCGAACCAGGTCTGGAGGTCCTGGTGGCCATGGGACACTAACTAATGAGGTTCTGGAACTCAAAGGCAGAAAATCAATTTACCTGCAAGGTACAAAGACAACCTGGTCACATAGGTGAAGTAAGGCCTGAGGACTGGGCCGCTAACATACAGGGCAAGATAGGTTTTGCTTGGGCCCAGCACCGGGAGGAGGTTGAGGCAGGAAGTTCTCAAATTCAAGATCAGTTTAGCATACATAATGAGACCCTGCCTAAAAAAAAAAAAAAAAAAATTCCTGAAGAGGTGATTGCATGGTGAAGGTTTTAACTTCAGCAATGGGTTCATGCATTGATGAGTTCTAAGCCTAATGAGCTTGGGCTGGGCTGGGGAGATGGCTCAGTGGAATAAGCACTTCCCTGGCAAGCGCAAGGGTCTGAGTTCAATCCCCGGTTCTGCCAAAAAAAAAAAAAAAAGCCTAATGAGCTTGCAGGAGGCGGGGCAGAAGTGGCTCCTAGTGGTTGGACCTTGGAAACAAAATCTGGACCCTGGCTCCTTTCTAGATGCCCTGCATCGAGCAGCTTTTCTCTGCTGTGATGTTTTTGGTTTAGGCCCAGCCGGACACTGAAAGCATAATTCAAAATAAATCACTCAGGCCAGGGATCTAGCTCAGTGGCTTGAGCACCTGCCTGGCAGGTGCAGGGTCCTGAGTTCAATACCCAGTACAGCAAAAACAAAATGCTCTACAAAATAAATCACTCCTCCTTTCAGTCGCAGGTATTTTGTTTCAGCAGCAAGAAAGCTGACAACATACTAGCAAAGATCCCAGTAATTCTAGGGTGTCTACTCAAGAGAATGAGAAGGTGTGTCTGTGCAGGGGCAAGACTTGCATATATGTGTTCATGGCTTTATGCATAGTAGCTCCAAGATGGAAATATGTAAATAGCCATCAATTAGTGAATGGACAAAAGAATTAGATCCACGCAGTGGAATAGTATTCAGCCATAAAAAGGAAAGAGATACTAATACCTACTACAGTGTGGTTCTTAAAAACATGCTAAGTCCTGTCACCAAATCACATGTGGTCTGATCACATTTATGGTTTGTCTAGAATAGGATTAATTATAAGTGGGCACAAGGGGTCTTATGAATAGACATGCAAAAATTCTTTAAAAAGATTGAAAAAAAAAAAAAAAAGAACCAGTACCAAGCCAAACCCAGCAAAAAAGAATTATATACCATGGAATTTATCTCAGGAATTCAAGGTGTGTTTTTTTCTTTTGTTAGGGATTAAACTCAGAACTTTTGCACTGGACCTCATCCCTGGCCCTTTTTTCATTTTTTTATTTTCAGACAGGATCTTTCTAAGCGACTAAGTTTCCCAGGCTTAGCTCACACTTTTGCCTGCCTCAGCCTCCCAAAGGACTGGGGTTACAGGCATGCATCACAATGTCTGCTTTCAATGTTGGTTTCTTTTTTTTTTTTTTTTTGGCTGAACCAGGATTGAACTCAGGCCCTTGTGCGTGCCAGCGAAGCACTTATTCTATTGAGCCATCTCCCTGGCCCTCAATGTTAGTTTAACATAAAAAAAATTAATTAGTACCGCATAGCAGAAGAATAAAGGACAAAAATCATATTTAAATAGATAGAGAAAAAGTATTTTTGTTTTACAGCCTTTTGTGAGTTGGGGGAGAGGCAGTTTTCAGTGTGTTGCCCAGGCTGCTCTTTTTTTTTTTTTTTTTTTTTTTTGTGCCAGAATTGGGGATTAAACTCAGACCCTTTTTTTTTTTTTTTAATTTGAATTTACTTTTAGCAACTGATGATTTTTTTACTTTTATTTTTATGTATGTATGTATGTGTGTGTGTGTGGCCAGCTCAGCCCACCAGGGGGTGGGGCTGGCTGGCATGTGGTGTTGGGGGATTGAACCGCAGTCCCTGTGCTTTGCTAAGCTTGTTCCAAGTAGATGCTTTAGACCACTGAGCCATCTCTCCAGCCCAAAGTCAAACCCTTGCGATTGCCAGGGAAGTGCTTATTCTGCTGAACCATCTCCCTGGCCCTTTAAGTGAAGGCAGGAAAGGTTTTGTTTTTTTGTTTTTTTTTTCAGGCTGGTCTTAAACTCCTGGGCTTAAGTGACAATACCCAGTACAGTACTGCCTCAGATTCCTGAATAGCTGGGACTATAAGTGCTTACCACTGTACCCAGCTTCTTCATGATATTTTAAGGTTGAGGAAAGTAAAAAAGACAGGAAAAGACAAACTAGGAAGAGAGATGAACTTTCTCAACCTTGCTAAAGAGCATCTGTGAAAAACCCACAATGAGTGTCATGCTGCATGGTGAAATACTGAGTGCTTCTCTTTTCTAAGATCAGAAACAAAGACAAGGCTTCTCTCTCTCTCTCTCTCTCTCTCTCTCTCTCTCTCTCTCTGTCATTCTTATTGGTGTTCTGTTTTGTGACAGGGTACCCTTATGCAGCACATGCTGGCCTCAGACTCACAGCGATCGTCCTGCATCAGCCTCCCGTGTGCTGGGGTCCCGATGTGTGTCACACTGCACCCATCTCATCTCTTGCCATTTCTATCAGCATCGAGGTCCTAGCTGGGGCAATCAGGCAAGAAAATAGAAGAAGTGGCAGGAAAGACATCCACAGTAGTAGGAAGAAGTAAACTGTCCCCAGGCAATATGATCTTGTATATAGAAAATCCTACGGAATCTACCAAAAAATTAAGACTAATCAGGCAACACAGTGCCCACTGAACTGGCCCAAGATTTACACGGGCATGCAAGGAACTTAGAATAGCCAAAGCCATGCAAAAGCTAAAAAACTACACAACGTCCTAATCTTTAATACGAAGCTACAGTAGTCAAGCCAGGGACAGGGATGGCAGGATAGGGCTCCAGGATAAGTTTCACCAAGTCCTTTTAAGACTCTAGGTTGCTTTCCAAAGGAATCATTCCTGGAAAAACTACCCCTGAATATCCCATAGGGATTGATACCCCTTTTACGAGGGTTCTGTGTTTATTTTTTATTTTTTTGTTCTTTTATTTTATTTATTTATGTGTGTGTGTGTGTGTGTGTGTGTGTGTGTGTGTGTGTGTGGCCAGCTCAGCCCACCTAGGGAGGGACGGGGCTGGCTGGCATGTGGTGCTGGGGGATTGAACCGCGGTCCCTGTGCTTTGCTAAGCTTGTTGTAAGTAGGTGCTTTAGACCACTGAGCCATCTCACCAGCCCCACCAATTTCTTAAATCTAGTGTTTCTCTATCCTTTGTGTCATTTCACTCAGGACTCAGGCTCTTGGTGCCCTAAGACAG
>NW_004524668.1:2485392-2492525 GCF_000260255.1 Octodon degus
TTTATGTGTGTGTGTGTGTGTGTGTGTGTGTGTGTGTGTGTGTGGCCAGCTCAGCCCACCAAGGGACGGGGCTGGCTGGCATGTGGTGCTGGGGGATTGAACCGCGGTGCCTGTGCTTTGCTAAGCTTGTTCCAAGTAGGTGCTTTAGACCACTGAGCCATCTCACCAGCCCTGTGTTTAATTTTTACCAAATAGCTGACCACCGCACTAAGCAGTTAACCCACAAAGCTTGGGATGCGAGGGACTGTTTTTACCTGTGTGCAGAGGGTGACGTCGCGCGTGCGCAAACATAGTTTTCTTAACGCCCCGCCCGTTACTCTCCCACACCTGTGAGCTAAGTTTGATACATCTCAAGACCGGAATAGGATAAACAAACCAATGGAATGGAACTAAGGGTCCAAAAATAAGACAGTAGTTATGGTCAGCTGAATCTTTGACAAGACAATTAGGTGATGAAAAAATATTCTTTTCAGACTGGGCGTGGATGGGGGCCAGGGAGATGGCTCAGTAGAATAAGCGCTTGCCTGGCAAGTGCAAGAGTCTGAGTTCAATCCCCGGATCCAGAAAAAAACAAAAGCAAAACAAAAAACCACGGACTGGGCGTGGTGGCGCGCGCCTGTAATCCCAGCACTGGGGAGGCTGAAAACAGGAGGATCACCACGAGTCCGAGCTGTGCAGTGAGACCCTGTACCAAACACATTAAAAAAAGAATATTCTTTTCAATAAATTATGCCAAACCAGGTTCACGCCTGTAATCCCCACAGTTGGGTGGCTGAGGTAGGAAGACTGCAGTGTGACTGCTACAGCCTGGGCTACATATTGAGACCCTGTCTCAAAAAAAAACCAAACAAAAAAACAAGTTTCTCAGTATCACAGCCATTGGAAAAAAATGCAATCAAAATTACAAGATACCACCTTACACTAGCTGGTAATCCCAAAGACCCAAAAGGTGCTCACAAAGATATGAGGGAACTGTAAATTCACACCGATATGGGGTTGTAAAACAGTAGAATCACTTTCGAAAAAAGTTAGTTCCTCAAAAGAGTACACTCAGAATGAGCATACAACCCAGCTAGATTGTCTATGAAGAGACCAGGAAACACAGGTCCCCATGAGAATGTGTGCACGTGCCCATAGATCAGTGCGGTTTATAATCATCCCAAAGTGGAACAGCCCAAAGGTTTAATAATTGGTGGGCAGATTAATCAAGTATATTGACGTAATGAAATATTACCCGGCAAGGAAGAGGCATGAAGTATTGATACCTTATAGCACAGGCAATTGATGAACACATGCTAAATGAAAGAACATAAGACACAAACTATATAATCTTTTTAATTTTAATTTTATTTAATTTAATTTTTTTGTGGGTCAACATTTTAGTAATGTTGACTAAAATTTTGAAAGCAGTCTGTTTAATGGATTGTACAAAACTTTGGACACAGAGTTCCTCTTCCAGATGCTTTTGTACCAGTCCAGTAGGGTGTAATACAGTAGAATGAACTCAATTTTACCTTTTCCCAAGGAGAAGTCGGTGGCAGGCAGTTGTACCTTCAACAGTGGCTTTAGCACCTTTGATGGGACCTGCCCCGGTGCCATTTTTGACAGCATCAAGAGCATCCTAAGCAGACAGAACAGAAGAGTCCCGTGGGATGAGGGAGAGAATTGAAGCATGATTCAGGGTGATTCAGGAAGAACCGATATGGGGAAGACAGCACTAAATTTGGTAGAGCCACAAAACGATGATTCTGTATATAATCTTTTTTTAAAAATGTGCTCTTGGGGCTGGGGAGATGGTTCAGTGGAATAAGTGCTTCCCTGGCAAGCAAAAGGGCAAGGGCCTGAGTTCAATTCTCTGTTCTGAAAAAAAAAAAAAAAAGTATTTTTGGGCTGGTCACATAGCTCAGTGGATTAAAGTGCCTGCAAGCAGGTGCAGGGGCCGGGTATTGATCCCTGCGCCTGGACTTCCCTGACGGTACCACCTCCGGGGTGCACTGAAACAGCAATTGAGACTGGGCGTGGTTGTGCGTGCCTGTAATCCCAGCTCTTGGGAGACTGTAAACAGGCGGATCACTATGAGTCCAATCTAGTAGTGGGACCCTGTATACCTTGTAGATCCTTCCCTAAAATACAAGAAGAAAAAAACATAAATAAAAAATGTATTATTTTTTTAAACAAAATAATTAATTATTCGGTACAGAGTCTTGCTATGCAGCTCGGACTCGTAATGATCCTCCTGTCTCAGCCTCCTCAACGCTGGAATTACAGGCATGCAACCCCCGGAGTTCTGGGGTCAGCATGGCACAGGGTGCCAGGGATCGAATCCAGGTCCTTGCACTTGCCAGGCAGGTGCTTAGACTGTCGAGCTGTCTCCCCAGCCCAAACTATATAATCTCATGTGTGTAAAATATCCAGGATAGAAAACTCTACAGAGACAAAAATAGATTGATGATTGCTTAACTCTGCAGGGGAGAAGAGGAGCTGGGGGTGCAGCATCTGAGGGTGAGTGATGAAACATTCTGAAGCTGGCGTGATGGTTACACAACACAGTGAATAGCTTTAAAAACCACTGAGTTAGGGACTGGGGAGATGACTCAGTAGGATAAGCATTTGATTGGCAAACTCAAGGATCTGAGTTCAATCCCTGGTTCCACAAAAAAATAAATAAATAAAAAATAAAAACCACTGAGTTGTTCACTTCAAGTAGATAAACAAGCTGGGCATGGTGGCACATGCCTGTGACTCCAGAAGGAGGCTGAGGAAGGAGGATTGCAAGTTTGAGCCCAGCCTGGTCAACTTAGTGATTTAGCAAGGCTTTATATTAAAAAAAATTAAAATTAAAAAATATATATATATGGCTTGGGGACTTAATTCAGTATCAAAGCTCTATGTTCAGTCCCTGCCACTGCAAACAAACAAACCAAAAAGATAAAATTGAAGACTAATTTTTTATAACATAGAGGCATAAACCTGGGCATGGTGGCATATGCCTCCAGTCCCAGCCCTCTTGGAGGCTGAAACAGGAAGATCCCAAGCTTGAGCCCAGCCTGGGCTATTAGCAAGAACTGTCTCAAATCAATCAATCAATAAATGGACTGTTGCTCAAAGTGGAGGCCTTGGACTCAAACCAGTACTAAAAAGAAAGGAGAGGGAGAGAGAGAGAGAGAGAGAGAGAGAGAGAGAGAGAGAGAGAGAGAGAGAGAGAGAAAACAAATACAGCTTTGCAATATATGAAAACAGTCACAGCCTAATTGGACTGACCTAGGAAGGCAAGGACGTTATCAACACATGCGGGGCAAATGCAGCATTCCAAGCATTCTCGGAGTGTGGAACGGGTTACATTTGGGGGCTGGGGGTGTGAATCAGGGGTGGGTTCTGTTCTTAGCATACAGGTGGCCCTGGGTCAGTCCCCAGCACTCTCCTCCCTCACAAAAGACAAGGGACAAAAAAGCCCAGGTTCATCTGCCCAAACCCTTTGAAGTCAACCACTTAACTCTCTTGGTTGAATTTTTTTTCCCCCCAGGGGAGGTTTTATTTTATTCTATTCTATTCTATTCTATTCTATTCTATTCTATTCTATTCTATTCTATTCTATTCTATTTTATTTGTGCCAAGGACTGAACCCAGGGCTTCCAGCTTGCCAGGCAAGCATTCTACCACTGAGCCAAATCCCCAGCCCCAAAAGTTGAGAAGGATTTTTTTTTTTTGGCTGGCTCAGGCTGCCTTAAAGGCGGGTCTGACTTTACTGTCTTGGACAAGGGTTATGTTATTTTTCTTTTAAATCAGATATTTATTGATCATCTGTCCTTTGCCAGGGTGGGGTCATCACTCCTGCTCTCTCCTTGCTAAAGGTGTGGCCCCGCCCTAAGGATTAAGGATTCACTTCAGGCCTGAGATAGAGCCCAGTGGTGGACCATTTGCTTCCCATGGAAGCAGGACCACAAAGCAACAACCAAGAGAGCTTGTTTCAGCCGGAAGTGGTGGTGTGCACACCTAGAATCCCGGCAAGTAAGAGAAGCACAACTCCAAGGCCAGTCTGGGCAGCTTATAAGGCACTGTCTCAAAGTAAAAGTGGCTGGGCCACGGACATAGCTCAGCGGCACAGTGTCTGCCTGGCAAGCGCGAGGTTGTGAGTTCAAGTCCTGGTAACAGAAAACAAAAAAATTAAATAAAAAGGGCCACACCTGGAATCCCAGCACTCAGGAATTTGAGGCAGGAGGATCGTTGCAAGTTTGAGACCAGTCTCCTGGGCTACACAGTGAGCTCAAGGCCAACCTGAGGTGCATAGTGAGACCTTGTCTCAAAGAGACTGAAAAAAATAAAAAAATAAGGTCTGGGGATGTAGCTTAAGTTGGCCATTCTTGGATCTGCAGCAGAACCCTGAGGTGCCAGAACCTCGGGTCACAGCAGGAGTAAAATGTGCAACCTCTGGCTCTAAATGAGGATTCCGAACAGGGCTCACTGCATGACAATACGGTCTTGCTCTGTACAGTCAGATATTTATTTATTTATTTTTTAATTTTATTTATTTGTGTGTGTGTGTGTGTGTGTGTGTGTGTGGCCAGCTCAGCCCACCAGGGGGCGGGGCTGGCTGGCATGTGGTGCTGGGGGATTGAACTGCGGTCCCTGTGCTTTGCTAAGCTTGTTCTAAAGTAGGCGCTTTAGACCACTTAGCCATCTCACCAGCCCCAAATAAAGTTGTTTTGTTTTTGTTTTTGTTTTTTTGACAGAACCGGGGATTGAACTCAGACCCTTGCACTTTCCAGGGAAGCACTTATTCTACTGAGCCATCTCCCTGGTCCCAGTCAGATATTTAGTTTGCCTCCTTCCATCGATCCTGGGAGAGAGCATAGGTAGCGAGTCTGCAACTTGGAAAACTGATGATGCTTTGGGAGCTGTGGTGTGGCTCACAGGAGGAGAACTTCCCTGCTGCGTGCTAGGTCCTGGCTTTGACACATCCCACTGGAAAACAAAGCAAGGGTCTAGGAAGTTCTCAGAAGCATAAAGATCTGTTTGGTTGCTGGTTTGGCAGTGATGAGAAGGAGCCCAGAGCCTCACAAATGCGAGGGGAAAATGCTCTACCACCGAGTCCCAGGCCCAGAGCTCCGGGTTCGTAGGTCCAGGGCTGGGACCCGAAAATGTGCATTTCTGACAACTCCAAGGTCCTGGTGGAGGATGCAGGTGATGGGGACCCTGCTCTGAGGATCATGGCACTAGAAGAGGGGACACAGCCACAGCACGACACAGTGTAAATAAGATAGAAAACGTCTCTGCTCCTGAGGAGCAGACGGCCCAATGGGTTTTCTGTTTATTTTTGCAGTATAGAGATACCCTGGTTGTCAAACCACTCCAAGTGTTTTCCGCCACTCAACACCAAAGTCTGAAAAGCAAATCTGCTCGGTAATGGTTGATAGTCCAATGGGAAACCCGCCTTGAAAAGAATTGGGATGGTTGGGGCGCCACTTGAGTCTCAGCACCAATGCAGGGTGGACGCCGCAGTCTATGCGCTGCTCTTACCTGGACAACACACAGTGCTTGAATAATTTGGGGGTCTTAGAAGCAATTTTTTTTTGCGGAACCAGGGATTGAACTCAGGCCCTTGCGCTTGCCAGGGAAGCACTTATTCCACTGAGCCATCTCCCCGGCCCACCCATTCTTTCTTATAGGAAAAATATGTTCCATTCTCCAAGTTTTCAAAGCTGGGATTGCAGGCGCGCATCCTCATGCCTGGCCCTAATAGGTCGTGACAGGAATTTCCTTATTTGTTCACTTATTTCTTCTTCACTCTCATAAAGTCCTTCAGCTTCCAGGAAATCTTTTTTCTAAGTGAGTTTTTGTGGATAAGGCTGTCCCCCACCACCCCCGTTCACCATAAGCAAAAAGAGAGGTCAGGGGCTGTGTACAAGATCACAGAGTAAGGGACAAAGCCCAGGCTGTGGGTTCTTTTTTTTTTTTTAATATTTTATTTTTATTTATTGTGTGTGTGTGGCCAGCTCAGCCCACCACGGGGCGGGGCTGGCTGGCATGTGGTGCTGGGGGATTGAACCGTAGTCCCTGTGCTTTGCTAAACTTGTTCTAAGTAGGTGCTTTAGACCACTGAGCCATCTCACCAGCCCTAGGCTGTGGGTTCTTGAGACTCCCTAGTCTTAATCTCTTGTCCAGCCTCAGGTAATTAAGTCACTTAATGCAGTGTCAGTGCTAACACCAGGGAAGTGTAGGCGACATTAGGAGTCCAGACGGACTCCACCTGGGGAAGGAGGGGGTCCGGGAGGTCGTGCTGTGGACTAGACTTGAAGGAGAGTTTTGCCAGAAGAGAAAGGGGAGAAAAACAGGCAGAGCAAACCTGCCGAAAAACGCGGGGCTGGGCATCTCGGTAGGACGCAATTCACTGGGTTCCAGGCTCTTGGCAGTCCTCAGCGACCAGGCGAGTGACCACACGATGCCCCGTGTATCTGCCAGCCAGTGGCCAGGCCGATCCAGTCAAGCCCACACACACTTTCCTAATCAACAGCAGAGCTGATCTCGGGAAGGGTATTGCCTGGACGCCGCGGTCCATCCTGGGCACCACTGCCCTCTGCTGGCCACTCTGCCACATGCAAAAATTGGAAGAAGCGATTATGTATCCAAATTTCATTCAGGACCAAGTTTTATTCTATTTAATTCTTTCAAAACCCTTGTAGAAATGGTATTGTTATTCCCAGGCTAGCTCAGAGAGGTTAATTTATTTTTGTGAAGTCCCACTGCTAGGAAGTGGTAGAGTGCATAGTTGTCAGGGATATCACCCCAGTCTAGACCAGGTGCTGGAACCAGGCTAGAACTTGGTTGTCTAAACTCCAAGGCCCGGGCTCTTGACCACCATACGGTCCCTCCTCCTCATCAGCACTATAGGGGGCCCACTATGGTCTTAGATATTTTCTCCGTTGTACATACTTGATGCTGGGGAAATAGACATAATCCTTGGCCTGTAAGAGTGTGGCTGGTGGATCCTTGGACACAAGTCATGAGAAGAAATTTGGGTTCTGGAGGTGCAAGAGAAGCACTGGGGCTGGTGAGATGGCTCAGTGGTCTAAAGCACCTACTTAGAACAAGCTTAGCAAAGCACAGGGACCGCGGTTCAATCCCCAGCACCACAT
>NW_004524668.1:2492815-2502481 GCF_000260255.1 Octodon degus
GAGAGAGTGTGGCCAGCTCAGCCCACCAGGGGGCAGGGCTGGCTGGCATGTGGTGCTGGGGGATTGAACTGCAGTCCCTGATGCTTTTGCTAAGCTTGTTCTAAGTAGGTGCTTTAGACCACTGAGCCATCTCTCCAGCCTGCACAGTGTTCTTTGAGACCAAGTGCTGCAGGAAACATGCAGGTGGTATCCAAAATCACAGGGAATCATCTCCCAAGCAATGTGTCCCCTAAAGCAAGCCAGCAGTCCTTGCAACCCCTGCGCTGTGTGCTGTACTCTCAGGCCCCGAGGCTGAGCCTGATTCTATTATTTCTCTGTCACACGAATCTTCCCGCCATGACCGGACCTCCTTTAGGACCTGCACCTTTTCTGTAGCTCTGCCCCTGGCAGCTGCTGCTAGGCAGGCTCCTCGGAGGTGCTGGGGAAGTGTTGCTTGGATAAATGACTGGAAACCTGCAGAACACTCGATCTGCTGGCTCTTCTGGTGACACACTGGACTGTTACTGTACTGTGTGGTTACAGGCATAGAAGCAAAATGCTCAGGTCATAGATGTACTAGAACTTCTTTGACTTCCTTTCATTTTGACAGTATTTTCCTTCTAGGTCCAAGTCAGTAGTTTTCTCTAAAACCGACCCACAAGGTTTTCCTGAGCACCAACTAGGTAAGGCAAAGCACAGGGAGAAGTTATGGAGGGAGCACCTGGAGCCTTTTATCAAGCAGCTCTGAGGCATCTGATGTTTTCTCATCCACCGTGGCAAGCAGAATAATGTTCTTTTCCCTCAAAGATGTCTGCCCTAACTTTCATCTCCAGAACCTAGGAGTATAGTGTTTTCAGGACAAGAGAAAATTAGGATTATAGGGCCAGCTAGATAGCTCAGTGGACTAAAGCGCCTGTTTAGGCAGGCACTGGGACCGGGGTTCAATCCCTAGAGTGCTATGCTGGCCCTGCTGTACTGAGATGGCGACTGAAACTGGGCATGGTGGCACATGCCTGTAATCCCAGTGCTTGGGAGGCTGAAAACAGGAGGATCACTACGAGTCTGATCTGTGTAGTGAGACCTTGTAGATCCTGTACTAAATACATTTTTTTAAAAAGAGAAAATTAGGATTATAATTGAAATTAAGTTTGAATCAGCTGCCCTCGATGTGGGAGATTATCCTCTATCATCTGGGTGGGCCTCAGGTAATCGTAGTTCTTATATAGAAAGAGACAGGAGGGTCATTATGGGAACTGGAAAGGGAATTGAAGATCCAAATTGCCAGCGTTGGAAGCAGAGGAAGAAATTATGAGTTAAGGAAGGCGGGCAGCTTCTAAAGCTGGGAAAGGCAAGGAGAGGGGCTCTTCCCTAGAGCCTCCAAAGGAAACAAAGACATCTAGCAAAGCCTGTCCATGCCTTGATTTTGGCCCAGGGAGACCCGTCTCAGACTTCTGACCTCTAGAACTGGAACACAGGCATCAAGACAAGGGTGTTACATTTTCTTTGCTTCAATCAGAGTCAAATCGTAACAGCAGTCCCCATTCTCCAAATGCGACTTACAGTGCTGCGCACTCTATGAACGCCTTCTCCCAGCCAGAGACAGGCGTTACTACTTTCATTCTCTGTGGGAGGAAACTGAGGCTCACCCAAGAGAATGAGGAGCTCTGACAGACTCAAACCCAAGCCCTTCTCTGTGAGGCTCATGAAGAGGCTTTGTTAGGGGCTGAGTGTGTAGGGCATTTGGCTTGATCAGCAGTAGCCTTTCTGTCCCATGCACAGGAAGAAAAGGGGAAAAGAAAGGAGAGGAAAGAGACCACTAGACCACCCAGGACACCCTGCACTCGAGTGAGCTGCACCCAAGGTGCTGGGGGTCTTTCCTGGCTCCTGCAGGGGCCATGACTAAAGGGCCTTGAACATCCTATCCCTGAGAGGTGGATTGTGGGTGACGCCCCATCCTGCCTTCTCAGTGTCCTACCTAGGCGCTTTTTCTTTTCTTTTTTTCTTTCTTGGCTTTGGCCTTGAACTTTCTATCTTTTTACCTCAGCCCCCTGTATGCATGGGTTACAGACATGCGCCACCACACCCCGCTCATGGGATTGGCTTTCACCTGGCTGAGGAGATGGAAGCACAACCGGAGGATGCTGGCTCCCAGCCAAGCTGCCTGCATTTGTGTCTTGGTTCTAGTCCTTGTTAATGGTGACCTTGCAAGGGTCACAAGCACTCTCCTGATCCCTGTGCTAGCTTCCTACTTTGCAGAATGGGGACTAGAGCAGTAACTGTCTGTGTGTGTGTGTGTGTGTGTGTGTCCGCTTCAGCTCACCCTGGGGGTGGGGCTGGCACGGCATGTGGTGCCAGGGATTGAACCTTGGTCCCTGCATGCTTTGCCTAAACTTGCCTAAGCAGGCACTTTAGGCTGCTGAGCTATTTCGCTGGCTGGAGCAGTAACTGTCTTTGAGAGGCTTCTATGTATTATTACATGTAATGAGCTCAGCTTACCTACAGAAAGTAAGTCTTTGATAAATATCACAATTTGCACTATTATTTCATGGCCTAGGACACCCACGCCACCCCAAGTGCACTTCTTCAGAATTGTCCAGCTGTGCCAACAGCTCTCCTACATACTCTTCATGTGGATATATTTATGTGCTCACCAACTATCTCTTTAGAGACTGGGCGTGGTGGCGCGTGCCTGTAATCCCAGCTCTTGGGAGGCTGTAAACAGGCAGATCAGTACAAGTCTAATCTAGTAGTGAGACCCCGAACACCCTGTAGATCCTTCCCTAAAACACAAAACAACAACAACAACAAAACCCAATAAAACAAGTATCCCTTCAGCAAGTTCCAACTTTGTATGAATTCATAGACTATTTGGGAATCTGACAACAACTACAGACTTTTGTAATTAGTCCACACCCTTCTTCTCTGGAAATTGTCCCCTGGTGCATGAGTGTAGGTTTCCACAGCTGCGCTCGTCCTCTGCGGGTGTGGGCGGACCCTGCAAGCTCACAGGAAGCCTGGCTCATCCTAGTGGCCACCCTGGGCTACTGCACCCACAGTTTACCTATGAATGTACCTAATGAAACATTTTCATTGGGTACATCAAGCGCGCACACTGTGTGCACTGTCCAACGCTAGGGGGCTCCAGGGCACAGACTACAATTCAGAAACCTGGAATCGCACAACGGGGAGCTTTGGGCTGGTCCAGCCTGAAAGGATCCAGTTTTTCTCAAGGGAATTTAAGAGTTGGGGTTCTAAGATTTGTGTCTGCTGGCACTTGCAGGGGTAGTGCTTGGAAGACCCTGCAGAGGCACCTTTTAGAAATGAAGAAATAAAGTCCCAGAGATTAAGCTACTGACCTCAGAGAGAGGAAAGACAGGATTGAAACTAAAGGAGTCTATGCTTCTGGGCACAGTAGCCTGGCTCCCCAGAAAGCCTTTGTCATTTTTATTTTTTTGGTGCAACCCGGGATTGAACTCAGGCCCTTGTGCTTGCCAGGCAAGTGCTTATTCTACTCAGCCATCTCTCCGGCCCCAAACAAAGAAGCCCCTAATAAAGGTGCAATCAGCGAACAGTAGATGTAAGAAAAGCAGAATGCAGAAAAGTGCTAAGTGCTAAATATAGAAAGATGAGGGGAAGGTGATTGACAGTGGAGGGGCGGGGAGATGGCTCAGTAGAATAAGCGGTCAAGCGCAAGGGCCTGAGTTCAATCCCCAGTTCTGCAAAAAACAAAAAACAAACAGTGGTGGGGTGGGGAGTCTAGAGTGATGTTTAAACAGGGTGGTTAGGATACCCTTATTGAGAGAGCAGTGTTAGAACTATGACCTGAAAAAGCAAGGGAGTGGGCCATGTGGAGGTCTCGAGGAAGAGCATGCCAGGCAGGGGGCACGGCCAGTGCCAAGGTCCTGGGGCAGCAGCATGCCTAGTTCAGTCAAGGAACATTAAGAAAGCAGAGCATGAGGAGCCGCGAGGAAGCTCCCAGGAGGCCTGACTACCAGATTCGGCCGCGTGGAGCTCTGACTGAGCAGTTTCAGTGGCTTATGGGAGCAAAGACCTGAATGTGAGGAATTTAAGAGAATACCGGGCTGCCGGCACCAATCTGATTTCTCCCCCTGACCTCCTTGTCTCTCCATCGAAACCAATGCTTGTAGCTGGAGCCACCACTATTCTTTGGGCTTCCACTGCTGCTGCCCCCTGCTAGCTTCCTGGCCTTCCTTTCCATCCCTTTTTAAATCATACTGTTCCTTTTCTGATTTTTTTTTTTTTTTGACACAGGGTCTTGCTATATAGTTCAGGCTAGTTTTGAATTCACTATGTAGCCCAAATTGGCCTTGAACTCTCTGCAATCCTTCTGCCTCAGCATCCTGAGTGCTGGGATTTATAGGTGTGCAATACCACTTCCAGCCTGTGCCTTTTCTTAAAACCTTCCACGGTTCTGACTCATCTGGAACCCCCCTCCCCCTGAGCTCTTGCCGCTATCCTTGGTGGTGGCACAGGGGCTGGCTCCCAGGGCTTCTCTGTGCTCATTTCTCATCCTCCCCACTGTCCCACCCCAGCAACATCCTGGACCCACCCTTCGCCTAGGACCCGAATCAAACACAATAATCCCATGATAGCAGTGGCTACTGTCCAAGCAGTTGTTCCACAGAGCTTAGCAGTACAGCCCATGCATGAGGTCCTGGTTCAACTCCTGGCTTCATTAAAAACCCAGATTCTCTTTAAAAAATCATGACACTGAGAAATATTTTCATTAGGTACATCAAACACTGGGATCTTTACATCTTTCCCCCATTCTCATTTATTTTGGTTTAAAATAAACATAAACTTAGACTGACATGATATCAAATGTCTATAGATTAATCAAAAACCAGGGAAGCAGGGGCTGGTGAGATGGCTCAGTGGTCTAAAGCACCTACTTGAACAAGCTAGGCAAAGCACAGGGACCACGGTTCAATCCCCCAGCACCACATGCCAGCCAGCCCCGCCCCCTGGTGGGCTGAGCTGGCCACGCACGCACGCACACTCACACATAAATAAATAAAAATTAAAAAAAAAAAAAAAACCAGGGAAGCCATTTAACCAAAAGCACAGAATCTGGGAACAACAGAGCCACTTCAGGGACTTAGGACTCTTACTCCAAAACTGATCATCTCCACCCCAGGGCTTCTCTGGCTTTTCCAGAGCACCTCAAGGTCTTTTTTTTTTCAGAACCAGGGATTGAACTCAGGCATTCCTTATTATTACTTTTTTTAAAATCCAAGGTCTTGCTATGTAAATTCACGCTGGCCTTGAACTCACTATGTAACCCAGGCTGACCTTGAACTGCGGGCAAACCTCCTGCCTCAGCCTCTCAGCTCCAGTTCATCATTCGCCCTGGGGGATGGTGAGACGGTTAAGGGGTGGAAGGCACCCTTGGCGACCAGGAAAAGCAAACCGTGGATAGAGGGGAGGTCTGAGTATAGGAGAGAGGGGGGCCGAAGTGGAGGAAGCAGTTAAGCAGTATTGAGCTAGGAGGTAGAAAGAGCTTCGGTGGAGGCGGGGCGGGGGCGGAGCTGGGAGGAGTCTAGGGGCGTGGTCGACAGGGGGCGGGGACTTTCGTATTAGGAGCGTTGGGGCGGGGTCGAAGAGTAAGGCGAGAGACCTGGGAGCCCCTTGGGGGCGGGGCCCGGAGAATGAAGACTTATTGGGGGCGGGGCCAAGTCAAAGCCCTTGTGGGCGGGGCCGAGAAGTTAGGCCAGCGGCTGGGGGGCGGGGCTGTGGAGGCCCGGACGGCACCCGCTGCGGGCTTTGAGGCCAGCGCAGCGCGGAGCAGCACAGAGCCCCCCACGCCGAGTCCAGCAGTCCCCGCGCCCCAGCCCAGCGTCCGCCATGCCTGAGCAGCTCAGCGTCGCCGAGTTCCTGGCAGTCACCGCCGAGGATCTCAGCTCCGCAGCCGGGGCCGCCGCCTTCGCCGCCAAAATGCCCCGGTGTCGGGGGGCGGCGCTGGCGCGGGAAGAGGTGAGGGGCCGAGGCGGGAGGGGCCGAGGTTTGTGCCCGGCCTGGCGTTGACCTTTCCAGGCGTGACCCGAGCTGCGATGGCCCGTCGTGGTGCCCCAGAAATCCGCCCCTCCCTAGATCTGTGGGAACTGAGCGCATCTCCAACGTCTGCGCCTCCTCACGATAGAGGCTGCGGGCGGCCCGAGGGACTTTGTGAGGGACCTCGAGGTCACCTCGGTGAGAGGCTCCACAGGTCGGGGCACATCCCCCAAGTGCTCTGGGAGACCTGCCCGTCACCTGTGTTTGCTCCTCTCCTAACAGCTCTATTTTCACCTTCGGAACTCCACCAGTGAGCAACCCCTGCCCCAGCCACTCCCCTTCGGAGAAGTAGACTCAGTCCTGAACTTGGGTCTTCCCGGCTGCAGGGAGGCTCCCGCCGCCTGGCTCCTGGTTCAGAGACTTGGCTCACCTTACGGAATGAATGCGCATGGGAAGGCGCCAGGAGCCGGGGTTCACCTTGGCCCGGCTGCTGGCAAGTTTATAGGCTCTTCTCCCCTCCCCTCTCCTCTTTGTGTTTCCCAGCGGAGCCTCCCAGGCCTTTTCTTCTCCTTTGCAGGCTGCCCCACCCCATTCCCGTGCTCACTGGAGTTCATTCCTTGTCTCTGAACTTGCTGCAGCTTCCCTGGCTTTTCTGCAGGGAATAATCTTGGGCAAACACCCTGTGGCTTTGGGCCAACGAGACTAATATGATTATTCAGCTCCCTTCCAGAGGATGCCCTGAATTAAGGTGGCATTTTCAACATTCAGCAGTACCTCTAGCCTCCCATCCTTCACCGTAACTGTCCTTGGCTCCTACCGCATGTCAAATATGAAACTACATAGTTACTAGGCATGGTGGTACATGCCTGTGATCCTAGCGCCCTGGAGGCTGAGGCAGGAGAATTTGCTGTGAGTTCAAGGCCAGCCTGGACTAGATTGTGAGTTCAAGGTCAGGCTGAACAATACATAGGGAGACCCCGTTTCAAACAAAACAAAACAACAATAACAAAACTCTGGTTGTTTTGAGCTAAGTCTTGGGAAATGGTTCTTATTCTCCCCTGAGTCTTGTGTGTCTCCTTTGGAAAGGATGATAGAAGACTGTACAAAAAGCAAGGGCTTTGGGGGAGGCTGACCGGGGTTCAGAGTTTGGCAGTGTTCAGAGTTTGCAAACCGGGTGAGCTTGGCCACGTGATTTATTTTTATTTTTATTTTTTGGCGGAACCAGGGATTGAACTTTGGCCATGTGATTTAACATGTCATATGTAGAATGGGGCTAATGTTTACCTCAGGGTTATGGTATTACATGAAGGAATGTGTGTAAAGCATGCGTCTTGGTAAGTGGAACAATTACTGCGCGCTTCACTGATAGACCTGTTCAGGTGGGGAGTGGGTCTGTTGGGTCTTCAGTTCTCTTAAGTGTAGGAGTATAGGTTTAATGAAAACTAAGAAGCAGCCAGGGGGCTTGGGATTCCTTTCTTGAACAGAACCAGTGTTTTGGAGTTCGCGGCCTGTGAATGTGGTTATTTTGCTAGGGCTCTCAGAGGGACACAGTACTACACAGCCTCGTTTTCTTTTTCTTTTTAAATTTAATTAATTTATTTATTTTATGAATTTACACAGGGTCTACAGGGTGTACAGGGTCTCATTACATAGATCGGACTCATACTGATCCACCTATTTTCAGCCTCCCAAACGCTGAGATTACAGGCATGGGCCACCAGGCCCAGTCTCAGTCACCATCTCAGTGCACTCTGGGGGAGGGGCTGGCATAGTGCGCTGGGAATCAAACCCTGCCTGCTGTGCTCTGCCAAAGCAGGCGCTTTAGTCTACTGAGCTATCTGGCCGGCCCCTACACAGCCTCATTTTGAGAGGTTTCCAGGGGTTTGGTCTTCATGCTTCACATTTCATGACAGAAGAGCTCAGTGCCAATCGCGCTTTCAGGACTTTCATGGCTCCCCCTCCTCTTCAGGTTGTTCATTAGAAGGTTAGATCAGCAGGAGACGAGGCCGCATTGTGAGAGTGGACAGAAATATTTCTCCATGGACAGAAATATCCATTTATACCATTCATCTGATTTTGCCTGGCTTCATGGGTGAGAGCACTTTATGTTGGGGGAGGGGAACTGTTAGAATGGGTCTGATGGTCAGGGAGGGCTTTTGCTGCAGTACCAGCCAGACAAACTCTGTATTCCTTTGCCTTTGGATCTCTGTTCATTGCAAGGGCTTGATTTTAAATAGAAAGAATTGGGGCACCCAAATATGACTTATCTCTTCAGACTGGGGGGAGGGAGCATGTCAGGAATCCTAAAAGTTAAGTCTGCCCTTTGGATTAGATTTTCCTGAGGTTTCCTGTTTGGCTTTACATTTGCGTTTGTATATTGTGTTATATTGAGCATATGCATAGTTTGATGCTGTCCCCCCTCACAGTTTTAAGTATGACTAACCCATCCCCAGGCTTCATACTCCAGTTTCCTGGAACTGAGGAGCAACCTTGTCCTACGATTTGCAGCCCTTCTGACAAGCCCTGTAGGGAAGGCCGGTCAAAGGAGACTTGAATACCTCTGCTGAAGGACCTTTGCCACAGAGTCAGCTAGGAACTCTCTCATTTAAGATGCGGACGCTGATGGGATCTGAGACTTTCCAAATTCCCACAGTTTGGTAGAGGGAAGACTGGCATTTCTTCCCAAGTGCTGTAACTGCCAGTCCTGTTTTCTTACTTCCAAAGTCCATCTGCCTATCTTCCTTCTCTGAACATCAATTGTTTCATTCTTAAAATGGGTCTCATAATTCCTCCCTGCCTACCTCCCTGGGTTTTTTTGTATTTTAGTACAGGGTCTAGAGGGTCTTACTACGTAGATCAGACTTGTAGTGATTTGCCTGTGTTCAGCCTACCAAGAGCTGGGATTACAGGCACACAGCACCATGCCCAGTCGGCATGCCCCAGGGGCAGGTAGGCGCATCAGGCCAGGGATCAAACCCCAGGCCGCTGCGAACCCCAGGCCGCTGCGCTCTGCCGAATTAGGCACTTTAATCTGCTGAGCTATTTGGCCGGCCCTTTCACTGAGTTGTTAAAGGGTTTTTGTTTTGTTTTTAATTATGAAGCACTGCAGAGTGAGGGGGTATTAAGATAATCATGTCAGCCAGTTTCTTCCTGTCCTGGGTCCCAGAAAGGTTAAGGCAGTGCCCTGCATCACCTGACAGGTCTGTCTGACCCTGAGTGCTCTGGTCAGTTCTCTGTGCCATCTCTGTACTAGGTACCAAGGAAGTAAAGGTGATGACTTGGTTTGCTGACTGGCAAGGGACTGGAAGCCCCTCATAGGAGCTAAGTAAGGATGGCAGGAGTCTGTCCTGAGTGCCTGGAGGAAGGTTCAGTCAGTGCCATAGGAGACCAGAGGAGCAGGGGAGGGAGAGTCAGGGATAACCTTGGTGGGAGAGAGCATATCAGGGACCCAGGAAGCCCTTTGGACCTATCCTCTCCCCAGAGGTAATTCCTGTGGAAATGTACATGTTCCCAATGTATGTCCTCAGAGAAATCCTGTTACCAGTGAGGGAAGGGGCATACTTAGGGAAATGGTTACCTAAATTGCTATCGTCTCTTACAGTGGAAAGCTTGAATTTTGCTGGGGTCGTAATTCTCACTACGTTTGTGATTTTTGCTTTTCTCAGTCTTACTATT
>NW_004524668.1:2503604-2504957 GCF_000260255.1 Octodon degus
TTTCCAAACTCTGGGTCTCCACCCCTGGTTTCGTCAGCAAAGGTTGTGGAGAGACAGGCTCCGGCAGGGTAAACACGGCCACAGAACCTGACCAGGTGGCAGGGGGCACTTCTCAGGGGAGAGCAGTTCCTCTCCATTTGTGTTTACAGCTACAGGGAGAAGCACCATGCCAGTCCTGTCTTGTGCCTTCCAATGTAGACCATCTGCATGGATTCCTATGAGTATGTGAACCCCAGCTGGGAAAGCTCAGGTGGAGGAGAATTGAAAGGATGGGTCAGAATGCTAAGGGGGTGGTACAGCAAGACTCAGAGGTCCTTGAGCACCAGTTAGGTATTTGGACTTTCTATTGGCCAGTGGGGAGCAACAACCAGTCATATTGTCCCAGGAGTAAAAGAAGCTGGCTCTGCCAAGGGCCACATCAGCATACCAGGCCATGTCATAGGCTCAGGGGCAGGCACATTGCTCAGTAAAAGAGGTGCAAACCTGGCCCTTCGAGTTTACAGTCTTTCGGGTAAACAGATAGATCATGTTGTGGCAAGTGGCAAGAAGGTTCGTCTTCCTTGCCAAGGCCTTCCTGGAGATTTGGTCCTGGGTCCTACCTGGCCACCCCTAGCCTCACTCCGCAGGCTGCCTCATCCACACCCACAGCTTGTGTCACCTGCCACCCTTGGGTGATTCACACATTTGCACCTCTGTCTCAGAGTCACCCTGTCACCTGCTTGCTACCAATTTTACTTTGTGTGTGTGTGTGTGTGTGTGTGGTACCAGGGATTGAACTCAGGACCTTGCATTTGCCAGGCCGCTTATTCTACTGAGCTCTCTCCTCGGCCCACCAATTTTACTTGGAACACACTCACGGCTTCTGCAGGCTGATCTTGAGAGTCCCCTTCCCAGCATCCCTCTGTGATTTTGCAAAAGCCAGAAGGCCCGCTGTGCCACCAGGATCACACTTCCTCCCATTAGTTTGACTTTCTGAGCCTTTCTGCAGCCTGCCCACTTCTCTGCATCCCTGCCCTAGCCCGCACCCCTGTCCCTAGAGCCCAGCAGTGGCCTATTTTGTCTGTCTGTCTGCTTTTACTCTTGCTGAATTCCCAGCAGCACCACGTCTCTCTTTTATAGCACACATCATAATTGTGCATTTCTTTGTGTAATTATTTTAATAAAACCTGATTTCTCAATAGCACTTTACTCCCATAAGACTAGAATCCAATTTCCCTGTTGTATCCCAAGTATTCATTTATCTCTCAGTGGTGCTCGGGATCGAACCCAGGTCCTTGTGCTGCCAGGTGAGAACTTGACCCCTGCACTACATCCCCTGTGCCCTAGTATTCCTAGTAGGTACTCAGAAACTAT
>NW_004524668.1:2505580-2509092 GCF_000260255.1 Octodon degus
AAATAAATAAAAAAAAAACAACAAAAAAAAACAAGTGTGGGCAAATGGGAGAGTGATGCTGGATGAATTTAGGGAGCTAAACATGGGCTCAGTCATGTGCAAGCTTATTGGCCCCACTGATGAGTGGGTTTTATTTATTATGCAGGCAAGCAACATAATCCAATATTATATTTTTTGTGTGTGTTTTAGGGAAGGGTCTTCAGGATGTTCAGGGTCCAACTACTAGATTGGACTTGTAGTGATCCTCCTGTTTACAGCCTCTCAAGTGCTAGGATTACAGGCATGCACTGCCATGCCCAGTCTCAATTGCTGTCTCAGTGCACTCCAGGGGCGGGGCTGGCACAGCAGGCCTGGGGATTGAACCCTGGACCCCTGTGCCTGCTTGTGGGCGCTTTAATCCACTGAGCTATTCGGCCGGCCCTTCCAATGTATATTTTAGAAAGATCGTATCTGCTGATATGTGAAGCCTAGACTGAAGCTGGGAGGAAAACACCCAAGGAGGCTGCGATGGTGGTGAGGATGGGGTTGTGATTGGTGGAGGAGAGAAGTGGGCAGATCACAGAAGCATTTTGTAAGTAGTAACATCAAGATTCATTGCTGAAGGTGGTGCGTGCCTGTAATCCCAGTACTCAGGAGGCTGAGGCATGAGGATCGAGGATCGAGGATCGTTGCAAGTTTGAGACCAGCCAGGGCTACAAAGTAAGCTGAAAGCCAGCCTAAACTGCATAGTGAGACTCTCTTTAAAAAGACCAAAAAAAAAAAAAAAAGTGTTGCTGGAGTGCATTTGTTGGGAGTGGTCAAGAATGGTTAAAGTTTGGCCTGCTAAATTGGGAGTCCAGCTGTCCTGTCAGACCTGCCGTGCCACACTCACAGTATATAGCCATCACTGTAACCAACTGATGCCAAAGCTAAGGTTTTATGATAAAATCATAGATGCAAGACTGGGTGTGTGGGGGCCGGGGAGATGGCTCAGTGGAATAAGTGCTTGCCTGGCAAGCACTAGGACCTGAGTTCAATCCCTGGTTCTACCAAAAAAAGACTGGGTGTGGTGGCATGTGCCTGTAATCCCAGCTCTTGGAAGGCTGTAAATAGATGAATCACTGCGAGTCCTATCTAGTAGTGAGACCCTGAACACCCTGTAGACCCTTCCCTAAAATACCCCTCCCCAAAAAAAATCAGATATATCTAAAAGCAAGGTTCCTAAGTTATTTTTTTTTTTCCTCTTTTGCTCCTGGGGATCAAACCCAAGGCTGTAAGTGAGCTAGGCTAGCACTGAGCTCCTACCTGAGCCCAGATTCTCTTTGTATGTCTTAAGGGTTTTGAGGCAACTAAGTGGGAGATATCAAGAGGTCTGTTGGATGTGAGCTGGAGCTTGAAGACGTGGGCTGGAGAGGCACATCTAAGAGTGGTCATTTTGAGGTGGGAATTTCCCAGTGTGCACTGGTGTGAAACACCTGGCACCATCCCCACTGTAGATCCAGTACATCTGTGGTGGGCTTTTCCTATAAGGTGCACAGACCCCTCTGTGCTGGTTTAAACAGGAGATGAGCTCACTGGAAGGGAATCTTTGGTAGTTTACAGAAATCCTGGGAGCAGGTGGACTGGGGCTGAGGACAAGATTTGGGCCAAAAAAAAAAAAAAAAGATTTTGGCCAAAATCACACCACCAAGCCAGTTTGGCAGGACACTGCTGTCACATACTGAATGCCATAGCTTATAGTGCCACCATTCCCTGGACACTGGGCCTTGTTGCTGCTGTGGCTGTCAGCACTCAAATGGGTCTTTCTCACTGTCTCTGTTCCTGACTTGGAGTCTGCCGTGAGGGTCTCAGGGTAAGCCTGAGGGTAAGGAAGATTGGGCAAGCGCCGCCAGCTTTTCAACTCCTGTGGGGAGGCACGGGCTGCTGTGTGGCAGCAGGTGATTCCTCGGACATAGGAAGGAGGCTCAGATGCCTAACTGGCAAAAAAAAAAAAGGTTCACAAGCCCTGGCTGTGGTAACATGGAGGTTGTCGGTGACCTTAGGAACAGATTTGTGGCATTTTCTCCTGGGCAGATCCTGGAGGTAGTGAGGCCCAGGGAGAGGCTCCTAGGATGAGGCCAGGCCATGAGAATGCTCAGCAGAGTCACAGGAGGGCTTAGGATGCTGAGCAGGATGCAGGAGGCTGACTGGGCTAGTTTTAGACCTTGACTGAGCTTTATAAAGCCTCACATGCCTCAGGCTCCACCCCGACCCTTAGGAATCAGAGTCTCCCCTGAGCACAGCCTGAGCAAGTGAGCGGCCCAGAAATTCCCAGGTGACGCTGAGGAGCCGTCAGAGTGAAAACAGTGCTGCTGAGCTATTACAGGCCCCCGCGGGTTAGTCATCCATTAAACTGCATTTTACAGACACCTGCTGTGTACACAAGCAGTCTCTCCAGGTGTGGAGATGACAAGACAAGGTCCCCATTTCAGCAAAGAGATGATTGACAGCCTACCACATCCTCGGATATGGCTGAGTTCCATGACCGGGGGGTGGGGTAGGATGGTGGTTAGTGAAGCCAGAAGGGGGTGAATTTCTGTGGGCTATGTGACCATGGGCATATAACCTTTCTGAATCTTGGTTTATCCATCTGTAAGTCAGAGTCAGAGAGGATAACTCTTGTAGAGATGTGTTCGAGGGCATTACATATAAGGCACCTGTTGTATTCCAGGCACTGATATATATATATATTTTGCTTTTTTATATGCTCTGGTAATGTCTTTTTTCCCCCCTAATTTTATTGAGAGACATATAGCAACGAGACAGTTTCGAATCAAATTGGTATGACAATTTCGATAATTAACACACTGCATACTCTTTTCCTAGTGGTTATTGCTGTACAAGATGTGGACATGATATCCTATTTACAAACACCATTAGAACAAATTGCTCTAGGGGCTGGAGAGATGGCTCAGTGGTCTAAAGCACCTACTTAGAACAAGCTTGGCTAAAGCACAGGAACTGCGGTTCTATCCCTCAGCACCACATGCCAGCCCGCCGCCTGGTGGGCTGAGCTGCCCCCCCCATAAATAAATGTTAAAAAAAAAATAAAAAAGCTACTTGAATTTAAAAAAAAAAAGAACATGGGGCTGGTGAGATGGCTCAGTGGTCTAAAGCATCTACTTGGAACAGGCCTAGCAAAGCACAGGGACCGCGGTTCAATCCCCCAGCACCACATGCCAGCCCGCCCCGCCCCTGGTGGGCTGAGCTGGCCACACACACAAAAATATAAATTAAAAAAAACAAAAAACAAAAAAAACAAATCTCTCTATTCACTAAGAGCATGTAACTATATATCTATCCTAACCACTTTGTTTTTTTTTTTTTTTTCAAAGTTTTATTGATAAACATACAGCAATGAGACAGTTTCAAATCAAATTGAGAGTACAGTTTCAACAAATATATCCTGGGGGCTGGTGAGATGGCTCAGTGGTCTAAAGCACCTACTTAGAACAAGCTTAGCAAAACACAGGGACCGCGGTTCAATCCCCCAG
>NW_004524668.1:2510037-2516295 GCF_000260255.1 Octodon degus
GTCTGAATATCAAACATCTTAGGCATAACATGGAACAGGTATTTTTCATCAAGTATTGATATGTTGAACTTTAAGTCCCTACAGAATATGATGAAAAAAAAAACATATATATATAGTTTCAGGGCCTCACGCTTGCCAGGCAGATACTGTGCTGCTGAGCTACATCCTTGGCCTCTGAATAATTTTTCAAATTCATTTTTACTGAAAACATAAGTAAGCCTGTTCCCAGGGTGTTTAGACCGGTCGGGAACCACACAGAGAAAAAAGGGAAGATAGTTGTAACAGGGTGAGGCAGTCACTATAAGTGAACGGTAAAATTATCCGTGCAGATCGGGCTCCCAGCGTGTGCTCTGAAGCGTCCCGATGAAGACAGAGCCGGGCCTCTAGCGAGGCACGATCTCCCTCCACCCTGCCCTTTGCTCTCTGATCCACTCATTTTCATCAAACATTTGCTAGGAGCTTACTCAGAGGCAGTCCGGGCTGGCAGCACATTGCAGTCCCCCCAGCTGCCTTTAGGTAGACTTTCAAAAAAAAATGGAGATAAAATTCACATAATATAAAATTTAACCATTTTAAAACATAAAATTTAGAGGCCTTTCATGTATTCACAAGCTTGTACACTCAGCACTATAATCAAGTTTCAGGACACTCCTGGAACCTCCCCCAGCAAGGAACCCTGGCTCAGGACCCCCTATTCCCCTTCCTCCAGTCCCAGTAACTTTCTGTCCCTGTGGATTGCTCTGTTCTGGACACTTCATCCAAAGCAGTTAAAAATATGTGGCTTTCTGTGTCTGGTTTCTTAACAGAATGTTTTCAAAGTTCATCTGTGTTGTCGGGGTTGCTTTAAAAGTGATAAAAACGGGAATAGCGGCAGTGTTGTAAGCATTTTTCTTCTGTTAACTGGTGACCTCCACATAAGGAAACTTTTAAAGTACCTCGAGGGGAAGGGACCCGAGTAAGGAGGGCTGCCAAGTGACATCAGGATTTCCGAGCAATATCTGGGGTGCACTTACCCTCAAAGTTATTCATTGATCATTTGAAATCCAAATAACTGAATGTTCTGTATTTATTTTCTCAAAATCGGTCAACTCTGCTAGTGGTAAGTGGCAGCGCCAGGATTTGGACTCAGGCTGGGCGGTTGGCCCCACTGCTACTCTGCTGGTGATACCTGGGCCCACCACCCCACCCCGGGGCCCCTGACTTAATAGGTCTCAAGTGAGGCCATGACATCCTTTTTCTTTTCTTTTTTTTTTTTTTTTAAACATTTATTTATTGTGTGTGTGTGTGTGTGTGTGTGTGTGTGTGTGTGTGTGTGTGGCCAGCTCAGCCCACCAGGGGGCGGGGCTGGCTGGCATGTGGTGCTGGGGGATTGAACCGCGGTCCCTGTGCTTTGCTTAAGCTTGTTCTAAGTAGGTGCTTTAGACCACTGAGCCATCTCGCCAGCCCCCTCTTTTCTCTTTTGAAAGCACTGCGGGTGAGTCCCTTAGGCAGCCTGGGGATGTAGAGGTGTGTGCTGGGCAAGAACAGCTACCGTGGAGCTTTGCTGTATGCCAGGAGAGGTGCTTAAATGCCCAATCTGGTTCAGTCCTATGAGATAGGGGCCATTGTCATCCCTTCTGATGGGGTGGGTGGGGGACAGAGGCTCAGAGAAGCCAAGTCATTTGTATAAAGGTCACACAGCCAAAAATGCTAGAAGCAGAATTTGGACCTTAGGACAGCATGCCATGAAAACTGGGGTTCTTACCCACCCCATGCCTTTTCTGTTTTCTCACAGGGCCTTGCTACTATTTGCTCATTCATTTAATCCCTCTTCCATCCTACAAGTCCTTATGGACACCCTTGCACTGGAGCCTGTTCTGGGTGCTTCAGACCCAAAAGCAGATGAGGCAAAATCCCTGCCCTTCTAGAGATTACAGCTCAACTGAGGCCGGACGAGTGTGTGGTATGCCGTGCTGCAGAGGGTACAGGGCAGCACAAAGACAGGTGGGCTTGGTTCTGTGGGGGTCCGGAGGGAGTGACTGGTAAACTGAGTCAGGAAAGATAGAGTGCGTAACTACCAGGAGTGGGGAGGAGCCCCCCAGGAAGAGAACAGCATGAGCAGAGGCCTGGCAGCTGCCCACAGCTTGGCAGTCAGGAAATTGCCAAGCGTCCCGCAAGCTGGTGCAGAAGCGCTTGGCGATGGGTGGTGGTCTCGGGAGGAGGGAGGGTGCCGTCCTGACCAACAGTGGAGCCGCCCGCAGTGGTGGCAGACACCAGAGCCTTGCTGTTCTGGCCTAGCAGGCGGCCCTAGCTCTCCCCGAGGGCTGGATGGAATTCAGGGCTTTGGGCCAGGGGTCTGGCAGGAATCTTCGGGAATCTTTAGCCATCAGCGCCGCGGCGGAGTTCTTGCTCTGTTAGCTCATCACTGCCGAGCAGTCTCCTGAGGAAAATCCCGGCCAGGAAACTTGGGGTTTGTGGAGGCCTCATCGTGCTTGAGGGCGCCGCTCCCTTCCTGCCACCCCTCCTCATCTCTGCTGCCCATCCCCCTGCCAGGGGAGTGGTGAGGCTGCACTGGTGAGACTGGACAGGTGCCCGGACTGGGACTGTCTGCAGAGGCCCCACCGAGGGGCGCCAGCAGCGCAGGAAGGAAAACAGCCAGAGGCCTAGGGAATCCTGAAATAATAAACGCTGGAGCTGGTAGGAGCCTTCCCTGTCACTACCCAGTCTCTTCATTCCTGGGAGGAGTCTGGAAGCCTGGGCCCAGGGAGGGAAGGAGCCAGCAAGACTACCCTTGGGGCTGGAGCAGAGCTGGTTGGCCCCAGGTCCTGGCTCCCACGCCTGCCTGCAGTGGGGGCCATGATAAGTAGGCAGGGCCAGGACCCACCTTTGCGTAGAGGGGCACAGGAGCAGTTGGGAAGAGCCCAGCCTGAACGCTCAGGCGCTGGGTATGGGGGCTTCTCGCGATGCAAACCATCTCCAGACTGTGCTCCCATCTGCTGGCGCAGTCTTGGAGTCTCAAACCCCACGTCTGACTCCCCGGGCCTCCACTTGGACTGAGATTTTGAGCTCGTGTCTGTCTGTCCATTCTAAATTGCGCATGTGGGGAAACTGAGGTATAGGAGGAAGGAATTTGGCCGAGATGGGCTGGAAATTCAGCAACTTGTCCATGCCACCTCCCCCTCCGGGGCTTCTGCCTTCATGTCCTCGCGCCGTGTGCATTGCAAAGCCGTTTCCTGAAAATGCTTCTGCACCACCCGGAAAACACCTCCCTTAGGACAGCCGCTCATTAGAAAAGGTGGCTGAGGCTCCAAGGGCTGGCTCTGCCTCTGATTGCTGTGGCAGGAGAGCGCTGCAGGGGAGGCCAAGGCCACTGTACTTCCTGGAGCTTCCCACCTGGTCTTCAGCCAAGCGCTCAGCCTACCTCAGCCTGGCTTCTTCCCTGTATAGAGCGAGGATAATGGCCACTTCTCAGGGCTGCCAGGAAGAACAACGAGGCCCAGACAGAAGTGCCTGTTCCAAAGCAAGTGCTCCCTACATGGGGCAGTGGGTGAGTGTGGATGTAGACCTGGTCTCGGGGCTTCCTATTGGATAGTCTGCTGCTCCTAGCCAGGGCCTGGGCTGTGCTCCTCATCACCCCGTCCTGCCCCAGTGACGGCTGCACACCTGTCCTGCCTGGGCAGGAAGTACAGTGGCCGTGGCCTCCCCCATATCCCACTTGCGCCACAGCTGAGCCTAGTGGAACTTGCCACCACTGGTATTTGCCAAGTCACCCCTCTCCCGCAGTGCCCTTCCGGAGCACCCACCACTCGTAGGATACAACCTCAAGGTTTGGTTAAAAGCCTGGGGCCTGGCTGCCCAGCCTTGAGTTTAGATTCCGCCACTAACTGGTTGTGTGAGCTTGGGCATAAGCTGTAACTGCCCTAGGCCTCAATTTCCTCGTCTGTGAATGGATGCCCTGAAATAATATTAGGTGGGTCAGGTACTGTCATGCAGCATGGGGCAGGAGCCCCAGCTTGCTCATTATTATTAATTATTAGTTATGCTCTCCCAGCTGGTCATACCTGGCATTGCTTCGTCTGGGGGCCTCATGCTTCTGCCTGGACCCTGTAAGTGTCTGCTTCTCACACCCTTGGCTATAGGCCAGATGTGCGGAAGGCTCCTACCCTGGAGACTGTACCTCTTCTCCGCTACACCATCTTGCCCTTTCCTACTTGGTTTGGCTAAGGCATCCTCGTTCCTCAGTCGCCAAAGAAGCATCGATTCACCCAGCAGGGGCTGGGAAGGTGCTGCTCTGTGCTTCTCCCCTGCCCAGGTTGGCCACGCCCTCGACCTCCAGCAAGGGCTTCATCTGGATCCCCTTGACCCCATTGGGCTATGAGCCGCTGAGGCAGAGACCAAGCCTGACAGCCGTCCCTAGCACCTGCTCAGGCCTGGAGCATGGCCAGGCACTCAGCAGATGCCGACACTTTTCCCAGTGCCCCCCTCTGGCCCAGCAGGGAGATGGCGGCAGGTGGGCACATGTGAGATTATACAGCTAGTGAGGGGCCCTCAGTCACCTGAGGGAGTGGGTTGAGCTGGGATTGCTCCAAAGTGAGACACTAGCTAGCAGATTTCTGGGGCCCGCCCTGTACTTTTCCTTTCTCTTGGGAGCTCCCTGCCTTCCCTTGCTTTTACTGGTTGGGTCGGTGAGTGAGAGCCAAATTAGAGCATGGCATGGACAAGACAGCTCACATTTGCACGGGTCACAAAAATTGTTCGTTTGTTTGTTTAGGGAGAAAAGGTCTGACTAGTTCAGGCTGGTCTTGAACTCACGACATAGCCCAAGTTGGCACTGAACTTGGGGTAAACCTCGTGCCTCAGCCTCCCAAATGCTGGGATCGCAGGGGTGCACTGCCACACCTGGCTGACACTCCCAATTTTATGATTCCCTTTTCAGTGGGGGTGGCTGGAGCTGCAGTGACTGTCATTCTCATTTTGCAGGTAGAAGCCTTCAGCTCAGAGAAGGTGGGTGCTTGCTCAGAGTCCTGGTACTGGTGAACGGTTGGGTCAGAGGAGAACTTGGTCTCTCACTGTATGTCCTGGTCACTCTTCTTTCTTTCTTTCCTTTCTTCTTTCCCTCTCTTCCCCCTTCCCTCCCTCCCTTGCACTCTCTGTTTTGTAACTGCAGAATGAATTTAGGACCCTGCACATGCTACGCAAGCAGCTCTAGCACCGAGCTACATCCCCAGTATCACCTCCCATTTTAAAAATCTTATACAGGCTCTCCCTAAGTTACCCAGGCTAGCCTTGAACTTTAGATTCTCCTGCCTCAGCCTCCCAGTAGCTGGGATTAGAATCTGTGCCACCACACCTCGCATCCTGCTCAGTTAAGTCCTCTACAATTAAGTCACAGCCTTTGGCAGCTGCCCTGAGCCAGAAGGTCCCTTTGGCAGATGCTGCTCTAGCCCATTCCTGCATCCCGGGCCCTCCCCCTCTTGTCCTTGCCCTTTTTCCTGTGCAAGAGGTGTCTGGCCTCCCTTAGACCAGATAGTCCCAGACCCTTGTATCCCATCCCATCACTCTTGTTGAAAGTCATGTCCGTTCATACGTTGAAAAGGGACCAGCCCATGGCACAGTACTAAAGTGACAAAACGAGTTTCAGGTAACTTAGTGCAGAAGTTCCCAGCCTTTTTGAATATAAGACCCCTTTGTCTTCTCTTATTAATTTATACTTATTTATACTCAAACACACATCTTCAACAATGATCACTATTTGGTCCATCTTATTGTTTTCATCCCTCGGCCTACACCTTATATTCACAGGAACAGAACAGGATGGTGAATCCTGCTTGTTTCCCAGTCCTGCCTGGTCCTCAGCCCACCAGCTTTCCTGTTGCTCATCTTACTTTGTGGTTTTTTTTTTTTTTTTTGTGTGTGTGTGTGTGTGTGTGGTATTTAGGGATTGAACGCACAACCTTGTGCTTTCCAGGCAAGCACTTTTTCCACTGAGTTATCTCCCCGGCCCGCTCATCTTACTTTGAAACAAACCCAAATAGATTTCACTAATTCAGTAGTTCAGTGTATATCTCTAAACAGTAATGACTTTTTAAAAAAAAAACCAACAAAAAACAGGGTCTCAGGGGCTGGGGAGATAGCTGGTAGAATAAGCACTTCCTTGGCAAGTGCAAGAGCCTAAGTTCAATCCCTGGTTCTGAAGAAAAGAAAAAAAAGAAAAGAAAAAGAAACAGAGTTTCCTGTGCACTTTGGGCTGCCTTGTAGCCCTCCGGCTGGTCTCAAAGG
>NW_004524668.1:2516905-2518550 GCF_000260255.1 Octodon degus
CATGTGGTGCTGGGGGATTGAACCGCGGTCCCTGTGCTTTGCTAAGCTTGTTCTAAGTAGGTGCTTTAGACCACTGAGCCATCTCACCAGCCCCTTGAGCATATTTTTAAAAAATCTTTTATTTATTTGTTTGGTACAGGGTCTTGCTACACAGCTCGGATTCATAGTGAGCCTCCTGTCTCAGCACCCCCAGTGCTGGGATTACGGGCATGCGCCACCACATGGTTTTGGTGTCGAGCAGCCAAGATTCCGGGGCCAGCACAGCATGCAGTGCCAGGGATCGACGAACCTGGGTCCTTGTGCTTTCCAGGCAGGCAGTTAGACAGCTGAGCTATCTCCCCAATCCTAACTTTAAATAGATATTCGTTTAAAATCCAGGCTCAGGGCTGGCCAGATAGCTCAGTGGACTAAAGCACTTGCTTAGGCTGAGTGTAGAGGCTGGGGTTCGTTCCCTGGCTTGCTGTGCTGGCCCTGTCCCCAGGGCGCGCTGAGAGGGCTGTTGAGACTAGGCATGGTGGAGCGTACCTGTAATCCCTGGGGTTGGGAGCCTGAAAACCGGAGAATCATTACGAGTCTGATCAATGTAGTGAGACCCTGTAGACCCTGTACTAAATACATAAAAATAAATAAATAAAATAAAATAAAATCTGGGCTCAGATAAGATTCATGTGTTGTCACTGTTGATATGTCATCTAAGTCCCTTCAAGATTTTCCTCCTGCAGCTGGAAGTGTGGCTCAGCTTACATGGTGGAGCGCTCGCCTGGCATGAGTAAGGCCCTGTGTGTTCCCATCAGCAGCATACTCAGAAGAAAGGGAGGGAGGGAGGGAGAGAGGGAAGGAGTGAGAAAAGAGAAAAAGAGATGCCCTCTTCTGCATCTTTTTTTGCTGTATTTAGGACAGGGTCTACAGGGTCTCACTACATAGATCGGACTCAGTGATTCTCCTGTTTTCAGCCTTCCAAGCTCTGGATTACAGGCGTGTGCCACCACGCCCAGTCTCAATCTCAGTCTCAGCGTGCCCCGGGGGCGGAGCTGGCATGCGGAACCCAGTTGCTGCGCTCTGCCTAAGCAGGTGCTTTAGTCCGCTGAGCTTTCAGGCCAGCCCTCGCCATCATTTTTATGTCTTGGTTTTGTTTTGTGTTTTGTTTGTACTGGGGGCCTTCACATTGAGGTATATGCCCAGCTGTTTAAAAAATTTTTTTTCTTTTGAGTCAGAGGCTAGATTGCTCAGGCTGGGCTCAGATGTACAATCCCTCTGCTTCCTATCCAGAATGCTGGGATTACAGGCATGTGCCTAGCCGTGTGTGTGTGTGTGTGTGTGTGTGTGTGTGTGTGTTACCAGGGATAGAACTTAGGACCTTGCGCTTGACAGGCAGGCACATATTAGCTTTATTGTTGTTTTGTTTTTTGGTTCACTTGTGAAAGAAACTGAATAGCAGCCAGAGGATATATAACTCAGTGCAAAGGACCTGGGTTCAATCCCCAGTACCAGGAAGGAGCTGAGGAGGGAAGGGAGGAAGAAAGGGAGGGGAAAAGAATGGACAGAGAAGGGGCTGGTGAGATGGCTCAGTGGTCTAAAGCACCTACTTGGAACAAGCTTGGCAAAGCACAGGGACCGCGGTTCGATCCCCCAGCACCACATGCCA
>NW_004524668.1:2518735-2519766 GCF_000260255.1 Octodon degus
AGGCCAGGCTGGGCTACGAAGTACTGTCCTATCTCAAACAATGAAAAATGAAACTAGGCGACCGCTCGTGCAATTTTCCAGTGCTGTGCCTGTTGCTTGCCACACCAGGCATAGTTGAGCAAGTCCACCCATATTGTGCGTTTCCTGTAAATTAGTTCTTAGAAATAGGAAGCCCCATTTTATTGGAGTTCATATGTCATTTATTAATGTTCTCAGCGTAACTTGGTTTCCTCATTCAAAAACCCTGACTTAAGGTACCCTGCACGTGTTTGATTGTATCTTCTTTCTGGACACCAGGCAGAGATCAAAGGAGCCGAGATTCCCACCTCACGGAGAAGGGCTTTGGAATGCCAAGGTCACAGGGGCTTTCCCACAACAGATGGTATTGATTGATTGAGAAATCTGGGTGAGGACAAAAAGCCACCTTCAATTCAAGCATGCTTTCAAAGAGTTCTGTGTCCTATTGATCCTAACAGCTGCGTGCACTTTTGGAATGTGGTCAGATGAATCTGTGACGCCCCCTTTTCCCCTTCTATGCGTGTTTCTGCTGGCTGAGTGTGAGACCAGCTGTATTGGGCCGAAGTGCACCAAGGGGCCCTGCCGGGATCTCTGGATCTCGCAGGTCTGAGCCTACGGGCTAGAAATGCACAAGGGAGCGAAACAGCTTGGATGGCGGCTCCCTGCTGGCTGAGTAAGCTTAGCGACTATCCTGACCTCTCTGAACCCACGGACTTATCAGCCAGACGGGAACAAAAATGGCTACCTTGGGGCTGGTGAGATGGCTCAGTGGTCTAAAGCACCTACTTAGAACAAGCTCAGCAAAGCATGGGGACCGCGGTTCAATCCCCCAGCGCCACATGCCAGCCAGCTCCGCCCCCTGGTGGGCGGAGCTGGCCACAAATAAAAATTTTTAAAAATTAAAAAAAAAAGATAAATGTTTAAAAAGAATGGCTACCTCAGGCTAGGGAAGTAGCTCAGTGGCATCAGTGCCTTCCTGGCAAGTGTAAGGTCCTGGGTTCAATCTCTGATAA
>NW_004524668.1:2520376-2524759 GCF_000260255.1 Octodon degus
GCTGTGTGACTTTCGTCCTCAAGGGGCATCATCGTGCTTCGAAGCAAAGATAGGAAGTGGTTTTTGCCTCCTGCACCAACTCCAATGTAGCCAGTAGAGGCTACCTGCAGAGCCATCTGAGGGGACAGCTTCAGATCCAAGAGCAGTGGGAAGAACGCTGTGCTCGATTAATGATGGGTGAAGTGGGCACGGGAAGTAGGGCAGTGGTGTCTATGCCCTGTATGAGAATGGTTGCGAGGAATGAATGCCTCATAGTGAAATTGAATCTGCATGTCCCAAGGCCTTAGTACTAACAGCTCTGCCCACTTGTCGGGTTGCCATGGTAACCCCCGCTGGCACCGAGAAACCACAGGAATGAAGAATGGGTCCTATTGATGCATCTTGACCCAGGAGGGAGGGCATGCAGAAGGCCCTTCTAGGCAGAGCAACTGGGCACGGGCTGAGGGATGCCATCTGTGGTCTTTTGCTTGCAGAGACCACAAATCAGAGAGCCAGAGCACAGCGAGTAGGGGCACAAAGAGCAGAACCAGCAGCTGGAATTCAGGCCTTGTGTTGGCCTTGTCTGGCTGGGCAACTTTACCCATCATGCCCAGGGCCTGCCTGGGCCCCTGAATGGAGCCGCTGACTTTTAGCTTTGAAAGCTCTCTTGGGCTGGGGAGTTGGCTTAGTGGAATAAGCGCTTCCCTGTCAAGTGCAAGGGCCGGAGTTCAACCCCCAGTTCCCAAAAAAAAAAAAAAAAAAAAAGAAAGCTCTCTCAGTGGCCTCAGTTTCTGTCCAAAGCCAGAGCCCAAGTCCTCCTACACCTGAAGCTCTTGAGTTCTCTGAGCGGTGAAAAGCTCGTTCCTCCTACGGGAACATCCTCTCTTTGACCTGAAATCTGTGTGTCTTCCTAATTTCTGCCTCTTGAGTTTTGGGACCTTCTCCAGGGCCAAGCTGAGCACATGGGTGTTCGTATCAGTAGGACATTTGGCGAGGTTGTAGTCGGGTTCCCCTCTGCTGTCAACCTAGTTTTCTTTGGATAGGTCTCGCTGTGTCCCTCCCTGCTCCCTCCCGATTCCAGGGGACAGCCAGGAGTACGATGGAGCTTGGTGAGTTGGCATTGAGGTTCAGAGGCAGATCCAGTCCTCAGTCAAAGCAGCCCCTCCCCCCAGCCTTTGTAGGGTTAGCTTGGCAGTATGGACGGGGCGTTGGCTCCACGATTGGCCAGTCTTGGGTTTCAGTCACATCTCCGCTGCTGTTCATCAGGTGTTACCTGGACATCTTCCCTCTCCTGGCACCTGTACTCATACAGTGAGCGTGGGATGCCGACTGACTTCGCAGGGGCCTGGGCGAGGGGACAACCAGAGCAGGAGCACTGTGCCAGCTTGGCCTTGCAACTGGCCTGTGGCAGAGGCTCTGCTGTGGGCCTTCTGCGCCTGTGGTTCTCGTATCTTTCTCAAGAGGCTCTCGGAGGTGGGGGCACCGGTGTGTCTAAGGAGTCCAAGGACAGTTGAGAAATTCCTAAACCAAATTCAGTTTTGAAATACATAACCTTTTAAGCTATCAGGCAATTTATCTATGTGATTCATTTCTTCTCCCCATTAACCTTATGTGGTAGGAACTTTTTTTTTTTTTTTTTTTGCAATTTATCTATGTGATTCATTTCTTCTCCCCATTAACCTTATGTGGTAGGAACTTTTTTTTTTTTTTTTTCTGGAACCGGGGATTGAACTCAGACCCTTGTGCTTGCCAGGGAAGCGCTTATTCCACTGAGCCATCTCCCCGGCCCCAGCCATCTCCCCGGCCCCTGTGGTAGGAACTTTTATCATCCTCGTTCCATGAAAGGAGAAACTGAGGTATAGAAAGATCGCACGATGGGCTGGGGAGATAGATCGATGGCCTAAGTGCCTGCCTGGCAAAAGCAAGGTCCAGAGTTCGATCCCTGGTACCGAAGGCCATGCCAACCCTGGAACTTGGGTGTACTGTGCAGGCCCAGGAACCGGGCATGGTGGCGCATGCCTGTAATCCCAGCACTAGGGGAGGCCGAGACAGGAGGATCACTATGAGTATGAACTGCATAGTGAGACCCTGTATCCAAAAAAAAAAAAAAAAAAAGGAAGGAAGGTCACATGTCGAGTACGTAACTGAACCTAACCCAAGCAGTTTGGTAGTGTTAGACACTTATACCCACAATGATGCACTGCGCTCTGAGGGACGGATTTAGACTGGTGATACCCAAAGTTTCAGGTATGTCACTGTCACCTGGAGACTTGTTAAACCAAGGGATGCTGGGACCCCGCTCCCTAGATCTCTGATTCTGCTGGAAAATTGGTACTTCTAACAAGTTCTCTGCTGATGCTGCTATGGCAGGGAACTTTTTAAAAATTTATTTATTTACTTTTTTTTTTTTTTTTTTTTTGCGGAACCGGGGATTGAACTCAGGCCCTTGTGCTTGCCAGGCAAGCACTTATTCTACTGAGCCATCTCACCAGCCCCTTATTTTTTTTATTTTTTTAAGACAGGGTGCTATGTAATTCTTGCTGGCCATGAGCTCAGCATGTAGCCTAGGCCACCTCAAACTCACAGCGATCTTTCTGCCTCAGCCTCCCAATTGCAGATCCCAGGTGTGTGCCACCACACCCAGCCAAGGAACCTGACTGCAAGGGACTAAATAGGCCCACCTGGACCCAGAGGCTGGTTCTTCCCTCACCCTTGCCTAGCTTTCCTTGCTTTCCTTTCTCACTACTGGTGCAAAATATCTAACATCCATTTATGAAGGAGAGGTTTATTTTGGTTCATTGGACGGCAGAGGGGCATCACAGGGGAAGGTGCTCTGCCTAGGACAGTCAGGAACCCAAGAGAGAAGGGAGGAGGTGGGAAGGAGATACACCCTTCCGGGTCACACCCCAGGGACCCCCCACTGGGCCCCACCTCCTAGCAGCAAGTCAGCTGTCTGCCCCCAAAAGCTAGCCTATGCACACACTGGATGACAGATGGATCCAAGCCACAACAGCCCTGACCCGGAATGAAGGCCGACCTTGCCCAAGGGCAGTAAACATCCGCAGACCCCCGTGTTTGCTTGGAACCCACGCCCTTCCTTGCCGCTGCCTCCCCAGCCTCTCGAGCCCGCAGGAGATTCTGTGAATTAGCAGAGAATGGATTTCTCACCGTGTTAAAGAAGAGATGGACGGGACCGGGTTGTCTAGTGTTACCCAGGGTTGTAGGTGGGGGATGGGCTAGAACCTCGCTCCTGACTGCGCTGTCTTCAGTGTCCGGAAACCTCTCGGCTTTCCCCGCTTCCCCAGCCCCTGCCCGAGATTCCCCTTTGAAGCGCGACTTCTTTAGCCTCAGTCTTTGAGCCCTGTCCCGCCACAGGATAAATGTTACTGATCGCTTCTGCCTCCGTGGGAAAGGCGTCTCCTGAGAAAGGAGATCTCCCCCGGCTCGCTGCCCCTGATGATGGACGCTTGAATCTGTGTTCTTAAGCGTCGGGAAAGCAGGTGCCGTGTCCTCTGTGTCACCAGACTCTGGCTACAGGCCTGATTGAAAGAGGACCAGGAACTCGGGTTGGAACGAGCACACGTGGCCCTGTTCTCCCCAGAGCCAACCTGTCTCCTTCAGATGCTGCTCTTAGAATTCAGCCACGCCGCCCCTGCACAGGGCACGTCTCTCCTCCCTCTGCCTGTGCGGGCCCTTCAGTCCATGCGGGGAAAGCCCCTCTGCTTCCCACATTGCACTGCTGTGTGACTCTTCCCCCCCACCCCCCCATGCTGCAGGGCCTCAGGGCTAGGATTGTGTCTTTTTCTTTTTTACAGCACATGCGCAGTACACAGTGATCGCGTTCCTCGTGCACCACACATCTTAATTCTTTTATCCACCCTCTTTCCCTCCCTTTACTATTGGTCCCCTTTTCTCTTGCAAAAGATCGCCTCCTTGTTTGCTGTTATCTAGCTTTTATTTTGCTCTTATATTTTAGATTTCTCATATAAGAGAAACCATGCTATAGTTAAGCATGTGTGTCTGATTTTTAATTTTTTATATGTATTTAGTACGGGGTCTGCAGGGTCTTGCTACACAGGTCGGACTCATAGTGATCCTTCTGTTTTCAGCCTCCCAAGAGCTGGGGTTACAGGCGCACGCCACCATGCCCAGTCTCAGTGCGCCCCCTGGTGGAGCCAGCACGGCACGCGGGATGGGGGAGGATCGAACCGGTCTGTACCTCAGCCTAAGCAGGTGCTTTAATCCGCTGAGCTATCTGGCTAGCCCATGTGTGTCCGATTTAATGACTCATGCTTATCCTTCTTTATGGTAGTGTAGTACTCCATTATGTATAAACTCTACATTTTCTTTATCCATTCATCTGTTGATGGGAGTATTGGCTACTTTCCTACTTTCAAGTCAGCC
>NW_004524668.1:2525229-2537835 GCF_000260255.1 Octodon degus
GTTCTCCCCAGCCCCTTTTATATAAATTCTAAACGTTAGTCCAGGGAATAGCTGGCAAGGGGGTTTTCTCATTCTGTCGGTTGTCTCTTCACTCGGTTGTTTCCTTTGCTGGGCAGAAACTTGGATCTGATGCGATCTCACTTGGTGATTCTTGGTACTATTTCTTGTTTCCTGGGGGTTCTGTTCAGGAAGTCCTTGCCTACACCTGCACCTACACCTGCATCCTTAAGACTCTCACAGGTTTTACCTTCTAGCAGATGAGACCATGTCCTTCTTTTCCCACGGTGTGAGCATGGAGTGGAGAATCAGACTCGGCCAAAGAAAAATGAATGAGTAGCTATATGTGCTTGATCTCTAAGAGCCGTAGAGACAGGCACGATAGTTTGTTGGGATGCTGTTTCCTGATATCGGTCTGACAAGGGCATTGAAGGACAATCTGGGGGTGGTGGAGGTGACTTACCTGCCAGTACCAGTTAGAGCTTGTTTGGTCACAAGTGACAGAATACCCAGAAAGCTGTGGCTTAGATAAGAGATATTTGTTTCTCTTTCCTGTGAAAGTTCACAGGGAAGCAGTTCAGGGCTGGCAGATTAAATCTTCCCTCCCCAGGGACAAGTTTTGTATTTTTTTGCTCTACCATCCACAGCAGATAGCTTCCACCTTATGATCTAAGATGACTGCTTGAACCTCAGACATCACTCATGTGTTGTAGGCCAGGCATTATGATACATACCCGAATCCCAGTTACTTAGAAGGGGGAGGCAAGAGGGTCACATATTTGAGAACAGCCTGAACAACTGAACAAAACAGAGTCTCAAAACAGTTAAAAGGGCTAAGATGCAGCTCAGTGGTAGAATGGTTATGTAGCATGCACAGAGCCCTGGGTTCAGTCCTTAGAAACACACACACACACACACGCACACACGCACACTCAAATATAGCCTAATCAGAAGACAGGAAAGAAATTCCTTTTTTCCTTCTGTTTCAAAAATAGACATTAGAGTTGGGTGTGGTGGTGCACACTTGTGATCCCAGCTACTCAGGAGGCAGAGACAGGAGGATTGCAAGTTTCAAGCCAGCCTGGGCAACTTGGGGAGAATCCAAATTTTAGAAAATAAGCACTTTTAAAGACAGAGAGTATAGCTCAGTAGTAGAGTACTCCTGGGTTCAATATTTAGTACCACCAATAAATGAATAGATGACAGAGAGACAGACAGGAAGATGGTTGGGTGGGTGGGTGGATGGATGGATGGATGGATGGATAGGTGGGTGGATGGATGGACTGATAAGATAGTAAATATGAAGACTTTATCTTTTAGAGCAGTTTTAGGTTCACAGTAAGAGTAAGTTGGAGGTAGAATCCTCTCATGCACGCAGCCTTCCCTACTGTCAGCACTCACACTGCAAACCATTTATTTACCTAAGCATTTCTTGAGCACCCTCTATAGGTCAGGCCCACACATCTACCTTCTGGGGATTTTTCTATGTCTCTTTGAAAATCGTGTTCTTAACCTATGCTCTCTTTAAGAGTGAAGTCATAGCATCTTCAATTGATTGATCACCTTCTAGCTTTCCAAGTCACAAGGTGGGCCTGAAGGGATGTGGCAAACATGCTCCCCTGTCTGCATCTTTGGGCACCACAGAGATGTCCACGTTTCCTCTTCAGGTTTTTGCCTCTTCCGTAGGAAGCATTTAGTTCTTTGTCTACTCAGATGCCCTCTCATCAATTCCTGATGCCTTGACTTTGTTTCTCCAGCTCGGGGATCGGCCTCCCCTGGTCCCCAATCTGAAGGGCTCTATAGTTTGTGGCCAGGCAGGAACATGCAGAAGTGCCTGGAATCCGACAGGTCACCCTAGCAGCAGCAGTGGCAGCCGGTGATGATGCCAGCCATAGGCACAGTCCTCGGGGACACACCTGCACCCAGCTCCAGCCTTCCCATGAATCTCAGAGAATCCACATAAGCACCCCAAGAAGTAGGCCTTGTGCCCCGTACATACAGACAGCGCATCAGGAAGCTCAAGAGCGCAGGCAACCCTCTCAGGGTCACAGAGCATGTGGGCAGTGAGGCCGAGTCTCAAAACCAGACACCCCTCCTCCAGAGCTTGATGTATACACCCTACTTTGGACCCCTTTGGACTCTATCCCCGTTTGAGCCACTGTTTGAAGCAAGCTGAGGCTAGAGTCATTGAGGGCCGGGTGTGCGGGTGGGCCCCTGGGCCAGTGCCGTGGGAGCCCAGCTCTGCTGCTACCCAGCCTTGAAGCTCTGGGCAAGGGCCTGCTCCATCGGCCTCAGTTTCCTGCTGTGGCCCTGTGGACCTCCTGCAGCTCTGATCTGCTGTACTTTCCAGGTGCACCGGGTAGCAGCTCCAGGAGCAGAGAGGGAATGGAGAGGTTTCCTACTGAGCAGAGCCCGCCTGGGCAGCTGCACCCCATTTCTGGCTTTTCCATCTGTCTGTGTCCCACTTTGGGCTTGTCCACTGTCCCTCCCACTTGTCTATTCTAGTGCACACCCATCCAGGGTGCCCAGCCAGCCCTTTACTCCTTGACCTCAAGGGGCTGCTTAGTGAGCCTGGTGCCCCCCACCTTGTCTTCTGGGAACACAGGGAAGTCCATGTTTCGTCCTCTGCATATTCATCAGATGAGGGATCCCGCCCACAGCTTCATGAGCCCACAAAAGCAGACAAGGCACTAACGCTCACGACGCAAACAGCTCTGTCTAGACTAAACTGAGGGTCCAGCCTAGGTCTGCATCACCCCGTTGGGCCACACGCCTTTGAATCACTGCGTTTCCATGACTGGCATTAGTGGTGGCGAGAAAGTCCATGGTCTTCTTGGTACCACTGGTCTCTGGCTTCTGTGTGGTCCAGTGGAAGAGAATGATCTGTTTGTGTTTGTTGGAGGCTATACAACGGAGGAGGAGTAGAGTTTAGAGGGCAGCAGGATTCTGTGTGACTCTGGAGGGTGGGATCGTGGTGTCCATAGTCTCAACCAGCCCAGATTTCTGACCGTGACCACACTCTCTTCCAGGTGCTTGAAGGAGACCAGGCCATCCTGCAGAGAATCAAAAAGGCCGTGCGGGCCATCCACAGCTCTGGCCTTGGTGAGTGAGTTTGCTTGGTGCCCTGAGCCTGCATGGAGCAGACTCTAAGCCCTCTGCCACCCCTGCAGGCCATGTGGAGAACGAGGAGCAGTACCGAGAGGCTGTGGAGGCCTTGGGCAACAGCCACCTGTCCCAGAACAGCCACGAGCTGTCCACAGGCTTCCTGAACTTAGCTGTGTTCACCCGGGAGGTGGCCGCGCTCTTCAAGAATCTGGTGAGGCGCCTGCCCTTTCCTTGACCGCCCTCAGGCTATGCTCAGAAAGTCAGTTTTGTCCCTTCTTTGGATTTGCCCTTGACCTCTGACCCATGACCTGGGGTCTTTTTCCAGCTCTGACTCACCATTTGCATTCTCACGCTTTTTCCCTGACTTCTTGCCTAATTCTTCTCTTTTTTGTTCTTTTCTTTCTTCACCCTGGAGCAGAGGGGGTCTCATCATTGCCTCTCCTCACCTCTGTTTGTCCTCTGCTTTCCCAGTGGTGCCTGCTTCACCTTCAGATCCTACAATTGCCTCCAACTCCATAGGTTGGTTGGTCCCACACATGGCCTGGTGGCCTCCAGTACCCCCTGACGGCCTCCTGAGTGACTGTCTCCGTCCTTTCATTCCCCACCCTGGGGCTGCCCCGTAATACTAGCCTCGTGCATAGACTGGCCCAGAACTCAGGACTTCCCATCCATGAGCTCCTCTCATCCTGGTGCATGGCACTGTGGGGCTGGTACAGTTGTCCCATTTCACAGCCTAGGAATCTGGAACATGGGCAGCGTGGTGCATGAGGCCTTCCGCTGCACTGGAACCCAGGTTGTCCAGCAGCACCGGGCTGTACTGCCTCCTGGAAGAGCCTCACCTGCCTCCTCGGCCGTGTGGCACTGGACTGGCCACTCATTCCACTCCTGCTCAGGGTCCTGCCTGGCTTGCAGGGCCTGCGTCAGCTCCAGAGGCAGTGTTCATGGTCAAGCACTGCCTGTGAGTTCCCCTCTAGCTTAGAGTCCCTGCTCTGCTGTTCTGGAGGTTACATCACCAATTTGCCTAAGTCCCAGTTCTCTCTTATCTGTTACAACTGGGTGACAGTGGTACCCACCTCACAGGAAGGAAGTTCAGGGCCCATTCCACACAGGACCTCCATAACTGGTGACTAACTTGGTGTCAATTGAACCTGTGACCTCCTCTGCCTTTGGCACTCCTCTCCCTGTTCCATTGACACTAGTAAGCTCTGAGGATTGGTTTCCTGGTGGCCGTTGTCCTGGAAGCTGATTGTACAGAAGAGAGTCAGGGACTGCCTCAGAGAGCCACAGTCTCTTGGGGTAGACCGGAGCTGAGGGATGACGTAGCCGTATCAATGTTGTGGGACGAACTTGAGGCCCAGTGGGTGGGTTTAGCCTACGACAGCCGTGTTCAAGAAATGGATGCTCAACCCAGATCAGCAGCGGTGCTTTAGAGGGCTTCCTGGAGGAGGGGAGACCCAAGCTGTGTCTTGAGAGGTAGGTTGACTATTAGGCCTTTATTAATTACTCTTCTCTCATTGCTGGGACAAATACCCGACACTCAAAATGAGAGAAGGAAAAGTTCATTTGGCTCACAATTACTGGAGTTTTCACAGTTTAAAACATCCTGAGGGCTGGTGAGATGGCTCAGTGGTCTAAAGCACCTACTTAGAACAAGCTTAGCAAAGCACAGGGACCGCGGTTCGATCCCCCAGCACCACATGCCAGCCAGCCCCACCGCCTGGTGGGCTGAGCTGGCCACACACACACACACTCACACACACACAAATAAATAAATAATTAAAAAAAGAAAACATCCTGAATTATGTAGCAAGACCTCAGAACCTTATTTGCTCAGGAATCAGGGTCAGTGTCGAAAACGTCAGCCTGCACTAGGCGGCCTCAATTGCAGACAGCGTGGCCCGAGCTACAGGTTCTGAAGGAGAGGCTAAGGCACCCCAGTGTCCAGGATGACTCTCTCTGCACCTTAGAGAGACTGCAGGCCTGGGGTGGGGGCAGAGCACATGCTGCCAGGTTAATGGTTCAGGCCTCTGGAGCCCCGCCCTGGTCTTCTGGCCTCACCCATCAAGGTGCTCCCTGCTCCTTGAGCCACAACCATCCCATGATTCACATGAGGCTTTTGGGGGACAACTAGATACAAACCATCACAAGGCCTCTTTGAGTTGTCAAAAACAAACCCAACTCAATCCAACTTAATTTTTTTTTTTTTACAAGGGAATTTATTGGCCTCTGTAACAGAAAGGCCAGGGGTGCAGCTGGTTTATGCTCGGTCCCTTTCTTAATTTCTCTGTCTCTGCTCTGTGGAGAAGACAGACCAGCTACCTTGGAGTGTATCTCACTAGCAGGAAGACAGTCTTTCCTCCATGGCTGCAAGGAAAAAAAAATCCCAGGGAGGATCATGATTGGCTGTCACATGCCTGTGCCTGACCCAATCACTAGCCCTGAGGCAGGTGCTCTGGTCAGATTGGCTGCTGTGGGTTTCCCACAGAAAGGGGATTTTCTTAGCATTGGAAGGGAAGCCACCAAACTGGCCAGGTTGTCCTGAGAGTCACACAGGAGAATGGAGGTGAATCCTGGTGAGGAGCAGAGGGGAGACTGACCACGGAATTATGGAGGAAATCTGACCTAGAGTAGAGAGGCGATTCCAAGGCAGTCAGAGCTGCTACTTCGCTATCCCCTGCCTACCCCTCCCATCATCGCTTTCTCTTTCTTTCCCTGCTTCCTGCACCCTCATGGTGTGCCTTTTGATATTTCACTGTGCTGAGGCCCTCGGGACTGAACAGTCACCAAAGCTGGAGTGGGGTCTGTTTTTTCCAGGTTCAGAACCTGAACAACATTGTCTCTTTCCCGCTGGATAGTCTGATGAAGGGGCAGCTGCGGGACGGGCGGCAGGTGAGTCTGCGTAGGAAGTGGGGACAGAAGCAGAGAAGAGATGACACAGGGGAGGCAGGGTTGGGCGGAAGGTGAGGCCCAGAGGGGCTGCTGAGTGTGGCCCCTCCGTACTGCTGCCCGGGGGGCCTGAGGACCTGGCTGCCCTACTGCTCCTCACAGCCTGTGAGGTTGGGTCTGTAGGTGCTCGGGTCCCCATCTGCACGCCCCAGAAGAAGGCTGAGCCACTTGTGATTTCCATAGCTCGTGTGTCGAGGAGCCAGGGTGGGAATCCGGCTGCTCTCTGCACCTGGCGGCCCCAGTCAATGCCAAGCGGAGCTCAGAGAAAGTGACAGACTAATCTCCCTGGGCACTGTGCCCCCGAAGGCCCAGAGGAGGAGCTGTCCCCATCTAGAGGGTTCTTTCTCTTTCCCGAACCAGACAGGTAGCTTTTTCTCTGTGGAAGCCAGAGCTGTTCAGAAGGGGATGAGCAGCCCAGCTGGAGGAGGCCCAGGCCAGGGAGCAGCCAAGTCTCATTGGCTTGCTGTGCAGCCTTGGGGAGACTTCTCAACCTCTCTGTGCATAAGGTTTCTTAACCGAAACAATTTCTGGTGAGAGGGTGATCTGCACCAGGCAAGAGAAAATGGTGGAATGAAGTTAGGAGAGGAATTTGTCCTTCATCCTCCATCCTCATCCTCACGGTCTATCTCCACCCTCTGAGGGACAGGGGTTGGCTGGAGAAGAGCTCTGAGCAGTGGAGGGAACCTAGGGGCAGGGTCACCCTAAAGATAGCAGAGCTTGCTGATCAGCCCAGAGTGCAGGCTTCCCTTTGAGCAAATTGTTCTGTTAAATGCAGGATTCCAAAAAGCAGCTGGAGAAGGCATGGAAGGACTATGAAGCCAGAGTGTAAGTGGCTGTGGCCGGGTGGTTTGTCCGGGAGGGAGTCATTAGTGCCGCAGCAGGAGACAGATGTGGAGGCCCCCCTCCCTGTCTCCCACACACTCAGACATTACTTTCCGAGGGACCCCAGTTTTGTCCACGTGCTAGTGAGCTGCAAGGTGCAGTGTGTGATCCCACCATTGTTACTAAACCAACCTCCTGCAAAGGGCTGGAGGGTGTTGGTGGGAGCTGTAAGGTACCTATAGAGTCTCACCCCCAGCCACTTAGGTTAGAAGTGGTTCCCTTCCCCGCCTGGGGCTGCTGAGAAAGGCAGCCAGGCTCTGCGCAGGGACCAGGGCTATCTAGGCTGTTTCAAGCGCAGGTCAGCCTCGGGTCTTAAGATAGGCCTAGTGATTCTGTGCAGGGTCTGAGTGGAGATGGAAACAGCCCGGATAGTACACCCAGGGCTTTGGATCTCTTTGAGCCAGAACTGGGCCCATATAACACATGATGGCCCGAGAGGCAGAACTCAGACGCCTGCCCCTAGTATTTCCTCCGACCAGGTTGTGATCTTGAGCAAGACATGTCCCTTCTCGGGCCTCAGCTGTGTCGTCTGAGAGATGCTCCTGGGCTGTGACTTCTTATGAAAGACAGCATGACTTCTGTCATCAGATGGGGGGATGCAGGCAGGGCAGGAAAGATGGAACCCATCTGAGCACAAATGTTGGTTACCAGAGCTGCCCCTGAGGCTCTAGTGCACCCAGAGTGGGGTTCAAATCCTGACTCCACACCTCACAGCTGCGTGACTTGAATTAGTGATGACTTATTTCAGCCCATAATTTTCTCAGGTTATAAAAGGGGAAAGGGCTTAGGATAGTATCCACCATGTCTTCTGTGTACTAAGTCTTCTCTACGTGGTCTTTCATTTAGATATAGACAAGGATCCCCATTTTTCAGATGGGGAAACTGAGGCTCAGAGGATGAAAAACAGCCAGTAAACAGCAGAGCTAATTTTTTTTTAAAGTGTATTTAGTACAGGGTCTACAGGATCTCACTACATAGATCAGACTTGTGATTCTCCTGTTTTCAGCCTCCCAAGCACTGGGATTACAGGAATGTGTCACCACGCCCAGTCTCACTTGCCCATTTCAGTGTGCCCCAGGGTGGGGCTGGCACAGCATGCCAGGGATTGAACCCAGTCACTGCACCTGCCTTCGGCAGGCATTGTAGTTTGTTGAGCTATCTGGCTGGCCTGGGTCAGGTTACTTTTTTTTTTTGGCAGAACCGGGGATTGAACTCAGGCCCTTGTGCTTGCCAGGCAAGCACTTACTCTACTGAGCCATCTCCCTGGCCCCTCAGGTTACTTTTAACTACAGAGATGGAAGGTATTTTCAAAACAAAACAAAACCCAAAAAGGGCCGAGAAGATGGCTCAGTGGAATAAGTGCTTCCCTGGCAAGCACAAGGGCTTGAGTTCAATCCTCGGTTCTGCAAAAAAAACAAAACAAAAAAGTATTTTTACTCTTACCTAAAAAGAAAAGAACAGGGGCTGGTGAGATGGCTCAGTGGTCTAAAGTACCTACTTAGAACAAGCTTAGCAAAGCACTGGGACTGCGGTTCAATCCCCCAGCGCCACATGCCAGCCAGCCCCGCCCCCTGGTGGGCTGAACTGGCCACACACACATACACAAATAAATAAAATTAAAAAAACAGCCAGGTGTGGTGCACACTTGTAATCTCAATACTTGGGCAGCTGAGGCAGGAGAATTACTTTAAATCTGAGGCCAAACTGGACTAACTAGTGAGTTTAAGGCCAGCCTGAACTACATAGCATGACCCTGTTAGAGACAGAGACAGGGAGAAAAGGGGAGGGGAAGGGAGGGGAGGGGAGGGGAGGGGAGGAACAGTGGCACAGGTCTGGAACCCCAGCTACTCCAGATGCTGAGGCAGGAGGATCACAAGTGTGAGTCCAACTTGTAAAAAAACCCTTTTTTTTTTTTTTTTTTTTTTTTTAAAAAAAAAAAAGGGGGGGGTAGGGGCCGGGGAGATGGCTCAATGGAATAAGCACTTCCTTGGTGAGCACAAGGGCCTGAGTTCAATCCCTGGTTCTGCCAAAAAATAAAGGGGGGGGGGTGAGGGGCTGGGCCTGGTGGTACACACCTGTAATCCTAGCACTTGGGAGGCTCTATCAGGAGAATTGCTATGAGTTTGAGGCCAGCCTGCGCTACAGAGTGAGTTCAAGCCAGCCTGAACTGCACAGCAAAACTCTGTTTCAGAAAGACAAAAAATGGGGAGTGGGTGGTGGGTATAGCTCAGTGTGATGGCCTTGGGTTCGATGCGGAAGGGGTGTGGGTATGTATTTGAGTGAATGAGTAAGAAAACAGGCTAGGGAGATGGCTCAGTAGAATAAGTACTTGCCTGGCAAGTGCAAGGGCCTGAGTTCAGTCCCCGGTTAAAAAAAAGAAAGAGGGCCGGGGAGATGGCTCAGTGGACTAAATGCTTCCCTGGCAAGTGCAAGGGTCTGAGTTCAATTCCCAGTTCTGCCAAAAAATAAATAAATAAATAAAAGATTTTGGTCAGTCAAATAGCTCAGCAGATTAAAGCACCTGCAAGTAGGCTCAGGGGCCTGGGGTTCCATCCCTGGGCCTGCTGTGCCAGCCCCACCCGCCGGGTGCGCTGAGATGGCAATTGAGACTGGGCGTGGTGGCATGTGCCTGTAATCCCAGCTCTTGGGAGGCTGTAAACAGGCAGATCACTACAAGTCCAATCTAGTAGTGAGACCCTGAACACCCTGTAGACTCTTCCCTAAACAAACAAACCAAAAAGAACAGTGCCAGGGGCCGGGAGATAGCACAGTGGTAATAAGTGCTTGCCTGGCAAGCACAGAGTCCTGAGGTCCATCCCTGGTACTACACAAAGAAAGAAGGAAAGAGAGAGAGAGACAGAGAGGGAGGGAGGGAGGGAAAGAAAGAAAAGAAAGGTGCCAGGAGACTCAGCCAGAAAGATCAAAGTTTGAGGCTAGCCTGGACAATTTAGCAAGACCCCTGTCTCAAAATAAAATAAGGGCTGGGGATGTAGCCCAATACGTAGGTCCTGGGTTCAATCCCAGTACCAACAACAAGAAGACAAGAGTAAAGGTTTGCTTTTTGTGGTGCTGGGGATCAAACCTAAGGCTTGTGCTGCTGGGTGGATGTGCTGCTAATGGCTGTGCGTTCCCAGCCCACAGCAAGGGGTCTGAGGGTTGCGTGGGACAGTCCTCCGGCTCACAAGGAGGAAAGCACTCCGCAGTGCTGTAACTCACACATCTGTAATCCCTTGCAGCCAATCAGCATTGGTCATCCAAGTTCCACCTGGCCCTTACCTGAGACTGTCATGTCCTACTCCCAAACCCTTTCCATTGTTTTTGGGCTGAAGAACTTCACATGGCCTGGACCTGGTTGGAAGGGGCCTGGGGCTTGTTGGCCCCAGCCAGCACCCCTCCCTTGCCCTGTCCCTCTCTGCGTGGTCCCCTGAGTTTGCTGCATCCTCCCAGGGAAAAGGCTCATGTATTATTGTATGGTCTCCATGTAGTAGGTCATTAATCAAGGGGAGGACCAAAGGATGGTGGGTGGGAGAAGGGCTGGGGAGAGTGTCTCTGATCGCTCTTCCCTTGCTACCCAGGGCCAGGCTGGAGAAGGAGCGGGAACGGGCCAGGGTGACAGGAGGGGTTCCTGGGGAGGGGGCCCAGGACACACAGCGAGAGCGCCGCATCTTCCAGCTGCAAATGTGCGAGGTAAGGGTATCCAGTATGAGGAGGGGGCTGGATGTGTCTTCTTGTAGCCCCTTCATGAGTCCCCAGGGGCCCAGTCACAGGCTCAACTCAGGTCCTGGCCATGTGGCCTGTGAGATGTCACCAAGGATCAGTTACTGCCAAAAAAATTAGCCTGAGGGGTGTAGACCAAGCCTTCCCAGAGTTGCCATCTGCTTGCGTCGCCATCTTGCCCCGCCCTCCTGCAGTACCTGCTGAAAGCTGGGGAGAGTCAGATGAAGCAAGGTCCTGACTTCCTCCAGAGCCTCATCAAGTTCTTCCATGCCCAGCACAAGTGCGTATCTCCTCATCCCACCCTCAGCCCGTAGAGTAGTACAGCAAGGCGCCTCTCCAGGGGCTGGCAGGGCCACATAACTTTCACAGTTCATTTCTATCAAGTGCCCATATTTCAAGCACTAAGGACTCCACATATGTGATTTCCCTCAGTCCCCCAACTTCCTGTGGCAGGTGGTAGTTATTACCCCCATTTTACAGATGAGAAAACTGAGGCCCAAGCTAGTAAGAGAGGTCAGAACCCAGACACTTGCCCCTGAATGTCCATCATATCATATGCCCCTGGGTGCCCTGTGGCCCTCACAGCACCTTCCACCACACTGTGGCTTCATCTTCATTTTCGTTTCTCTCTGGATCCACCTTTGGCCTCTGATGCCTCTCAGCTTTTTCCAAGATGGCTTGAAGGCAGCTCAGAGTCTGTCTCCCTTCATTGAGAAGCTGGCAGCCTCGGTGCATGCAGTAAGTTGGGCCTCGGCCTTGGGGGTGTGGTCAGCCCATCCTTCGGGAAAATCTGTGGGTGCGGGTGAGCCCTGCTGCCTGGCCTGGCGCATCTGCTGTCTGGCCACAGCTCCTGCCCTCCTGTCCATAGCTGCACCAAGCCCAGGAGGAGGAGCTACAGAAGCTGAGCCAGCTCCGGGACTCCCTTCGAGGGTCGCTTCAGCTTGAAAGCAGAGAGGTGAGAGCCTGAATCTTCCCCACAAGCTGCCCCTCCCCAGGGCACTGGGGAGAAGGGAGACAGGCTGGACCCCAGCGCAGGGTGCTCCTCCCAGTCCAAGGCCTCCTTTGCATGTCTAGGGGCCGGAGCACCTGAGACGGAAGAACTCTGGGGGTGGCTACAGCATCCACCAGCACCAAGGCAACAAGCAGTTTGGGACAGAGAAGGTGGGCTTTCTGTACAAGAAAAGTGATGGGTGAGTAACTTTGAAAACTTAGTTAACTGCCTAGAGGGACTATTTTTTATCATTTATGTGAACCCTCAAGGTTCCAGGCCCTTCCACTCTGGCAGTGCAAAATCATCTAAGGACACCTGCGCATGTGCACTTTTGCTAAAGGCTACTAGTTGTTCTAGTTGAAGAGCAGCAGCTAAGAATTACTGAGCACTTACTGCATCCACCCCCTGATCAGCCACATATACTGAGTATGCCTTGATGTGAAAAATGCCCATTGTGTCCTGCTTCCTGGTGGGGGGAAAAAAGGGAAATAGAGAAAGGCTGATAGTTCTTCATTGCTGTGATCAAGTAACCTGAGAAAGACACCTTAAAAGTGGAAAGATTTATCCTAGTTTAGGGTTTCACAGGGTTCAGTCCATAGTCTACTGGTTGATGCCTGTGAACTTGAGGGAAGGTGGAAAATCACAGAGGAAGGGTGGAGTAGAACAAAGCTGCTCACCTTAGGGAAGGAGGCCAGAGACCAGATGGAGTCCCCAAGGCCACACCCCAGACCCACTCCCTTCAGCTAGGTCCCACCTCCTCTTCTATTACCTCCCAATAAGGCCATCAGATTATGATTGTATCAACGGAGTCACGCCCTGATGAAGCTAGAGAGCCCTTATGATCTGCCAGGGCCCTAAAGCCCCACCTTGGTGCCCATGAGACTTCTGGTGCCTGTTTTAGATCTAAACTGTACAAGAAAAGCGACGGGTGAGTGACAGGCCATTAGAGGATATAGTCATGTTTCCAC
>NW_004524668.1:2538136-2538760 GCF_000260255.1 Octodon degus
CGCGAGCTGGGTGTGCGCTTCTCGCGCATGCAGTGTAGGGAGAATCTGCCCAAAAGATGCTTCACACAAGATCTGATGTTCCCAGCACGGCTGGATCTCTCCCAGTCCACTGTTGGCAAGAGCTATTATTTCACATTTTTGAGATAGAGTCTCAGTCCCTGAACTGTCCAAGGGAGCTCCAACTTTGAGCTCTCCCGTATTAGTGTCCCAGAGTGCTAGGATTACAGGTGTGCACCACTGAACCCAGCTGAATATTTATCTCTTATGAGAGAAGCGTTAAGCCACGGTGGGTAATGGATTTGCTTTCTTGTTTTGGGGTCTCAGTATTTATCTTCCTTTGTTTAACTGTAATTTATCTATTGTGGTCAAGAGTGCGTTCTTCCTCTCAGACTGGGATCTCCCTAATGTTCCAAGATGTTTCCTTCATCAGGATAGAAGCTCTCAGGGGGACAAAATTACATCATCCCCCTCAGAATAAGGTTCTCCAGAGAGTGGGGCTGTTTTTCCATCACACTGGGAATTTCTTTTTTTTTTTTTATATTTTTTTTTGTGTGTGGGGGGCCAGCTCAGCCCACCAGGGGGTGAGGCTGGCTGGCATGTGGTGCTGGGGGATTGAACCGCGGT
>NW_004524668.1:2538860-2556396 GCF_000260255.1 Octodon degus
CCTGTGCTTTGCTAAGCTTGTTCTAAGTAGGTGCTTTAGACCACTGAGCCATCTCACCAGCCCCACACTGGGAATTTCTTGAGGGAAGGACTGTCTCTCTCAGAAAGAGCCCTGAAGAGTGAAGGGGTTCAGGGACTGGGGAGGGAAGAGGTGAAGAGATGAGGCTAGAGGTCACAGAGGTGGGGTCAGTACTCTCCTCTATGGGACAGCTAGAGGTGAGCCCTAGGTCATTGTCACTATCCCTCTGGGCCTTAGGATCCGAAGAGTCTGGCAGAAGAGGAAGTGTGGGGTCAAGTACGGCTGCCTGACCATCTCACACAGCACGGTAAGACCTCGCCTATTGTTCTGAGCTGACAAATGTCAAGCCCTCCCTCCACAACTGAGCCCCAAACTTGGATCCAGGGTTCTGGCGACCCTTTGTGGGAGGAAGGGTGAGATCCAAAGCCCCCAACCTTGCGGTGCTGAGAGACAGTAGTATAAAGTGGAACGGGATTCTTATGCCCACTTAACCTGTTGGGAAACTGAGTATTCAGGAGGCCACGGGTAATGTGTACTCCCCATTCCAAATTCCCCCCAGATAAACCGGCCCCCGGTGAAGCTGACCCTGCTCACATGCCAAGTGAGGCCAAACCCTGAGGAAAAGAAATGCTTTGACCTCGTCACCCGTGAGTGCTTCCTACCCAGTCCTCAAGCTGCCCAGAGCTGCGCCAAGTGCACTGCCCACTCCCCAAAACATATGGTTAGGGGTCTGTTTCCAGTTCCGGCCAGTATCACAGAGCTGCTCGGACTGTGCAGGGCCCAGGCACCTTTTACAGGGTTCATTGTCCCTCACAGTGAACTTTCCACATCATGTCAAGTGTATTTCAATGGCTTTGTTAATCTAGCTTTTAAGTTACCATTTCTTTAAATTTTTAAATTCTTATTCTCTGGAGCCTTTGGTGCCAGGTTTTCTGTGAGGTAGGTGCAGGCTGAGAAAGACCTAGATCTCACCCTTTGGGAGCCCCTCTGGCAGGGGTGTGTAGTTGGGGAACCCAGGTCTGTAGGGTGGAGTGTCCAGAAGAGAGGTACATGGAGCCCCAGGGAAGGCCTGCTCTGCTTTAGGGAGCCAGGAAGAGCTTGGAGAAGTTCAGCTTTGAAGAACCCGAAAATGTAGAGATGGGGGCAGTTCAGAGACAGGTTGGCATGATGCAGGTCTCAGCCGTGTGTCCCACCAGTTGGGCCAAAGGAGAAGTTTCCCGTGGGGAATAGCGGGAGGAAAGGCCTCTTGAAGGTCCTTACTCCCGGGAAGTAGGGAGCCTGGGCATCCTGAAGCAAGGTTAGCGCCTGGGAGTTGCTGGGGCTTGGCTCTGGGAGAAGTGAAGCCGGACAGCAGGTGGCGAAGGGATCTATGGGCTGTGACAGGTGGTTCGGAGGATACCCTGCCCTGCTGGGGTGCTCGAACCGGGACAGAAGCGCATCAAAGCATCGGTTTAAGGCCTGTGCAACTTCTGTAGCCTGAAGCTCTCTCCTCTCTGGCAGACAACAGGACATACCATTTCCAGGCCGAGGATGAGCACGAGTGTGAAGCGTGAGTGCCCGAGGAGCTGGTGGGCTGGGCCAGGAGGTCCTCTGGGCCCAGCCGCATCCACCTGCCCCCTCTGTCTGCGCAGGTGGGTGTCGGTGCTGCAGAACAGCAAGGACGAAGCCTTGAGTAGCGCTTTCCTCGGTGAGCCTGGTGGCGGCCCCGGATCCAGGGCAGGCTCCGGACTGGACGGGGAGCCCCATGACCTCACGAAGCTGCTCATCGCGGAGGTGAAGAGCCTGCCCGGGAATGGCCAGTGCTGCGATTGCGCGGCTGCAGGTCTGCGGTGGGCGGGGCCGGGCGGGAGGAGGAAGGAGAGAGGGAAGGGGTCGGGCCTGCGTGCACCAGCTGCCCTTCTCTGCAGACCCCACGTGGCTCAGCACCAACCTGGGCGTGCTCACCTGCATCCAGTGCTCAGGAGTCCACCGCGAGCTGGGTGTGCGCTTCTCGCGCATGCAGTCTCTCACTTTGGACCTGCTGGGCCCCTCGGAGTTGTTGGTGAGGGAGGGCGGGGGCGGGGAGGAGGCGGGGCTGTGGGTGTGGCTTGGACCGGGGAGGGGCTTGGGCAAGGTTCCTGGGCCTTTGAAGGGGTAAGGGCGGGGCCAGGCCAAGGTGGACTGAGAAAAGGGGTGGGCTGAGGCGGGGCCCGGATGGGGAGGGTCAACCAAGGATGCTACTTTGAGGCTCAGATTTTTAGCTTCCTAACCGCCTGATTTCATCCTGCACACGTTCTCTCGCGACTCCAGCTGGCCTTGAACATTGGGAACACCCGCTTCAATGAGGTCATGGAGGCCCAGCTGCTCGCCAATGGTGGTACTAAGCCCTCTGCAGAGAGTGACATGTACGGAGATTCTGGGGAACAGAGGGGTACTGACTGAAGGAGTCTGTCTGCGCAGCTCCCGGGGCCTCAGAGGGATCCAAGGTTTGGGGAGAGAGGAGCCTCAGCTTTGGAAGTCGCCAAGACATCATTTTGGTGCATGGGGCCCTGTCTCCTTTGTGGGATGGTGCCAGGGTTGGCCGGCTGGAAATGGCCCTTGCTGAGAACTGTGCTTGTCTTGGTAGGAGCACCCGCAGGGACTACGTTGTGGCCAAGTACGTAGAACACAGGTTTGCCCGCCGGACTGCGTATGAACCCCAGAAACTCCAGGCAGCCATTTACAACAGGGACCTCCTGTCCGTACTGGAGGCCTTTGCCAGTGGGCAGGACTTTGGACAGCCACTGCCAGGGCCTGATGGGCAGGTGAGAACCCCTGCCGAGAACCACTTGGAACCCGCACATATGCACCAGGACCAGCTCTTACTCCCCTGGATCCTGTCTCTGCCATCTGCACATAGCTCACCCTTCAGAGGGTAAATGGGAAAGAGCACAGATCCAGTCAGGCAGACCTGAACCCAGATCCCGAATTACGGACTTTTTCCAGCCGTGCTGTCCAGGGCAGCTTACTTATCTGAGACACATTTCTTCATCTGTAAAATGGGTAAATAATAGCTCGCACAGGGTTGAATAGCTTGTAAGTAGATAGGAGCAGGTTGGATTAGAGAAGAGAAGCTGGAGAGATAGCGTAGCGGTTTACGCATTAGGCTTTACAGCAAGAGGTCGTAGGTTCGAGTCTCAGAGCAGAGAAGGCCATCACACTGGCTGTTCCAGTAATAAACACCATGGGAGCAGAGAGAAAAAAAAATGACACTGGAAGGATTAGATCAGGAGTTGTTGATTGGACATGAAAAATGGAGGTTGCGGTCTGGGGGTGTGTCTGAGAGGTATGGGGTATGCTTAGCATGCACAAGGTCCTGGGTTCAATCCCCAGAAGGTCTTCCCAAAACAATATCTATGAGCTGGCTGTCCGATAATCTTGTTGGGCTGTCCAGTGGGCAGTGAGGGGACAGTGCTTAGGTGAGGTCCAAATGACAGGGCCTGAATGACAGGAAACAACTCTGTGATTGATAGCAGAAAGCATGAGGCTGCAGAACCAGTGTAAGAGTTAGACAAAGATGGGGACCCAGGCCAGAATGAGGTTTGGAAACTCCTTTTGTGGGGGGCAGAGGAGGAAGAACTGTACCCTGAAACAGCGAGGGACTGATTGACCCTTCCTCCTCTCTCCAGATGGGAGGCTTTGCCCCTTCAGTGTCATCTCTCTGGGGTTCTGCAGCTTCTTATCTGGAGGTGTTGGGGTGGTAAGAGTTTGAGAAAGCAGCATTGGGTGTGGGCAGGTGACCTGGGGACACTCAGGTGTGGACATGTATTCAGGCCCCTGGAGAGCTGGCCCTGCACTTGGCCATCAGAGTCGCCAATCAGGCATCCCTGCCCCTGGTAGACTTCATCATCCAGAACGGGTAAGAACCTGCCTGCCACCACCTGCCCTCCTCCTCACACTACCCCTTCTCTTTCCCCCTCTCCCCTTCCTCCTGCTTTTGACCTCTTCACCTGCCCCCCTTGCATTCTGCCTCCCCCAGTGGTCACCTGGACAACAAGGCTGCGAATGGAAACACTGCCTTGCACTACGCCGCACTCCATGGCCAGCCCGACTGCCTCAAGCTGCTGCTGAAAGGGAGAGCTTCAGTGGGCATAGGTGTGGCCGAGCACCCCCATCAGATTCCATGCCTGCTGCGCTGGGTGGGGCTGTCTGCCTGCTTCTTGGATGAAGGGCACTGACAACAAGTGCTGCTGTGCACACAGACAGGCTTGCTTCTGACTACTTCTGTGTCCTTAAGAGTCTGTCATTCATTTCTGGAACCTCAACTTTCTCATCTGTAAAATGGGAGTGAGGCCATGGACCTAGTTGGCCTGCTAAAAGCATTAAAAAGATAATGCTTCTGATAGTACTTAGCAAAATACTAGCTAAATTTGCATAATTCTGATTGCAGTAGCTGCTGTTTACTGTTTTTTTGTTTTTTTGGGTTTTTTTTGGTGGAACCGGTGATTGAACTCTGTCACTTATGCTTGCCAGGGAAGCACTTATTCCACTGAACTATCTCCCCGGCCCCCTGTTTACTGGTTTTTATATATATATTTTTTTTTTTTTTTTTTTTTTTTGGCGGAACCGGGGGTTGAATTCAGGCCCTTGCACCTGCCAGGGAAGTGCTTATTCCACTGAGCCATCTCCCCAGCCCCTATATATATATTTTTTATTGAGAAATAAATATGAATGAGACAGTTTCACAGCTGATTAATAGGACAGTTTTGACAGTCAGTATACTGTACATTCTTATCTTCTTAGTGGTTATTCATAGTATAAGAAGCAGACAGGATTTCCTGTCCAAACACTATTAGTACACCTCTTTCTTCTCATTGAATTAAGTGAAAGTAGTTGTATATCTATCCTAACTATTTTGTGTATATAAATACAAAATGATCTTTCCTTTGTATCTTTTTTTTTAAATTTAAATTTTAATGTTTTTGTCCTGTCAGAGGTGGCTATTCTATTGGCATCTAAATACTATAGCTCTTTGAATTCAACTAAACAATCTAACACTGTCTAGCAGTCTATAATATTAGTGGGTTACTCTCAGAAGTTTTTTTTTTTTTTTTTTTTTTTTTTTTTTTTTGCGGAACCAGGGATTGAACTCGGGGCCTTGCACTTGCCAGGGAAGCGCTTATTCCACTGAGCCATTTCCCCAGCCCTACCCTCAGAAGTTATTGACTTGAGCCTTTTACAGCTTTACTTTATATACCTCGTTTTTATACTTTTCTGCTGGATGGTTAAGGCCAAGATGTTTACTGTTAATATATGCCTGCTAATGTGCCAAGTGATTTATACATATTCTAATGACATCCTGGTCAGAGAGTTTCAGATACAGTGGTACCTTGATTCATGTGTTAAATTCTTTCCACAATTATGGTCTCAAACTGAATTGAATGAGAACTGAATCAAATTCAGTGGTTAGGTACAATGTTGACCATATAGGGAAATGTGATTTGGTTAAGTACATGGCCCGAGGTACCACTGTCTTGTGAATCTTATGGATGAGACAGTTAAGGCCCCACAAAGGTTAAATGATTTCCTCAAGGTTACACAGCTGGCAAATGGCATAGCCAGGAGCGACACCTAGACGATCTGATTCCAGAGGCCCATGTTAATCTCTGAGCTGCTATGTTTCCTCCACCATGACTTTGAGCCCTGGCTTTGCCCTCTCACAGTGAACGAGGCCGGAGAGACGGCTCTGGACATAGTTAGGAAGAAGCAGCACAAAGAGTGTGAGGAGCTGGTGAGTCCAAGGGAGGGGGCTGGCTGCCCTCTGGTCCTTCCTTTTCCTGGTGGTCTCTGGCCTCTGACCTGGAAAGCCTGTGTTTTTGGCAGCTGGAGCAGGCGCAGGCGGGGACCCTCACCTTCCCGCTGCACTTGGACTACTCCTGGGGCATCTCCATGGAGCCGGGCTCTGACAGCGAGGAGGATGAGGAGGAGAAGGTGGGGCCCAGCCTCTGCCCAGCCCCTGTCCCATGGGCCTCAGGTGGCAGAAGGAAAGCTACACCTGGCCTGTTGTGGAGAGGGCAGGCTGAACTGGGGTGACCAGACTGTCTTTGCCCCACAGCACTGCACTCTGAAGCCCCCAGCTCAAGCCCGCTGGGCCAGTGGGAGGCTGGACATCAGCAACAAGACCTATGAGCCCATCGGCAGCCTGGGAACAGCCATCCTGCAGGGCCAGAGTGAGGACTGCCCTCCGCCCTTGCCAGTCAAAGCCTCTTCTCGGACCATGATCCAAGGGCGTGTGAGCCATGCCAGTGCAGGTAGAGTTGGCTGCCCAGAAAAATGCCTACCATTTTTGAGGACTTACTCTGCTGGGACAATGAACCAACAGTGCATAGGAGCTGGTCCATACCATCCTCACAGTTCCTGGCAGGTGGGGTCCACCCTTTCCTTAAGGGTAAATGAACAGAGATGTTAATTAAGCAATGTATGCAAAATCCCATAGCCTGTGGGGTAGGATTCAAACCCAGGTCTCTTATTCCAAGTGACCCAACTTTTATTCCACATTCCTTCTCATTTTTCTTAGTAAAAAGGAGAGAATTTATGGAAGGCTGGGTGTCGTGGTGCATGTCTGTAATCCTAGTGCTCAGGAGACTGGGGCAGGAGGACTGCCGTGAATTCAAGGCCAGCCTGAGCTACATAGTTCAAGGCCCTGAACTACATATCAAGACTATTTCAAAAGAAACAAAAAAATGTTTATGGAGCATCTACTGTCCGGCATCCTTTGGAGGCTGCCAAGACTCTAGCTCTAGTGAGGAGATACAAACTGGAATGGGGTGCTGAGGGTGCAGCTCAGAGGTAGCATACTTGTCTAGAGTGTGTAGCGGCCTGGGTTTGAGCCCCAGTACTGCAAATAAAATGCTGGAATACAGTTGATGATAGTGTAAAGCTCAGTGCTGTGGAGAACCTTAGTTCCCAAAGGGCAGGGATTTGACAGTTGATAGCTGTTTCTCAGTGCGGGGGAGTTGGGAGGGAGCAGGTCCTATTGAGGGTGGGGTGGATTAGAAGGACTTGGGAGGGGGGTGCATAGAACCTGGGCTGGATGAAGGGGCCGGCTGGGTGGGAGAGCCAAGGTCCCAAGAGAAGCAGAGCCATGAGCCAGCAGGAGTGGCTGATGTGAATGTCCTCTGCAGGGGAAGGGGACAGCGGGGAGTGGAGGGGCGAGGCAGGTGGACAGAAGCATGGCAGATCCTGGAGCCCACAGACTGCTTTGATACAAGGCAGAGGAAATGATGAAAACTTCTGCTTCCAGATCGTTCGGAAGTCTCCAGCCTGAGTTCTGAGCCCCCTGAGGCCTCTGAGGGCTTCAGCCCAGCTTCCTCCTCCTCCAGTCTCACAAGTCCTGTGGAACCCTGGGGGCCCAGCCAAGCCCTTTCTAGCTCTGAGGAGGGCCTCCGGGAGCCTGCAGGCACCTTCCGAGCTGGCCTGACATCTGGGACTACCCCTGCAGACGTGTATCTCCCTGTCAGGTTCAGGTGGGTAAGGGCCAGCTGTGTGTCCTGGCAAATTTTCCTGACCTCTCTGGGCATCCATTTATTTCCCTGGCTCTAATAGGACCTGCTCCAAGCAAGGTCATATTCCAGCTCTGGGGTCTGCACTGTAGGCGGAGATCCTGGACCTTTGGTGGAGGGTGTTGGGCCCCTTCCCTTTCCTTCCCCAGTCTGCCCTGGGACCCTGGCTGCTGAGGTTGGAAGAGAGCAGGCTTAGCCCCACGTGCGTAGTTCATGTCCTCAACTCCAGCCCAGGATCAGGTCCTCTCTCTTCCTTGGACACCCTATCTCCTGGGAATTCAGGGAAGCTGGACTCAGAGCTGCCTCCAAAGTCCAAAGCCCAGAGCCCTCTGCCCTGTGATGGACCCAACCTTGGGGTCCTGTGGACTCTCTGTTCATCTCTTCTAAGCATGCAGCTTGCTGTTCACATGAGCCCAATCTCCCCATTCTGTGCCACTCTGGACACTAAGGTGACATTGACCTTTCTCTGCCTTCCAGCTCGGAAAGCACACGCTCCTATCGGCGGGGGGCTCGAAGCCTGGAAGATGGGCCCTCCGTCCGACAGCCTCTGTCCAGAAAGAACATGCCGGTAGGAGCCAGAGGCTGTGATTTGAGGGGCAGGGGCAGGATGTGGAGGTGTCAAAGATGGGCAGATGGGTGTAGCAGGCTGGGGACTTCTCCCTAAGACAGGCGCATTGATTATCTGTGCTGGGAGTGGGGAGGGAAGGGGCAGCAGCTGCCCCTCTCTGAAGAGTCATCTTCAGTCTGAAAGTCAAGCACCAGGTCCACATCTGCGTCCACATCCTGCTTCTGCTGTTACCTCGAAAGCCGTGTATCCATCACCAGGCTTGTGGCATGTGTGATACAGCTAGAGCTCAAACTTCAAAACTGAGGAAACCTGGGATAAGTGCCTTGCCCCTTTAAGCCTTGCCTCTTTAGAGCACCATCTGTAGAACGGGAATAAATTGAGTCTGTCCCATGATGGGATAGAAATGAATTGAGTAGTTTGTAATAGGTGCTTAGCAAATGTTGATTTCATCTTTGTCTCCCTAGGTTGGCTTCACTGAAGGAGATGGCTCAAAAACTGGTGTCCTTCCAGCAAGTTCTTTGTAGTTTTTGCAAGATTTGCTCCTTGTTGACCCCTGCATGGCCCATGCTGGGACCTGAGCCCACAGAACTGGGAACTGAGGATCCATTCCCTTGGGTCTAGTGTTCTCTGTCCTTCATGGCCTTCTTTCTGTTGTGGAAGGGGCCATGCCCCTGCCAAGGACACTGGGTCTCTATGTTGGGTTCATCTCCTCCATCTCATGGTGCTCCAACACTGGGCAGCCTTGAACCCGGATCTGAGCCTTAAGCTGGGTTCAGCTACAGAACCCTCAGTCCCTCATCAGGGCAGGATGGTGATTCTCCCTCAGTCAGGGGCTGCAGTAGGACAGGCCCTCCTGCCTCATTCTCTTGCAGGCTGGAGACTGTCTGGGCCTCTTCTTGATCTAGCAGTCCTTTACTGAGTTCCAGCGCTGTCCAGGCCTGCACTAGGCACTGTGGATGCCATATACATCAGACGAGGGTCCTGCAGGGATAGTCCCTTGCTGGGAGGCTGGTGTCAAGGTCTGGCATAAGAACATGCAGAACCTTATTTTGGAAGATAGCTCTGGGCTCAGGGGCAGGACCTACATACTCACTAGTTCCTGTCTGACCATTATTAGTTGTGTGCAGCCCAGTTTTGTTCCAGTTGGCCAATGCCTATTCTGTACTGGCTATGTAATAAACATTTGAAACACCTGGTTTTTTTTTTTTTTTTTTTTTTTTTTGGCAGAACTGGGGATTGAACTCAGGCCCTTATGCTTGCCAGGGAAGCTTTTATCCTACTGAGCCATCTCCCCAGCCCCCGGAACACCTGTTATTTGCAGGGCAGTGCAGCCCTCCCTGGGGTCTGGGCTCAGGAACCCCCCACTCCAATCAGGAAGTACAGCCTGACTCACCCCCATTTCCCTGTCTCCCTGAGGAAGGAGGAACACCAGGAAGGATCTGGGTTATGGATCCTCACTTCTCTTTCTCTTGGTCAATTCAGGGGCCTTCCAGTCTGGGGGTGTCAGAAGCTACAAAAGGAGAGAGGAAAGTGACAGAGCAGAAACTTTTAAGATTCTGCTACCCGGGTCAGGAATTCCCCCAGAGCTCAGCCCTGATTAGGGGGCAGGCGCTCCCTAGCCATCAGCAACCACTAATGTCCCTACTCTACAGCTGCTGGGTGCTGGGCTGGGCTAGGCCCAGCAGGGTACCATAGGGCATCAGGGCCAGTGGAGCAGTGTGGCCAGGAGCCTGAACTGCTCATCCTGGAGGCTTACTGGCCTGTGGTCACTTGGGAACCAGATTGCCCTCAGTATCTGGTTTCATTCATCTCAAACTTGTTATTTCACTCATCTGTAATAATTTCTTGGGGTAAATTCCACTGGTTTTGTCTATGGGATCTGAAGTATAAGGGAGAAAGGAAAGGAATCTTGTGGCCTGGAATTCTTTCTCTGAACTTGGCAAGACAGTCTGGTATGGAGCAGTGGTTGTGGTACGACCAGGAACAATTTTGCCCTGGGGGACATTTGGCACAAGGGAAAATAGTTTGCAACTGGAGGTTGCTGCTGGCCTCTAGTGGATGAAGGCCAGGATGCTGCTGGATGTCCTGTTTGACCCCATGTCTCAGTTTTGTGTTGCTGCAACGAAATGTACTTTTTTTTTTTTTTATTTTTTTTATTTATTTGAGAGAGAGAGAGAGAGAGAGAGAGAGAGAGAGAGAGAGAGTGTGGTGTGTGTGTGTGGCCAGCTCAGCCCACCAGGGGGCGGGGCTGGCTGGCATGTGGTGCTGGGGGATTGAACCGCGGTCCCTGATGCTTTGCCAAGCTAGTTCCAAGTAGGTGCTTTAGACCACTGAGCCATCTCTCCAGCCCCACGAAATGTACTTTAAAGAGGTTTTCTTGGCTGATAACTCTGCTGTCATGCGCTGCCCCTGCTGGTGGAGGATCCAAACAGCATATGGCCCCAGCCCTGCCGGCATCCTGGCCTGGGTTCCTCTGCATCACAGCATGACAGAAACAGAACCAGCGGATGCAGGAGGACAAGGGGGCCTTGCTCTCCAACAGCCTATTCTCGCCAGAACTGACGCACTCTGGGAGGCCAGTATTAGCCCCTTCCAATGTGGTGCCTCTCCTTGACGTAATTACCTTTCATTAAGCCCCCCTCCTTAAAATTCCCACCACCTCTCAATACTGGCAACCAAGTTTCCTGCACAGGAAGCTCTGGGGGGACACATTGAAAACCACGGCCACAGTTCGGCCCCATGACAATAAATTATCCAGTTCAAAATGTGAACAGCACTGAGGTCGTGGAGGAAAGAACGCTGGACTAGATGCTTGGAGACCTGGTGTGTTTGGCTTGGCCATGGTTCCTGCCACGGTCTCTGTTGACTGCTGTCGAGATAAGGATTTGACCTAGGACAAGTAAGTTTATTTGTGGGAGGATCCCAGGAAGTATGGTGAGGGCATAAAGAAAGGAAGCAGAAGGTAAAAGCAGTAAAGGGCGCGTTAATGTGGGGTGACCATGGCAGGCAACAAGGGCACGAGCTTGTTGACCACCTTAATCTCCATATTGCCCCACCAAGATGAAAGAAATGGGGTACTTACCCCCAAGTCCCATCTCTTGTTAATTAGCTCTTTCTGGGCATTAATTTCTGGCAAGCTCATAAAAAGCTATGGGAAACCACCAGAGTTGTGTCCAGGAACTGTTTGCAGGTGACCTCTGAGGTGGGCAGATAGGTGGAGGGACTATAGTGGGTACGAATGGTGTCACAAAAGTCCAGAACTGCCTGTCTACAACCCACCCACCCACTGAGGGGGTCACACCCTCTTTGGTCTCCGATCTTCCTGTTTGTGTGATGAAAGGGTAAGACGTGGTATTTTCTTAGCTTCTTCTAGCTCCAATGAGGGAGGAGTCAACTGCTTTCATGACTGGATGGGAGGAAGATTTGCATGCTAAGCGAGTGCTGTACCACAAAGCCTGTTTTCTTTTGTTCCTCTCTGGATACTCAGGGCCAGAACCCCTGGCACAAAGTAGGTGCTCAATAAACGTATGTCAAATGAATGAATTTTTCTTCTTCTGCCACAAACTTTTTTCTAAACTACTTTGCATGTAGGTCTAATACATGGCCTTTCTTGAGAGGGGATATTTCCCACTGCGCAAGCTGTACCTCTGCACCCCGAGTTCAGTGGCTGACCCTGTTAAGGTTTCCTTCGCCCCGCTTGTTGAGACTAGGTCTGTCTTGCTCATATGTTTGTTGAGTGAATGAAATGAATGTCCTACCTTGACCCCCATCACAAAAGCAGCAGTTGGAAACCAGACTGTGCCTGTGACCCATGCTGGGTTAGGGTTCTCTGAGAAAGTTTTAACCAGACACCCCACACCACAGCTCCCCAGTCTGCACCCTCTGTGGGCCACTTTTCCTGCCTCCCTTCCAGGACCCAGACCCTACTCCTAAGAAGGTCACTGTCTGCCCACTAAACTTGTTAGGGAAGAGAGTCAGGGGTGCTGGGGCACTGGGAAGGCCTCTCTGCAGTACAGCAGGACTGTGCCCAGCTGGAAAGGTGGGCACAATTTATTTTTCCTCCCCTCCAACCAATATTACCCCACCAAACCTAACCTTACTGCGGGGCACCAGTCTGACCCTGCGTAAATATGAGGTACCTATGCGCACCTCATAGTATTTCTCACCTAGGTGCACTTAAGAATCCCAGCCCTTCACCACTCTGAGATTCAGCCCTGAGACCGGTGGCACCCTGCAGTTAGAGGCCGGCATCCTCACGTCGCAAGTCTACAGACCAGCACAGCTGCTTGCATGAGCTTGCAAAGGCCGCAGGCACGAAGGAGTGAGCCTAACTTAGCGCAGAACTGGAAGCAACCATGAGCGCCAAGCGTGGTTCTAGCATACCAAGCTGTCTCCACTTGGGCACAGGCACGCAGTGGGACCTTCCCGCTGCGAGCGGCAACAACATTCAGAACTCCTGTGGGCCATGAATGCCACCTGTGGCCAGAGACATGGGCCTCCTCGTTCGCCTGAGACCCCCTCCTCAAATCTTCCTCCTGCTCCTGACTTCCCTGGAACGGTCCCCCCAATTCCTCTCCACAGAGGCCTGACAGGCAGCCAGCCCGGGCAGTCTTGGCCTGGCGGAGTCCTTGAAGTCTATATTTAGGGCTCGCCACCCCTCCCAGCCCCGAGGTTGAGAGGCGGGCAGGGGGAGGGGAGCGCCCCGCCCCCGGCGGGTGTGTGGGTGGGTGTGTGTGTTGTGTCTGAGGTTCGCGCGGTTGCTCGCCCTTCACCTTGCTGCACCCAGGCTCGGCTGCTGCCCTGCGCCCCTCGCCCCGCCGGGCGTCGGGCGTCGCGGGCCAACATGGGTCAGGAAGAGGAGCTGCGGAAGAGCGCCCGAAAGCTGGAGAAGATGGTGGCCAGGAAGAACACGGTGAGGCCGCGGAGTTCGGACCGAGGCCCACGCCCCCGGGAGACGTGGGGGCGCCCTGGAGCACGTGCGGGGCTCAGGCACCAGCGGGAAGCTCGCGGGTGCGGGACACAGGGCCGCGGGGGGGGACACTGGCCGGGCACCTCGGGGTGGACGTGTGCACAGCTCAGGGCGCCCCGGCGGCCGGGGTGGGGTGGAGGGTGGTTGCAGGCCCCTCTGGGTGGTAGTGTTCAACCCTGCTCAGCCTGTGCTGGGCCTTGGACAAGCGGACGAGGAGACTTGAATCTAGGGAAGGACTTTCGAAGTCCCGGGACTCACAGCGTGTGCAAACCCGAAGTAGGCAGGGACTGGAGGGGCAAATCCTGGGTGTCCCGAGAAGGAGCAGGGAAGAGCGGGACAAGGGGTGCAGGGCCTCGCCTCTTCCGCGCGGGGGAGAGGCTCTGCGGGAAAGGAGCAAAGGAGCAGCGGACCCCGCGGCGCAGTTCTGTTGACAACTATTTTGTTGGCGGCCGAGTGGGGCCGGGGCGGGCGCGGCCCAACAGGTGCGGGCCTGGGGGGGGGCGATGAGGCCCGCGGGAGGCCTGGGCCCCGGGGCTGGGGGAGGTGCACGGCAGAGCCCACTGCTCTACCCCAGGGTCCCCAGGCTGCAGTCTCAGCAGGAAGCGCTCAGCGCAGGCCTAAGGAAAGTTAATGTTTGATTTTTCCCTTCCTTGATTTTTCCATCGGGCTATAATCTTAGGGTCTCTGGCTCAAGCAAACTTAGCCACGGGCCCCCAAGCCTGCAGTCTGATCCAGGGGTGGGGAGTGGGGGGAGAGGACCCTGGTGGACGTGCCTTTCTCCTTGACCTGCCCGGAGTCCTCTTCTGCCCACTGCCCATATCTAGGTGCTGTGTCAGGATTTGTAATTCCAGTATGTTAAGGCTTGTATCTAAATGTCACCCAGGGCTGGTGAGATGGCTCAGTGGTCTAAAGCACCTACTTAGAACAAGCTTAGCAAAGCACAGGGACCGCGGTTCAATCCCCCAGCACCACATGCCAGCCAGCCCCGCCCCCTGGTGGGCTGAGCTGGCCACACACACACACACACACACACACACACACACACATATAAATAAATAAAATTTAAAAAAAAAAAGATTTAAATGTCACCCAAAGCCTCCTTTGGTCATAGATGAGGCTTTACCAGAGGTGGCCAAATCTAGAGTGTGTGGTGGTGGGTTTAAGGGTGGGTGATTATTAATCAGTCCATTGATTGGTTTGGCACTACCCTAATCCCGGTACCCTGGATACAATACAAGAGACAGAAAGAGGCCTGTCCTATCCCATGCTAGCTTTGCTACCTTCTGCCCTCATGAGCTGTTTCTTCCCTACCATGCCACCCTGCCCTGGAGCCAGCCAACTATGAACTTAAACCCTCTGCAAACTGTGAGCCAAATAAACCTCTCCTCCCTTAACTTTGGGTGCCCCGTATTTTGTCTCAGCAAAGGAAAAGTATCTAAGGCACAGTACATTCAATAATCTTAGGAGCTTGGGAAAGGGAGGGACACTGTGGGGGGTTCTAGAACTGACAGGAATGATGAAGGCCAGAGGAAGGGGTGCATGGAACTGTGGTGTGTCGGGATCTCTAGACACTGGACAGCAGTAGATGAGTTCATACCAAGGCCAGAGCCTCAGTTTCTCCACTTTTGAGAAGACAGGGGGGCACTCTGCAGGCAGCCGGGAGAAGTTGGATTTCGCAGAACTTCTATGGGCTTAACTAGTGCCTAGTAAGAGCCAGTGAATGAGACCTGGCTCTGCACACACCTGTGAAACGGGAAGGCGCGGCGCCCACCTGAGACTGCGAGGAGCTTCTCCCCTTACATCTCAGTCACTATCCCTCCCCATGCACAGGTTCCAGGCTGCTCCAGATTCCTTAAATTGAACCGCAAACCGTGGGGAACACTTTCCCACCAGTGTCCTGAGTAGAACCCCATCGCAGGGAGTCAGATTGTCTCAGGCCAGTGCTTTGCTGATCTCCAACTCCACCCCAGGGTCTCTAGATGGGGTGAGAGAAGCTCAGGAGACCTGGAATAAGGCTTTGGGTTGAGGTGGAGCTCTGGCCAAAGAGGAAGGAGCTGCTGGAGCTGCCTCCTCACTCCTTTTGCAGCCTTAGCCAAGCCACTTTGCCTTCCTTCTTTGGGCCTCTTTTCCTCTTCTGTGAAATGGGCAGAGAGAACAATATCCGTGTTGATGGGTTCCCAAGGAAGCACCCAGAGCTGTCTCCAGGAGAAGCTGCAAGGCTGTTCGTAGGGTACCCGCTGCACAGAGCCAACCTGTGCGCAGCCACGTCTGCGCCTGGACTCTTGGCAGCATCTGGGTGGGCACAGAGCTCCAGGCGTCTGGACAAGGAAGGTGGAGCTGCTCTAGAGTGAAAGTGGGCCTGCCTAGTGGGGTAGCAAAAGACTTACTTCCTGTAGTGAGACAGCTCCCCCACATTGCAGCTCAGGGCGGGCTGTTCTGCCAGTCCTGGCGTCCCAGCAACTGAGGCCTTTGTCAGGATCCATGAGCGTGCACCACCTGAAGCAGTTCCCAACAGACAACTAGGCACCAGCAGTCACAGCCACACATACATACACATGGTAACACTGATAGGCATGGTCATGCACATACAGCCATGTAAATACTAAACAATTGCGTGTGAGACACAGCTGCTTAGGCTGGCGTGACAGCCAGGCTCCATGTGACATGCACTGACCATGGTAGGTACAGAAAGATACACAAAGGCGACCACACACATGTACACACAACACAGCCACACCCAGACATGCAAAGGTACAACCTGAGCAAATAGACACGTTTACCCACCCAGACATAATGCTGGCAACATCCCACAGGGACAAATAGATACAGTAGGACCTTGGCTGCAGACGGACAGCTCCGCACCTGGAGCAGTTTCTGCCGGCCACACACCCACAGAGATGCGCCCAGCAACATTTGCACACGACCTTCTTTTTTATTTTTTAATGTAATTGGTACAGGGTCTCACTACACAGATCAAACTCAGAGTGATCTTCTTGTCTTCAACCTCCCAAGCGCTGGGAGTACAGGTGTGCCACCACACCCAGTCTCAATCACCAGCTCAGCGCACCCCTGGGGCAGAGCTGGCACTGCATGCTGGGGATCAAGCCCCGGTCTGTGTGTCTGCCTAAGCAGAGACGCTTTAATCCAGCCTGCGCACGGCCTTCTGAACCTAGCCACAACCCAGGCTGGTGGGCTCTTTCTCCCCAGTATGACCGTGTTATGCAAAGATACACACTCATGGGCTGGTGAGATGGCTCAGTGGTCTAAAGCACCTACTTAGAACAAGTTGAGCAAAGCACAGGGACCGCGGTTCAATCCCCAGCACCACATGCCAGTCAGCCCCGCCCCCTGGTGGGCTGAGCTGGCCACACACACACACACACACACACACATAAAAAAATAAAAAAAAAAAAAAAAAAAAAAAAAGATACACACTCATTAGTGAGTTGGAAATGGCTTTACGCTGTTGAATTTTCAGGAGTTTTGCAAGTTGCTTGTTAAGCACAGCCATTACAAAAACTTAAATTATCTGCTAATTACATAAAAAAGTAATGAATATTCCAAAATCATCATCTCCTAATTATTTTTGTTATATTTTACTATCGGCTGTGCTCTGGAGCTCATTTACTTCTATCGAATCTAGGGGTGGGTGGAAGTACTGTATGATGACGTGGCACCGCACTGCCCTTTCCAGTACCTCTTTCAGTTCGATCACAGCACATGGCTAACTGGATATTGGCCATGACAAGAGTATTTACATCACAGGGGCCGGCAAGATAGCTCAGCAGACTAAAGCACCTGCTTGGGCGAGCTTGGGCAAGCACAGGGACTTAGTTTTGATCCCCAGCGCCACATGCAGCTCTGGCCCCGCCCCCATGGCAGGCTGAGCCAGCCAGTCTGGGCGTAGTGGCCCATGCTTGTAATCCCAGAGCTGGGCACGCTGAAAGCAGGAATCCGAGCTACATAGTGAGACCCTGCAACAACCAAATACATTAAAAAAAAAAAAAAAAGAGTATATTACAGACACTGGAAAATACCCGTGAGGTGTCTTTTCCTTAAGAACTGACTGTCAAATAGAGACCAAGCACATGACCACAGTGGTCCCTGCTTCTATTTAGCTCTTCCAAAGTGCACAGCCTTAGGTAAATTATTTATTTATTTATTTATTTATTTATTTATATTTTTGCGGAACCGGGGATTGAACTCAGGGCCTTGGGCTTGCCAGGCAAGCGCTTATTCCACTGAGCCATCTCCCTGGCCCCTAGGCAAATTATTTAACCTGTTTCCTAGAAGCTTTTTTTCTGTAAAAATAGAATAACTCTGTAAAAATGGGGATGGGGAATAGTTCCTAACTTGGAGTTGTGATGTTTAGAGTGTTCCACATGTAGTACATAATAGTAAGTATTTAGTCTCTCTCCAAAAAAAAAAAATAAATAAATAAGTAAAAAAAATAAATAAATA
>NW_004524668.1:2557572-2562982 GCF_000260255.1 Octodon degus
AAAAAAAGGGCAGGCTGAGCCAGCCAAAAAAAAAAAAATCCTTCTCTATCTAAGAGGAACAAAAAGCGTTCATCCATGCAAAGACTTGACCACAAATGTCCCTGGTTTTAGGAGCCTCATGCTGGAAACCACTTTAAAAGTCCCATCCATGGGGCCAAGGAGATGGCTCAGTAGGATAAGCGCTTGACTGGCAAATGCAAGGATCTGAGTTCAATCCCTGGTTCCGCCACCAAAAAAAAAAAAAGTCCCATCCATAGATGATACAGAAATAAATTATAGGGAACATGCACAATGGAGACTAGCTTGATGCAAAGGAGCTACTGACCTCTGCGGCCACATGGATACGTCTCAGAATAATTAAGCCAGTGAAAGCAATCAGCAAAACAGTGTTTGTACTGTACTTTTTATATACAATTCTTTAAAAAATGCACGGTTGCTTAGAGCAACAGAAAGAGTGGTGGGTTCAGGGGGTTGGAGGTAGTGGGAGGGGCAGAGTACAAAGGGGTCCCGGCGAGATGATATCTGGGTTCTTATCTTGATTGTGGTGATGGTTTCGTGGATATATATATAGTCAAACCACATAGTGCAGGACCTGCGAGATAGCTCAGTGGATTAAGTGCCTGCTTAGGCAAGCACAGGGACCTGGGTTCAATCCCCAGCACCTCACGCTGCAGCAGCCATGTATCTGGGCGCTCTGAGCCGGCCATGGAGACCGAGTGTGGTGGTGTACGTCTGTAATCCCAGTGCTGGTGAGGCTGCAAACAGGAGGATCCCTATGAGTCTGAGCTGCGTAGTGACACCCTGTGCCAAATACATAAAAATAAATAAATAAGTGAATAAAAACCCACACTGTGCAATATGTACAGTTTATTGTATATCCATTATGCCTCAATAAAGCTACTTAGCCCTTTAGCAGTTTAACCCACAGTCACCTGGGCGATGCATTTGTTTACATATTATCCTGAGAATCACCTGGGCAGGTGTCATTTCAACTAGTCAATTCTTGTATTGAATACATTTAATAAAATTGTCATTTTTATATCTTATATTATCTTATAAAACTAGTGAAAAAATATGACCCAATTTTTGATCAGCCTGTATTTAAATAATTAGACTGGGAAATGGTTGAAAAGCTCACAGTACCCAGGCATAGAGAGCTATAGTCCCAGCTACTCAAGTGGCTGAAGCAGGAGAATGGCTTGAGTTGACAAACTGGAGGGCAGCCCAGACAATGGCACGAGATCTGTCTCCCAAATGCCCACAGTGCTCGCCCTCAGGTGGGGCGGGGGGAAGGAAGGCTGCAGACACACAGACAGCAATAGCAAGGGAGGAAGCAGGTCATGTGGGAGGCAGTGGCTGGCAGAGGGTGCCTGGAGTAGGCAGGATGGACGCAAAGGCAGGCAGCAGGGCGTGGGATCAGGGCTGGGCCCTGGCTCAGCTGAGTGATGGGGGGGACACGAAGTTAGAGAGCTGATCTGGGCCAGAACTTTTCCTTAGCTCTCCTCCTTCCTGCCCCATGTCTGTTCTTTGTCCATAAGTCCATCCGTATCTTCTACCCCCTCCTCCAAGCCCACAGTTCTCACCTGTGACCTCCCACAGGAAGGAGCCCTGGAGCTTCTGAAGAAGCTGAACAGCTGTCCAATGTCCATCCAGCTGCTGCAGGTATGGGGGGCTCCTGAGGCAGCATCCCTAGGGAGAGCTAAAGACCCTGGGGGGCTATCCAGCCAGAGTGGCACTTGGGAGGAATTTCCCAGGGGAGTCTTGCGAAGGGAGGGGCGTCTCGTGGTATTGATGTGGAGGGCGAGGTGTCCTGTAGGATCAGGGTACTTGTTTCTGGGCTTGGGGAGCCCTTGGGCCTGAGCAAAGGCCAATTTACTTGCCTTGCCCAGTTCCCAAGGCAGGAATCAAGAGTTCCATGGCCCAGGGAGAAGGAAGTCTCCCCACGTTGAGATCCTCCCCGATTGTCCTCACAGCCCCCTAACTTCAGAGACAGGCCTGGCTCTGAAAGATGAGCACAGGCCCAAGCCATAGAAGCACAAGTTGCCCTAAGGAGAGACTTGAGTTCTGAGTACTGGGAAGGGGGAGGTCCTGTTGGTGCCAGCACCCCATCTGCAACCCCGCTGCTTTTCACCTGAAGAGTTACCTGTTACTATAGTGCTGAGCCATGGGCCTTGGGCTTTCTGCAGGGAGGCAGAGCACAGCCTCAGTGATAGGAAAGCTACAGGCTTGGGGTTGTTCTTCAGCCATGGGTCAGGGAAGGACTCTGGACATGGGCTGCGGGGAGGTGGTGGCCAAGCTGAGCCCGCTCCTGCCAATTAGGGCGGCCAGTCCTGTGTGCCGATTCCCAGGCCAGCCCTTATCCTACTTCTTCACAGAGAACCAGGATTGGGGTTGCTGTTAATGGTGTTCGTAAGCACTGCTCAGACAAGGAAGTGGTGGCCTTGGCTAAAGTCCTCATCAAGAACTGGAAACGGCTACTGGGTGAGACTTGAGACACGTTTTTCTTCCCCCCTAGCATCTGGAAGGGGGCACTGCCTGGCTCATGGCAAGCAGTCAATGTTAAGTAACTTAATAAATGACCGGTGGCCTCTGGCCAGGGTGTTAGCTAGTGAAGACTGCCAGTACTGTGTGCACAAGTGTGATGTGCGTAAACAGACGAGCTCACTGTACATGTACCGGTTGACATTGCTATGTGTGCTCGTGTGTTTGTATGTATGCTGCATGTCTAAATGGGTATACATGTATGGCTCTGTATGTTGGTGTGTGCTAGTGTATTTATGTCCCTGTGAGCATGTGTACTTGCACACACAGGCGTGTGTGTGTGTGTGTGTGTGTGTGTGTGTGTGTGTATTGGGGTATATGCAGCTGTCCACACCCTTTGGTCCCTCCTCTCCAGAGACATGCAGGGTTCTTCTCAGGAGGAGCTGAGTTGAGAGACAGTGTTGCTTTTTTGTGTTCAGAATCCCCAGGATCTTCCAAAAGACAGGAAAGAGAAAAATCAAAGAAAAAGAAAAAGAAAAAGAAGAAGGAGAGAGGGCTTGACTGTTCAGATTGGAAGCCAGAAGCAGCCTTTTCTCCACCCAGGAAGAAACGAGAGGAAGAACCCAAGAACAGGTACTTTTTCTGGGATGGAGTGATGGGGACTGACACTTGTCACAGCCACTGTAGGCAGCTTTGTGGCTGTCATTTCAAGAGACCTCACAGTGCCGGGAGGCAGAGGTTCCAGGTCCTGCAGGCTCCCTCTGAGGGCCTTGGCTCAGCCGGACAACCATGCGAAACCGTATGTGACACCAGATAGAAAGATACAGGGCCACAGCATGGCAGCCTCAGGCCTTGCCAATCCTCAGCAGGTCTCACAGAAAGCCACAGCCAGCCAGGACTGTCGTCTGGGTCACTCAGGCGACAGTCCAGAGGCAGGGAAAACAGACCATACTGAGAGGGAGCCCCAGGTGAGAAGCCCCAGGTCTCACACATGGTGACCGTCCCAGAGAGAAAGTTTCTAGGATCCAGTGAGGGCAATATCCGGCTGGCAAGATCTTCTAACCCGAGGGTGGCTGAAAGCTGTGGTTTTCCACTAATTGTTCGTAGTTCCTTCACACCTTCCCGGCTGAGTCACTGTGCTGTAGTGTAGTTGCCTGGTAACGCAGCCAGCACTCCACATATATTATGAGGCCGGGAATTTATTTGTTCATCAAGAACAGGTGTTCGGTTAATTCTTTACTCAACGTTCCTCTTTAGCCAGGGGGAAGCTGAAAGTCAGAGGAGCAAGGACTTTCCTAAGGTCCAGAGCTATGAAGTGAGTGGATCACACATCTTTGTTGGGCCTCCACCCCCTTGCAGAGTTAGAGGACAGTTGTTTATCTCAACTCTATCCTTGTCCTTCCTTCCCTATTGTAGCCAGGGAGTCCCCCAGAGTCACCTTGGGTAGGGCTCCAATGTCACATCCATCTTGCTACATTAAAGCTTTAATAGGTGTGGATGTAAGTGAGGAAGAAGAATTACTTGAGACCAGGAGTTTGGGGCTAAACTGGACAGCATAGCGAGATGTCTCAAAAAAAAAAAAAAAAAAAAAAAAAGCTGGTAAGTCTTACCTGTTCTCTGTGTGACCAGGTTACTTCATTTCTTGTGAGTTTGCGTTTGTGCATTGTCACAGTTACTTTTGAATCAGTATCGCTACTGATTCAAAATATGAGATGCCCAGTGTTAAAGAAGGAAAGGTTGGGGCCGGGAGATGGCTCAGTAGAATAAGTGCTTCTCTGGCAAGCGCAAGGGCCTGAGTTCAATCCCCGGTTCCGCCAAAAAAAAAAAAAGAAGGAAAGGTTTATTTAGTTCTGTGTGTAGCGGTTTCAGTTTATAATCAGCCGGCTTACTTCAAGGCAGGGTCGTATCACAGAAGAACCGGTTTTTGAGGAGCAGAACGTAGCAAAGCAACACGGGAGGGCCACAGGTCTTTCTGTCCCTTAAATCTTACCCAGGCTGCTTAGGGTGGTAGCACTCACACCCTTTAATCCTAGCGCCCCTGATCCTGTCGGGGCACCATGAGTCAATCCCAGTATATCACACACTCTAGATCCAGCAACCTTTGAAAAAGCCCTGTCTGTGACTGCGTGAGTCTTTAGGGGACATCTAGACACAACAGGGGTGGTACTTGACAGCACCTAACTAAACACACTTACTATACAAGATACTTTGACATTTTCAGTATATCTGTCCTTTGACCCAGGGTATCTACTGTGAGAAAATGATTTAAAGAAATTAATCAGGTGGAAGCAGAAAGGTTGTGGTCGGTGTGAAGCTTTTTTTCTGCTGGTGTTTCTGAAATATCTTAGAAATCTGAGTGTTTGTTTGTGTGTTTTCAAATGCAGGGGCTCAAACCTTGGACCTTGCATTAGCTAAACAGCTGCTCAACCCCTATGAATCTTCTTAAAATATTCATCATAATTATATAAAATGACTGTTTGTGGCCAACACTTTAGGAAATGAAGTTGTGAGAAGTTATCGTCATCAAGGAGGGACATATGTCCCAACCTTCTACTACCATTTGTTTTGTACCAGGAATCAAACTCAGGACCATGTGCTTGCCAGGCAAGCGTTTGTCCCACTGCTATCTCCTCAGCCCTCCCATTTGTTACTGTAAAAGAAATAGCTGGGGTGGCAGAGCGTTGTCCCACAATGAGAACTACAGCCAGCCCTCCAATTCTTGGGCTCCACACCCATGAGCGATATCCATGAATTCAACCAAGTGCAGAGCAAAAGAGTTTGGGAAAAATCTCTACTGAACACACACATTTTTCTTGTCATTACATTCTAAACAATATGGTATATCATGTATTTGCATAGCAGTTACATTATGTTTTATAACTAATCTGGAGATTATTTTTAGAGTCTCTAGGATCAGGGAGATAGCTCA
>NW_004524668.1:2566188-2567408 GCF_000260255.1 Octodon degus
TATATATTGCATATATACAAAGATAATTTATATGTGCATATGTATACATTTTTCTATGCAAAAATATTATTTTAATAAAATGGAATTATACAGGGCCAGGAAATAGCTCAGCTACAGAATATATAAATAAGTAAAATAAAATGGAATTACATTTTGCCTACATATATTCATTCATTTAGGCAGTAAGTTGTACTTGATATCTTTTTTTTTTTTAGTCAGGGTCTCACTGTGCAGTTCGGGCCGGCCTTGTGCTCACTTTTTTGTAGCCCTCAGGCTGGTCTCAAACTCCAGACATCCTCCTGGCTCAACCTCCAAAGTGCTGGGATTACAGACACGCACCACCATACCCAGTTCTGGGGCCGCACAACATGTGGGCTGGGGATTGAACCTGGGTCCTTCGGCTTGCCAGGTGGGTGCCTATGCCTCTGAGCTATCTCTCTGGCCCCAAGTCATGCTTAATATCAAAGCTTAGAAAATTAAACACAAGAAAAAATAACCACTGTTACCATACTGACTAGTTACCTTCTCTCTAGTCTTTGGGGAACATATCTATGTACATCTGTATTTTCTTTAAAGTTGTCTAATTAGAATTTTATGGAGTTTGATAGTAATGATTTCTTTGTATCTCATATTTGCATGAGATTAACTCTGACGGCAGCAGCCAATGAGTGAGGTTCTTTTCTGTTGGGATTAGTGAAAGTGTAAACCTATGAAATACACAAATAAAACATTTCTTTTTTTTGGCAGAACCGGGGATTGAACTCAGATCCTTGCATTTGCCAGTCAAGTGCTTATCCTACTGAGCCATCTCCCCGGCCCCTGTATTTTCTTGATAAAAGTTGAAGTATAATATGTGATATTTTCTGGGATCCCGATGGCTCACTTTTCATAGTCTCAGAGCTCTTAAATGTTGCCGAGGCTGAGCAGACAAGGGCCACATGTCCCCAGCCTGCTGGGTGGATTCAGTTAGCAGGGGTCTCATTTTAGTTCCGTTGATGAATTGCTTTTCATCTTTCCCTCCCTCCCTTCCTCCTTCCCTCCCTTCCTCCTTCCCTCCCTCCCTTCTGGAATACTGAGAACAGAACCCAGGGATACCTCTATCACTGAGCCACATCCCTGGATCTATTGATTCAATTGATTGACAGAGTGTTGCTAACTTACACAGACTGGCCTCAAACTTGTAATCAGCCTCCTGAGTAGCTAAGACCACACCCAACTCT